>NC_066583.1:368901451-369271451 GCF_024323335.1 Lathyrus oleraceus | reverse complement strand
TTCTTGAAAGTTGATAAATATTAAATGGACGACAAAATATTTGTTTAAGAGCGTTAAATATAGTAAAAAAAGCTGAACTATCCCCTCGGTCACGAAGAAAACCGAGGTGAATAAGCCATTTTTTAAAAATTACATTGTTTACACATAATACTAAAAATACATTATAAAACCTATTTCCCAATGAGAATTTTTATTTTCCATGTCCAGGTCCCATGCAAGATCCTAGAGATTTGTTTCACAATGAGAATTTTTATTTTCTACACTTGTAATTCATCCCAGAGATTTGTAGTAGCAACTCATGATCAAATGAACGGTGGTGAATATTTCCTCTCTTTGGGGCTACCACATATAAGTTAGTCTTAGGGTAAAATATGTTTAACGAGTATTTTTATAGTAAAATATGATTATTAAATACCTCGATTTCATTATAAGATCAAGGTTTTTTATCTTCTCCGTTTAACTATCACCTCGGTGATGATGAAAAACAAGGTGAATAGATTGCCAGGGCAACATTATGTGAGATAGATTACAATGGCAGAAAAATGTTTTGTTCAAGAGAGAATAACGTTGAATATTTTTTTTTGTCTTGCAATCCATCCCAAAGAATGATGCTTGTGAGTTGGGGGCAGATTCATATTAGTAAGGATTAGGGTAAAATCTTTTTAACGAGTATTTTTATAGTAAAATCTTATTATTTTATGCATCCGTTAAATATAAAACCGAAGGGTTAGAAAATTTTGTTACACTTATAAACAAATAAAATCATAAACTGTGATAGTTGGGAATCGAAGCTTGTGGTGAGTTGTTTTTCCACCTCGGTGTTATGAAAAGCCGAGGGAATGTATGATTTTTTTTGTTTTTTTTAAATAATAAAAAATAGCGTACCTTAACTTTATACCTTAGTTTTCTATTGTTTAAGGTGAAAGCTTCGTCATGAAATGTGTTATTTGTTTTAGTGTCTAGAAAATGAGCTTTAAACATAACCCATGCAATCTCAGTACCTATAGCCTCCAGTCTCTGACGTGCATTGTCCCATTAGTCTTCGGCTTCCTCTAACAACATATAAGTAACAAACTGCATCTTATGAACTTCATTGTAAGCCATCACTCGAAAAATATTCTCAATCTCTCTGAGCCATGCCTATGCACCCTCTGTATAATATATGCCCTTGAAGGTTGGCAGATTGTTTTGATGAAACTTCCCAAATCCACATAATTCATCGCCAACATGATTCTACTAACCCTGTAGCACATAAGCCATCACCTCCAAGGCATTAACAATAACCCAGTCGTTTCTTCCAGCCATCTATCTATATACCAACAAATAGACATTAGAAGAAATAATGCATCGACAATGTTCACACACATGTCGCATACTTGGGAACAAACAACACGAAAAAACCTGACCGGATGGACTGACCTGCTCTGATACCACTGTGTAACACCCTTCTTTCTAACTCGACAAATAATTAAATATAGCAGATATAACATATAAGTCCTTCAAGTAGGATACTACTCATACATCAGCAAAACATACATAAACTACATAATTGAAAATGAATCATTTGATAAGCAGCGTTAATTATAAAATATTTGACATAAAAAGCCTCAACAACAATAAGTTTGAAAAATGGTTCAACATAAAACCCAACGGAAAGATATGCAACGTAAAACAAAAAAAAGAACATCATGTTCACCCCGTGTTACATATCAGAGAGACTTCAACTATAAACTCAATCGAAAAGCAACTCAAGAGGCACAACTCCATCTTTAACATCAAGCTCCTACCGAGGTACCTGATTGTTTGTACTCCAGAGGAGCACATATGCAATAACATAAAAAGGGGTGAGAATACGTTCTAATAATAATCGGTGCACAAAACAATCTGGGTAGATTCACACATCATACATCACACGCATATAAAACATGCACCATAATATCATGTATTCATATTTCACCCACATCATGATCAATCACCAATCATAATGTTATTTATCACATTCAAAATCACACAACTCCATACGAGAGTATTCAACAACACTCAAACATCTCATCTACACAACCGTTATATAATACAATGCAACATCGACTTAACTCATGCATGCAGTACCAACTCAACAAAAGGTTATTCATACGAACTGAGTCCTAACATCTGAACCCTGATCCCTAACATATGAGCTCCAAGCCCAAACATCTAAGCTTGGACAAGTCGTTGGTCCCAACATCTGAATCTGTGACTCAACTCTTTTATAAAAACAACAACATATGATGCATGACATATAAGAATACAATGAACAACAACACAACAACAAATACAACCCCACTTCTGATTATAAACAATCATGCAATAACAACAACACAACAACAAATACAACCCCACATCTGACAGTAAACAATCACACAATCAATGCATCACCAATAATCCTATTGAATGTTAAGGGAAATCTCTCTACCCTTTCATGATTAAGGCACCCCTTAGATGAATAATCCCCACTTACCTTGTAAATTCAGCAAAAGCACAAACAAACAATCTCTATGGGGTCTCCTTCCTCAAGCCCTATCTCTCTTCCAAAACTCTCTGACTCTTCTCTTTTCACATATTGATAAAACTCCCAAAACCCCTTAGTTTTCTATTTCTCTTAAAATATATAGTAACTTAATTAAATTCCTTATAATTATAATTTTGGCCCAACTAAACATAATCTCTCTCCATTTAACCACCTAATTTTCATTATTTACACTTTAAGCCCAACTCTTATTATTCTCTTAATTTATCATATTCTAATTAATAAAATTCCACCAAAAATCTAATTAATCATAGATAATTCACAATAAGTGCCGCCACCGGCCAAACATGTCATTAATTACATAAATTAATATTTAAATAAATAAATTAAATAAATCAAGAAATAAATAAATAAATGATTAATTAAATCGGGGTGTTACACATTTCACTTTGATTTTTTTGAATAAAAATCTTAACAAACTCTTTGTTGGATGGTTGAAAATGACATTTTTAACCATACCAATAAATACTATGATTTTTGCTAACTCATGCTAAACTCTTTATTCACTTTATATTATTTTCGAGCTTTAAATAACATAGTTTCCTTTTGACTCTAACATATAAATTGTACATAAACCGAACTTTAAAAATTTTAAATATAACAAAAATAACATTTAGAATTTATACATATTTCTTTATAGGAAACTATCTAATCCTTCGCTAGAACTAAAAATGAGTCGAGTCAAATCAAACTCACCTCAGCTCGGCAAGACTCAATAATAATTAGTTAAACTTATAATTTGACTTGAGTTAGACACAGATTTATTTTGAAGCTCAAACTAAACTCGTTTTAAATTCTCAATGAAGCCGATGAAGGGATTGATCAACCTCAAACAGGTGAAAATGAGAAAGTTGAAGAGGAAAAAGAGGAGAGTCCAACTGCAGTAGACAACCTTCCTTTGTCTTGGAGAACATCAAAAGATCACCCTATTGATAATATTCTTGGAGAAGTCACAAGAGGCATGACAACATGCTCTAAGATAAGTAACTTTTGTTATCACTTCGCTTTTGTGTCACAGATTGAGCCTAAAAATGCTAATGATGCATTACTTGATGAGCATTGGCTCATGGCAATGTAAGATGAACTAAATAAATTTAAAAGGAATGAGGTTTGGGACGTTGTCCCGCGTCCAATACATCATCAAGTAATAGGCACAATATGGGTTTTTAGGAACAAGCTTGACGAAAATGGAGTGATAACCCAAAATAAGGTATGGTTATTCGCTCAAGGGTATAACCAAGATGAAGGTATTGACTATAAGGAGACTTATGCTCCGGTCACCCGACTTGAGGACATACGCCTTTTTCTTGCCTTTTCTTGCTCTAAGAAATTCAAATGATTTCAAATGGATGTGAAAAGTCCATTTCTAAATGGTTATATTAATGAAGAGGTGTATGTTGCTCAACCTCTCAGCTTTAAAAATCACGAGTATCCCAATCATGTTTTCAAATTGAAACGCGCTTTGTACGGTCTCAAACAAGCACCTAGGGCTTGGTATGAGCAACTAAGATTTTTTTTGATTAATCAAGGGTACTTAAGGGGAAATTTTGACACTACTCTTTTTATTAAGCTCCATGGAGATGATACTCTTCTTGTACAAGTATAGATTGATGACATTATCTTTGGATCACTAATATGCAACTTGTCAAAGAACTTTCTAAGCATATGCAGGGAGAGTTTGAAATGAGCCTTATGGAAGAGCTTAATTACTTCCTAGGTATGCAAATAAAACAACTAAATGAAGACACATTTGTTTGTAAAACCAAGTATTTGCAAGGACTTGCTAAAGATATTTGACATGGTTGATGCAAATTCGATTGATACTCTGATGGTTACGAACGATAACTTGGAAAGGAACGAAAATGGTAAGGATGTAAAAGTGAAGAAATATAGAGGTATGATAGGTTCTCTTCTATATCTCACTGCATCTAGGCCAGATGTCATGTTTAGTGTATGTATGTGTGCCCGATATCGATTGGCCCCTAAGTAATCTCATCTAAAAGTCGTCTAACATATTTTTAGGTATCTTCACGGTACTTTGAATTATGGGCTTTGGTATTCCAAAGGGAGTGATTGCAGCTTGGTTGGTTATACCGACTCCGACTTTTCCGGTTGCAAGTCAGATAGGAAAAGCACTAATGATACTTGTCATATATTTTCAAATTCCTTAGTTAGTTGGCATAGCAAGAAACAAGTTTCAGTTGCTTTGTCAACTGCCGAGGCGGGATACATAGCGACCAATAGTTGTTGTGCTCAAATTTTGTGGCTTAAACAAAAATTACTTTATTTTGATATAAAACTAAGTCATATTCTGATTTTGTGCGACAACACTAGTGCCATTAACCTAACTAAGAACTTGTTGCTACATTCTCGTACTAAGCATGTTGAGATTTGTCATCACTTCCTACGCGATCATGTTGAAAAAGGTGGCGTCGTTTTTGTGCACGTTGATAGTAAAAATCAACTAGCCGATATTTTGACAAAACCACTTGCGACCGAACCCTTCTTTAACATTCGAATGGAATTAGGAATTCTTGACATCTCAACACTTACCTAAATGTTATGTTAATTCACATTGAATATATCTTGTCTATCTTACATTTCTTGACAAGCATACTTCATAAGAGTACATTCCTCATTATTTCACAAGCAAGGCACTATCGTTTCATTTTCCATTTTTGTGTATTAGCTTTCTCTTTTCGCATGTTTTTTATGGTTCATATGATTGATGTTATTGACATATAAGATAGTTCATATATGATCACTTCCAACAATGTTTAATTGATGCACGTCAACTCATATGTTTATAGTGACATTATGATATCTTCATTCTTCTTGAAATATAGTATTTGGTACATCAGTTTGTTATCTATTTTTTACATGATTTATGATTGAACATGTTACATTGTTAACAATATTCTTGATTGTGTGTAATTGTTATGTTTTCATCTATATTTTGGGTTTGTGTGGTGGTACTTTATTTATCGCCTTGCTAGAGCACATGCATGTGCAGCATTTCGGGAGCACCAAAGGCATATGTCGCATAATCATGTCATTCTTTGTAGCATGTCATGTATTTTGTGTTCACTTTGTATACTTCATTTTTCATGATTGTGTTGTATTTTATGTTTATGTATCTCTTTTCAATATTCAAATTACTCTATGTGAATACTATCATATTTATATTCTTATCTTTGCAAAACGCCTCTGTGTGTTATATTCGTTCATTAATGGTTTTAGTTCTTCTCATTGTTTGTTTCACTTCTTTTTGATGTTGTCAAAGGGGGAGAAGTAAGATGAAGATGAATGAAGTTGTAGGATGCATACATTAAGGGGGAGATTTTCATTGCAAATGCATACACATCATCTCAAGTTTTTCCATCATCAAAAGGGGGGAGTATGTGAGTACAACTTCTGTTAGATGTGTTTTATATGTTGTCAAAACTAGGATACTTTAGCGTAAATGTATATTGGATGGTATCATCTAAATCTCTATGTGAATCTTAGCATTAGGAAGCATAAAAGTATTTGAAAACAATGTGAGAAAGGTCTCTTGCATGAAAAATCAATTTTTGTGAAAATAACAGTACATGTCAACACATAGAACTATAGGTCGACCTATGGAAAACTTTTCTGGCTATAGGTCAACACATAGAACTACAGGTTGACCTATGGAAAAAATTTCTTGCTTATAGGTCGACACATGAAGTCTATAGGTCGACACATATGTTATTGTATTAAAGTTTGTGGCCTCTGTTTCATGTGCTAAGTCTTTAGGTCGACACATAGGGAGCACACAACTGTCATAGGTCGACACATGACCTTGGACAAGTCAACCTATGCATCGAACAAGTCGACACATAACCTGTATAGGTCAACCTATCCAATATTTTTCTTCAAAATTTCATATTTTTCTATCCTCATTTGCATTTCCTTTAACCTAAATCACCCATGCATATAAATACTCCATACATGTATCATTCTCTAGTAAGGTTTCTAAAGTGAGTAAAACCTACATGAATCCAGGATTTCAAAGCATCTCATCATCTTCAATTCAATTTACGCATACACACAATCAAACTACACATAATCATTTTTTGATTGGGTTCCACCTCGATGAAGATTGATAATATCCAATTAGGTTCGTTGTACCGAGAATATTGGGTTGTGATCTTTGAGGGATTCAAATAAGAAAACCGAGGTGGGTTTTTCCTTTAAGATCTTTAGGGTTTGAAGGTTTTGGACAAAACTGTTCAATTCGGATCCGATTGAGTGAAAGCCTTGATACTAGGTGTGTTGGAAAGGGAGTAGCGTGAAACGCTGGATCATATTTACAAATGTTAGGTTCAACAAGTGTGACCTTGAAATTAATTCAGCCGAGTGAAAGCCTTGAGACAAGGAGGTCATGCAAGGAAGTAGCAACAACAGGTGAATTGAATCGGCATTATTGGTGACTTGATGAATCTTGGATCAAGGTTTTTGGAGGTGCTAGAGTTAAGAATAAACTTAGGGTTTATGGGATTTGATTTCTCATTACTTGTATTGATACATTTGCAAAGTAAGATTTATTATATTAATATCTCAATTCGAATTCGAACTAAGGGCAGACGTACCCATAACGAGGTCGATTGGGGAACTTCCTAAACAAATCCTTGCGTACTCTCTCTATCTCTTTTCTTTTTCGACTCACAAACTATCGATTGCTTTGATCACCGGATCAACATAGTTTCGATCATAATTTTGATTACATTTTGAATCTTGTGTTTGTTGTATTGATCATTAACCATTTGGTTATGAATGGATTTCTTAGAATAACAAATATCATATAAAATTCCAAACTTTGTTTTTCGCACAGCAAGTGTTCGACAAATTACTTGACTCAGTTTTTTTTGTGTGAATATCATTGGAGATGGACTTTTACTATTGTAGAGTATTCAATTAGTTGTGCTTAATAGTTGTTGATTGACTTGTGGATTATTATCATTATATTGGTACTATTACGCATATTTGGGCTTTTCAATAGAAGGTTCGGTTAGACGATTTTGTAGGTGTTTAATTGGCTGCATTATATGGTAAAACACTAATGTCTTGACTGATGTCATAACATGTATGTGTGACTACATTGTAGTTACTGCAGGACTAGCTAACACAGGATTTATTGAATGTCAAACTGGATGTTGTGACACTCATACCTGTTAACAGATGCTAAGGAATAGAACAGCAGGAGTTCTGTTAGAACTTAGTATTTATTTGCAGTCTGGTTATCAAGGAAGAACCAGACCTGGCATAAGGCCTACTGACTGAATGTCAAACTGGATGTTATGACATTCATCATTGAAAGCAGCTGCTGAAGATTAGACAGAGTGGTGTTTTGTTATACTTCAGCATGTAACTTAGTTTGTTCTTCAAGAGAATAACAGAACTAACTTAAGGCCAAATGTGTAAATGTTAAGTTGGACACTTTGACATTTATTAATGTAAGCTGCTACTGTAGTATGGTCATTTTGATCATGTACAGGTCAGCAAAATTGTACAGTCTGTTTTCTGGAAAAACAGACTCAGCATATGGACCTTGATGTCAAGCTGAATGTCGTGACATTCATGCCTGACAGCATATGCTAAATTGTAGGTTGTTCAGTTTTCTGTTTCAGCTTTTTCTCAGGCTATTCTTCAGGGATTCAACAGCTGAGAGAAAATCCAGGAAATCAACAACCAAGTTACATTCAATGAATCTAACAAATAGCCTATTTGTTAGTAACCTAAATGTTGAATTTATGGGAACTTGAGTGACCTTAAATTCAGGAGAATACAGGTGCAAAAGCCCAGGTGCTGCAATATAAAAAGGAAGGCGTTCCTTCATTCAGTT
This sequence comes from Lathyrus oleraceus, assembly GCF_024323335.1. Classification (NCBI taxonomy): domain Eukaryota; kingdom Viridiplantae; phylum Streptophyta; class Magnoliopsida; order Fabales; family Fabaceae; genus Lathyrus; species Lathyrus oleraceus. The sequence goes on along the minus strand of NC_066583.1, from coordinate 369,263,019 downwards.
TCGGGGATTTTGAGGCGTGACGATTTTGTGTGTCCATCATACTTCACTGCTGTATTTGTGTGAGTCTAGTATTAGACGTATCTTGTAAGCCAAGTAATTATCAAGTAGATGATAGCTTTGGCATAGGGTGTTCATTGAGTTGTAAGTGTTGTGTCACTCAAAGCTTTTAAGCGTGAGTGTTGTGTATCTTGATTTAAGCTGTGAAGCATAATCAAGAGTTGTTTTTGAAGTGTGACTTCAAAGTGTCTTTAATATCACTGAGGTGATTGAGGGGGAGTGAGTAGGAACTCTGATCTTAGGTTAAGATTGAAATTTCATTGGGTAGGGATTAAGTGATAAGTTGTAAACGGGTGAGTTTAGCTTTGAATTGATACTACTAATAGTGGATTTCCTCCCTGGCTTGGTAGCCCCCAGATGTAGGTCATGTTGGACTGAACTGGGTGAACAATTACTTGTGTTATTTTACTGCACTTACTGTTAAGTTCTGCATAATCCCTGTCTGTGCAGAATTAGATGTCATAACAACCAGTGTGACATCCAAAGTCTGATAACTAGAATTTCAATTGGTATCAGAGCAGGCACCCTGCCTATGAATTTCTGGGTGAGATCTAGGGAAGTTACTTTCTAGTACCATGGACAAGGATTTAGGACACTCAAACAGACCACCCATGTTGGATGGATCTAATTATGATGACTGGAAGCCTCGTATGATAGCCTTCTTAAGGTCTCTAGACAGCAAAGTCTGGAGAGCTGTCAACAAAGGATGGGAACATCCAATGAGGACAGGTGAAGATGGAGTCAGTGTGCAGATTCCTGAAGAAGAGTGGGACAAGGAGCAAGAGGCGTTAGCTCTTGGAAATTCCAAGGCTTTGAATGCATTGTTCAATGGAATCAGCAAGAACATCTTCAGGCTGGTACACCACTGTGAACTAGCTAAGGAAGTTTGGGATACCCTCAAGGTAACTCATGAAGGTACTTCCAAGGTGAAGATGTCCAAACTTCAGATGCTGACCACCAAGTTTGAAAATCTGAGGATGAAAGAGGATGAGACTATTCATGACTTTCACATGAATATTCTTGAAATTGCAAACACCTCTGGTGGACTAGGTGAGAAAATGGCTGAAGAGAAACTTGTAAGAAAGATTCTCAGGTCCTTGCCTAAGAGATTTGCTATGAAGGTCACAGCCATAGAGGAGGCGCAGGACATATGCAACATGAAGGTGGATGAGCTCTTTGGTTCCCTCCAAACCTTTGAAATGGGCTTGGGTGAGTATGCTGAGAAGAAGAACAAAAGCATAGCTTTTGTATCTAATGCTGAAGAGGAGTCAGAAGCAGAATATACTGGAGGTGATGAAAGTATATCAGAAGCCTTAGCCATGCTTGGGAGGCAGTTCAACAAGTTCGTGAAGAAGATTGATCAAAGAGGTAGACCTAATGTCAAGAACATCCCATCTGACATTAAGAAAAGATCAACTTCTGATGAGAAGTTCAACCATGGAAAGGGGATCCAGTGTCATGGTTGTGAAGGGTATGGACACGTCAGAGCTGAATGCCCTACTTACCTCAAATTGCAAAATAAGGGGCTAGCTATCACATGGTCTGAAGGAGATTCTGAAAGTGAATCTGAAGGAGAATCTGCCAAACATGTCACTGCACTAACCAGTGTTTGTGCCTCTGATGATGACTCAAGTGCAGATGAACTGTCTTTTGATGAGCTTGCTGCAGCTTATAAGAAGCTGTGTTCCACCAGTGCAGAGGTGCGTGCACAAGGAGAAAAGCAGAAGAAACTCATCAAGGAACTGGAAGATGAGAGACAAAAGCAACTGTTTGTCATAGAGGGTCTAAATGGTGAAATAGCCCTGCTGACCTCCAAGTTGAACCAGATGACTAAATCCATCAGAATGATGAATAAGGGAACTGACACCTTGGAAGAGATTCTCAAGGTGGGACAGCAATCTGGAACCAAATCTGGCCTAGGATTTGGGAAAAGATCCTCAACCGAACACAAACGCCCAAAGGCTAAAGTTCATAAGTACAAGCAGAAGTCAAATCCAATGTCTCAACATCGAGGATCTAGGATGGATGATCATCAAAAGAGGAAATACCAGGATTGGAGGTGTCACCACTGTGGTAGGCTTGGACATATAAAAGCCTTCTGCTACTGGATTCATGGTTTCCCTAACAGAGCCTCACATGTCAGACCTAAGCATAAAACACATAAGCGGTGTGTTCCCATTAAGAAGCAACTATGGCATGCTAGGATAGCACACACTGCCCTAAGGGCTTCTTCCAGAGAAGACTGGTACTTTGACAGTGGATGCTCAAGACATATGACTGGTATGGAAAATCTACTGGTAGATATTCAACCTCACACTACCAGCTATGTGACTTTTGGTGATGGTGCCAAATGAAAAATAAGAGGTGTGGGCAAACTGGACTGTTCTGGAGTGCCAAAACTGAACAATGTGCTGTTAGTAAGAGGACTAACTGCAAACCTCATCAGCATAAGTCAGCTGTGTGATCAAGGTTTTCATGTTCAGTTTACTAAGGAGCTGTGCATTGTGACAAATGGTGACAATCAGGAAGTTATGAGAGGAACCAGGTCCAAAGACAACTGCTACCTGTGGGAACCTGAACTCTCTAACTTTTCCACAACATGCTCCTCAGCCAAGGAAGAACAGGAGGTGAAGCTGTGGCATAGAAGACTTGGACATCTCCACTTACGAGGAATGAAGAAGATCATATCCAAGGAAGCAGTCAGAGGAATTCCAAAGCTTCTGATTGATGAAGGAAGAGTTTGTGGAGAATGCCAGGTGGGCAAGCAAACCAAGATGTCACACCCGAAGCTGGGACATTCCACAACCTCCAGAGTTCTGGAACTGTTGCACATGGACCTAATGGGACCTATGCAGGTTGAAAGTCTTGGTGGGAAGAAGTATGCTTACGTGGTGGTTGATGACCATTCCAGATACACGTGGATAAGCTTCATCAGAGAGAAGTCAGATACATTTGATGTCTTCAAAGATCTGTGCACAAGACTTCAAAGGGAAAAGGACAGTTGTGTGGTCCGGATTAGAAGTGATCATGGTACGGAGTTCAAGAATTCCAAGTTTGATGAGTTTTGCTCGTCTGAAGGAATAAGCCATGAGTTCTCCTCTCCTATAACTCCTCAGCAGAATGGAATAGTTGAAAGAAAAAATAGAACTATTCAAGAATCTGCCAGAGCAATGATTCATGCAAAGAAGCTCCCTATGCACTTTTGGGCTGAAGCAATGAACACCGCGTGCTATGTTCACAACAGAGTCACCTTGAGAAAAGGAACCTCATCCACTCTGTATGAAATATGGAAGGGCAGAAAACCCACTGTGAAGTACTTTCATATTTTTGGAAGTAAATGCTACATTCTCACAGATCGTGAACAGAGAAGGAAGCTAGATCCCAAAAGTGATGAAGGCGTATTTCTGGGATACTCCACTAACAGCAGAGCCTACAGAGTGTTCAACTATAGGACCAATGTCCTGATGGAATCCATAAATGTCATTGTGGATGATAAAGAGGAAGGAACCGATGTCATGGAGGATGTTGAAGCATTCCTTGACAGTCCAACTGACAGTCCAGTCAAGTCTGAAGAAGTACAGGAACCTCCTCCTGAATGTGAAGTAGAGGCACCCACCAAAGTGCCATCTATCAGAATTCAGAAAGACCACCCTAAAGATCTTATCATAGGGGATCCCACCAGTGGTGTAACTACCAGGTCAAGAGGAATAATCTCAAATTCCTGCTTTGTTTCCAAGGTTGAACCGAAGAATGTGAAAGAAGCCCTGACTGATGAATACTGGATCATTGCCATGCAAGAGGAACTCGAGCAGTTCACAAGGCATGAAGTATGGGAGCTGGTTCCAAGACCTGAAGGGTCCAACATCATTGGTACCAAGTGGATCTTCAAAAACAAATATGATGAGAAAGGAGTAATTACTAGAAATAAAGCAAGACTAGTAGCTCAAGGATACACTCAAGTTGAAGGGGTAGACTTTGATGAGACATTTGCTCCTGTGGCTAGACTTGAGTCCATCAGATTGCTGTTGGGGGTAGCATGCATCCTGAAGTTTAAGCTATTCCAAATGGATGTGAAGAGTGCATTCTTGAATGGCTACCTGAATGAAGAAGTCTATGTGGAACAACCCAAAGGGTTCTGTGATCCTAACCAACCTGAGCATGTATACAAGTTGAAGAAAGCCTTGTATGGGTTGAAGCAAGCACCCAGAGCTTGGTATGAAAGGTTAACCGAATTTCTGACCTCAAATGGATACAGAAAGGGTGGCATAGATAAAACCTTGTTTGTGAAGGATGAAGAAGGCAAAATCATGATAGCTCAAATCTATGTTGATGATATAGTCTTTGGTGGAATGTCAGAACAAATGGTTAAAAAATCTGTTCACCAGATGCAGTCTGAGTTTGAAATGAGTCTAGTGGGAGAACTGACCTATTTCCTTGGAATGCAAGTAAACCAAATGGAGGACTCTATGTTTCTCTCCCAAAGCAAGTATGCCAAGAACATAGTTAAGAAGTTTGGTATGGATAATGCCAGGCACAAGAGGACTCCTGCTCCTACTCATCTGAAGTTGACCAAAGATGATGGAGGGCCTAGTGTTGTTCAATGCCTGTACAGAAGCATGATAGGTAGTCTGCTGTATCTAACTGCAAGTAGACCTGACATTTCTTATGCAGTTGGAGTGTGTGCCAGATACCAAGCAGAGCCCAAGGTGAGCCACTTGAATCAAGTCAAAAGGATTCTCAAGTACATCAATGGGACGTGTGACTATGGGATGCTGTATTTACATGGGTCTGAGCCTGTCCTATCTGGGTACTGTGATGCTGATTGGGCTGGAAGTGCTGATGACAGAAAAAGCACATCAGGTGGATGTTTCTTCTTAGGAGAAAACCTCATATCATGGTTCAACAAGAAGCAGAATTGTGTCTCTCAGTCCACTGCAGAGGCTGAATACATAGCTGCTGGAAGCAGTTGCTCCCAACTGGTTTGGATGAAACAGATGCTCACTGAGTACAATGTCTCTCAAAATGTCATGACATTGTTCTGTGATAATCTCAGTGCCATCAATATCTCCAAGAATCCCATCCAACACAGCAGGACCAAACATATTGACATTAGGCACCACTTCATCAGAGATCTGGTGGAAGACAAGGTGATCACTTTGGAACATGTAGCCACGGATCTTCAACTGGCTGACATATTTACAAAGGCTCTGGATGCTACTCAGTTTGAAAACTTAAGGAGCAAACTGGGAATATGTCTCTCTGAGACCTTATAGCAACCACTGCTGTTGGGAATAAATTGTTTAATATCTCTGTCTATTAAACAATTTGTACTAAGTTATGATTGGTCACCAGATCATAGCTATGCTACTTGGAACAAGGGTGGATACAAGAGGGTAAGGAGACACCCTACTGTGAGAAGGCCAATGTACCTGCAGGAGTTCAAGGATGTTGTTCATGCAGGAGTGGTTCTGGATGTCAGAAACAAAATTAGGGCATCTGATATGGTGGTACCTACTGTAAAGCAAAAGTGGGTGATTACTTGATCGAAGCTGTGAAGCAAGATCAAGGGGATGTTAACTTGGTTGAAACTGTGAAGTAAAACCAAGTCTGGAACTCTGTTATTGTGCTCTGGCTATGTTGTTGGCTTTGGCAACATTTTTGACAAAAAGGGGGAGTAATAACCACCACACCACCCCTGACAAACAGAGTGGGTCTCTACAACAGACTCTCATGACAGATCTGAAGATTCCCTTCCCCTGCAGCAACTGTGTGGGTGCTGCTGTGTGAAGTTGTTATTTAACTTCCATGTGTGTGTGTGTGCTGCCACTCTGAGTGTATTAGCTAGTATTTTTTCCTGCTAGGTGTGTGATTCCGCTGCTATGAACTCTGTTATGGGGATCAAAGTGTTTTAGCCAAAAATTTGCCAAAGGGGGAGTTTGTAGGTGTTTAATTGGCTGCATTATATGGTAAAACACTAATGTCTTGACTGATGTCATAACATGTATGTGTGACTACATTGTAGTTACTGCAGGACTAGCTAACACAGGATTTATTGAATGTCAAACTGGATGTTGTGACACTCATACCTGTTAACAGATGCTAAGGAATAGAACAGCAGGAGTTCTGTTAGAACTTAGTATTTATTTGCAATCTGGTTATCAAGGAAGAACCAGACCTGGCATAAGGCCTACTGACTGAATGTCAAACTGGATGTTATGACATTCATCATTGAAAGCAGCTGCTGAAGATTAGACAGAGTGGTGTTCTGTTATACTTCAGCATGTAACTTAGTTTGTTCTTCAAGAGAATAACAGAACTAACTTAAGGCCAAATGTGTAAATGTTAAGTTGGACACTTTGACATTTATTAATGTAAGCTGCTACTGTAGTATGGTCATTTTGATCATGTACAGGTCAGCAAAATTGTACAGTCTGTTTTCTGGAAAAACAGACTCAGCATATGGACCTTGATGTCAAGCTGAATGTCGTGACATTCATGCCTGACAGCATATGCTAAATTGTAGGTTGTTCAGTTTTCTGTTTCAGCTTTTTCTCAGGCTATTCTTCAGGGATTCAACAGCTGAGAGAAAATCCAGGAAATCAACAACCAAGTTACATTCAATGAATCTAACAAATAGCCTATTTGTTAGTAACCTAAATGTTGAATTTATGGGAACTTGAGTGACCTTAAATTCAGGAGAATACAGGTGCAAAAGCCCAGGTGCTGTAATATAAAAAGGAAGGCGTTCCTTCATTCAGTTTCGGGGATTTTGAGGCGTGAAGATTTTGTGTGTCCATCATACTTCACTGTTGTATTTGTGTGAGTCTAGTATTAGACGTATCTTGTAAGCCAAGTCATTATCAAGTAGATGATAGCTTTGGCATAGGGTGTTCATTGAGTTGTAAGTGTTGTGTCACTCAAAGCTTTTAAGCGTGAGTGTTGTGTATCTTGATTTAAGCTGTGAAGCATAATCAAGAGTTGTTTTTGAAGTGTGACTTCAAAGTGTCTTTAATATCACTGAGGTGATTGAGGGGGAGTGAGTAGGAACTCTGATCTTAGGTTAAGATTGAAATTGCATTGGGTAGGGATTAAGTGATAAGTTGTAAACGGGTGAGTTTAGCTTTGAATTGATACTACTAATAGTGGATTTCCTCCCTGGCTTGGTAGCCCCCAGATGTAGGTCATGTTGGACTGAACTGGGTGAACAATTACTTGTGTTATTTTACTGCACTTACTGTTAAGTTCTGCATAATCCCTGTCTGTGCAGAATTGGATGTCATAACAACCAGTGTGACATCCAAAGTCTGATAACTAGAATTTCAGATTTTGAATCTAGGAAATATTTGAAACTTGCTTATGCGCCGAATTTTTTCTAAATCAAAGTTTCAAATACATTTTTTAAAACTTGGGATCTATTCACCCCCCCCCCCCCCCCCCCCGCCCTCTAGATCTAGGTTTATCATCTAACAAAACAAACTAAGTCAATCCCAAAATCTCTACCATAAACTGTTAAAGGACAATTTGAACACACCAACAAAGTAGTCATTGAACCATTAGTTGGGGTATAAATGACCATGCTACCCTTCATAACAGACATTTCCAAATTCAATCTTTTCACATACTCATCAAATATAAATGAATGCATGACACCCATATCAATGGTAGTAATCAAATGAATACTATTAATAAAGCATGTACCCCGAATCAAGTTATCAGATGCAGTAGTCTCTTCTCTAGAAAAAGCAAAAAAATTCTCTCCAAATTGAGCCTTCTTAGATTTCTCACACTAAGTACTAATATGACCATGCTCTCCACAATTATAGTAAGCCATATTATTACTCATACAGTCAACAACTCGGTGACCTGGCTTCCCACACTTGAAGTAATTCACAGTCGTGCTCTTACACTGAGAAATATGATGCCCAAACTCACCACTTTAGAAACATCTCATCAAAGTAGGAGTCCCTCCCCCACTTCGCTCTTTCCTAGTTGCAATCTTCTGAGCCTTTTGCTTCTCTTTGTCAGCTAGAGCACTATACAACTTCCCATGATTCAGATTCTTCCCTTTCTTCTCATTAAGACTTTTATAGTGAGAAAATCGGCTCTGTTATCTTCATCATATATTCTGCACTTATTTACCAGCATAAAAGTTGGCGGATCTCTTGATATCCAATACCTTGCTTGATCTTGGGACACAACCTACTCTCAAACTTGATACACTTCGATCCCTCAGCAGTCGTACTATTATATTATGGGAAAAACTTCACCAACTCTTCGAACTTAGCAGCATACTCAACAACTGTTGAATTCCCTTATTTCAACTCAAGGAACTCGATGTCCTTCTTTTTGCGCACGACCTTAGGAAAGTCCTTTTATCACTACTACAAATAACACATGTCATATCGGACGCGAAATGGATTTCAACTAGATTACAATGCTGAGGTAACAAAGGGTGACGTCAAAAGTGGGAACTTTACCCCTCAGTTGAAAAATAACCAAGAGATTAGTTTAAATGGTCATGGATCCAAACCCTAACATTAGCTTTTTTTTTATTTTCCAAACTAGCACCATATACCTCTCGATTTAATAACAAAATCGAGAGGATATATATATATATATATATATATATATATATATATATATATATATATATATATATATATATATATATATATATATATATATATATATATATATATATATATATATATATATATATATATATATATTAAATACTCATTACATTGTTTATACATGATATTAATAAATTAATTTATTTATAAACTACATTATTTACACAAAATATTACATTGTTTACACAAAATATTAAAGTAAAAAAGTTGTTCTTCATCGTCATCGATGTCGGTGAAGAACAAATGCTTGATATATTGAAGAAGAGAAAATGTCGGGGATCCTCATTTCATTGAATATTAGGCAAGATTAAATGTTGGATGCAATATATTCTCTATGGATTTTTAATTCATTTGTTTATGATATAAAAAAATAGATAAATAAAATAAATATTCAGTTAAGAGATTATGTTAGAATATAAACCTTGAACCAATTTTTTGTTCTGCACTTGTAATCCATCACATAAATCTTTGCCAAAGTAAATAAACTCTCACCAACCACCTAATAAATAAAACAATTTTTTTTATTCTCTTGTAACCTATCACATTGATACTTTTACTTTGTAAAATCTCATGGTGCTCTGATTAAACATAGAGGTTTTCACAACAACGTTTGGTTTTCTTGTGGATTCATTACTATCAAATTTTAATCTCATGGCGCTTCATGTTCCATATAGGTTAGATTTTCAATGTTCAACATGATTTTATAATGGATATGTCTTAGGTTTCACGTGAATCACTAATGACAGATTCTTGAGCATTGATAAACATTAAATGGACGAAAAAATATTGGTTTAAGAGTGTTAAATATAGTAAAAAAAGCTTAACTATCCCCTCGGTCACGAAGAAAACCGAGGTGAATAAGTCATTTTTTTCAAAATTATATTGTTTACACATAATATTAAAAATACATTGTAAAATCTATTTCCTAATAAGAATATTTATTTTCTATGTCCAAGTCCCATGCAAGATGCTAGAGATCTGTTTCTCAATGAGAATTTTTATTTTCTACATTTGCAATCCATCCCAGATATTTGTAGTAGCAACTCATGATCAATTGGACGGTGGTGAATATTTCCTCTCTTTGAGGCTACTACATATAAGTTAGTCTTAGGGTAAAATTGGTTTAACGGTTATTTTTATAGTAAAATATGATTATTAAACACCTCAGTTTTATTATAAAATCGAGGTTTTTTATCTTCTCCTTTTAACTATCACGTCGGTGATGACGAAAAACGAGGTGAATAGATTGCAAGGGCAACATTATGTGAGATAGATTACAATGGCAGAAAAATGTTTTATTCAAGATAGAATAACATTGGAGATTCTTTTTTCTTGCAATCCATCCCAAAGAATGATGCTTGCGAGTTTGGGGCAGATTCATATTAGTAAGAATTAGGGTAAAATCTTTTTAACGAGTGTTTTTATAGTAAAACCTTATTATTTTATGCATTTGTTAAATAGAAAACCGAAGGGTTAGAACATTTTGTTACACTTGTAAACAAATAAAGTCATAAACTGCGATAGCTGGGAATCGAAGCTTGTATTGAGTTGTTTTTCCACCTCGGTGTTATGAAAAGCCGAGGGAATGTATGATTTCTTTTTTGTTTTTTTAAATAATAAAAAAATAGTGTGCCTTAGCTTTATACCTCAGTTTTCTATTGCTCAAGGCGAAAGCTTCGTCATGAAATGCATTATTTGTTGTAGTGTCTAGAAAATAAGCTCTAAACACAACCCAAGTAATCTCAATACCTATAGCCTCCGATCTCTGACGCGCATTGTCCCATTAGTCTTTGGCTTCCTCTAACAACATATGAGTACCAAACTACACCTGCTGAACTTCATTGCAAGCCATCACTCGAAAAATCTTCTCAATCTCCCTGAGCCATGCCTATGCACCCTCTGTATCATATATGCCCTTGAAGGTTGGCAGATTGTTTTGCTGAAACTTCCCCAATCCACATAATTCATCGCCAACATGATTCTTCTAACCCTGTAGCACCTAAGCCATCACCTTCAAGGCATTAACAATAGCCCAGTCGTTTCTTCCAGCCATATCTCTACATACCAACAAATAGACATTAGAAGAAATAATGCATTGACAATGTTCACACACATGTCGCCTACTCGGGAGCAAACAACATGAAAAAACCTGATCGGATGGAATGACCTGCTCTGATATCACTATGTAATACCCTACTTTCCGACTCGACAAATAATTAAATATAACAGGTATAATACGTAAGTCCTTCAAGTAGGATGCTACTCATACATCAGCAAAACATACATGAACTACATAATTGAAAATTGAATCATTTGATAAGCAGCGGAAATTATAAAATAATTGACATAAAAAGCCTCAACAATAATAAGTTTGAAAAGTGGTTCAACATAAAAACCAAAGGAAAGATATGCAACGTAAAAAAAAAAGAACATCATGCTCCCCCCGTGTTACATATCAGAGTGAGTCCAACTATAGACTCGATCGAAAAACAACTCAAGAGGCACAACTCCATCTTTAACATCAAGCTCCTACTGAGGTACCTGATTGTTTATACTCCAGAGGGGCACATATGCAATAACACAAAAAGGGGTGAGAATAAATTTTAATAATAATCGGTGCATAAAACGATCAGGGTAGATTCACACATTACACATCACACGTATATCAAACATGCACCATAATATCATGTATTCATATTTCACCCACATCATGATCAATCACCAATCACAATGTTATTCATCACATTCAAAATCACACAGCTCCATACGAGAGTATTCAACAACACTCAAACATCTCATCTACACAACTGTTATGTAATGCAATGCAACATCGACTTAACACATGCATGCAGTACCAACTCAACAAAAGGTTATTCATATGAACTGAGTCCTAGCATCTGAACCCCGATCCCTAACATATGAGCTCCAAGTCCTAACATCTGAGCTTGGGACAAGTCATTGGTCTCAACATCTGAATCCGTGACTCGACTCTTTCACAAAAATAACAACATATGATGCATGACATATAACAATACAATGAACAACAACACAACAACAAATACAACCCCACTTCTGATTATAAACAATCATGCAATAACAACAACACATCAACAAATACAGCCCCACATCTGACTGTAAACAATCACGAATTCAATGCATCACCAATAACCCTATTGAATGTTAAGGGAAATCTCTCTATCCTTTCACGATTAAGGCACCCCTTAGATGAATAATCCCCACTTACCTTGTAAATTCAGCAAAAGCACAAACAAGCAATCTCTATGGGGTCTCCTTCCTCAAGCCATATCTCTCTTCCAAAGCTCTCTAACTATTCTCTTTTCATGTATTGACAAAACTCCCCAAAACCCTTATTTTTCTATTTCTCTTAAAATATATAGTAACTTAATTAAATTCCTTATAATTATAATTTTGGTCCAACTAAACATAAGTCTCTCTCCACTTAATCACCTAATTTTCATTATTTAACTTTAAGCCCAACTCTTATTATTCTCTTAATTTCTCATATTCTAATTAATAAAATTCCACCAAAAATCTAATTAATCATAGACAATTCACAATAAGTGTCATCACCGGCCAAACATGTCATTAATCACATAAATTAATATTTAAATAAATAAATTAAATAAACCAATAAATAAATAAATGATTAATTAAATTGGGGTGTTACATATTTCACTTTATTTTTTTGAATAAAAATCTTAACAAACTCTTTCTTGGATGGTTGAAAATGACATTTTTAACAATACCAATAAATACTATGATTTTTGCTAACTCAGGCTAAACTCTTTATTCACTTTATATTATTTTCGAGCTTTAAATAAGATAGTTTCCTTTTGACTCTAACATATAAATTGTACACGTAAACCGAATTTTAAAATTTTTAAATATAACAAAAATAACATTTAGAATTTATACATACTTCTTTATAGGAAACTATCTAATCCTTCGCTAGAACTGAAAATGAGTCGAGTCGAATCAAACTCACTTCAGTTCAGCAAGACTCAATAATAATTAGTTAAACTCGTAATTTGACTTGAGTTAGACACAAATTTATTTTGAAGCTCAAACTAGACTCATTCACTACAAGAATAACTTTGTGCAGCCACGTGATTTAGTGACGTGAAATGCACGTGGCAAAAAATGCCAATTACGACGTGAATTTCACGTGGCTAAAGGTAAAATATAATAAAAAAATGGAATGACAACTTTTCAGGTTGGGGGGAAATGAAAATAATTAAAATTTGGTAGTGACATGCAGATCACGTCGCTATTTTAAATTTAAAATTCAAATAATGTTTTGTGAAATGTAATTCACGTCGCAACTAGTGACGTGCTGATCACGTGGGTACATGTGGTGTAATTTAATTTCCGAAATGACAATCACGTCGCAAATAGCGACGTGACAAGCATGTGGGTACTGGGTTCAGAGAGACGTTATAGATGACCGTTGAATGTTTTGTGGCGTGTAAATCACGTCGCAAATAGCGACGTGTTTACCACGTGGGAACCTTTCCTTTAACTTCCCTCTTCTCTCCCTCTTCCCTTCACCGTTTCATTCTTCTTCGTTTCCTCTTCAAGCTTCCACCAGACCCATTTTCCCTTCAAGTTCCTTCAACCCATTTCTCTCCTTCAAGCTTCAGATCCATTTTGAAATTGGAAATTTAAAGGTAAATACTTTTATTATTTCAACTTAAACCCATTTCTGTTTAATATATATGAATTTTATTTTAATTATTGTATTTTTTTTTAAGAAATAGCTAAGAGTGAATTATTCATTCAAGAATTTGGAGCAAACAGATTCAAAGTCTTCATCCAGGTATATTCAAAATTGTGAAATTTAATTTTTTTTTAATTATTTTCAGATTAGTTAAATGTATTGAGTTTGGACTGGATTATGTGTTGTGCTTATTATGTATTAAAACCGAATTTGTTTGGACTGGATTTTGTTTTTGTGCACATTATGTATTAAAATAGAATTTGTTTAGAAATTTAATGTATTATATATTTAGAATTTGTTTAGAATTTGTTTATAAAACATATACCCTAATGTATTATTAAAACAGAATTTGTTTAGAATTTGTTTAGAAATATAATATATAATAGTTTTAAAAAAACAGAATATTTAATGTATTATATATTTAATGTATTATACAAAAAAATAGAATATTTTATGTATTAAATTTTTATAGTTTAGAAATAGATTTTATATAATATACTATTAATACCAATACTATCCTCTCTATTAATACCCTATTTATAAAATCATTTTTAATTATTTCTAGAGAAATTATAAATTTCAAAAGAAAATCATGTCAAGCTTGGAAATATTAAAACTTTGATATTACTTTGTTTAGAAACTATTTAATGCCTTTATATATGTGCACATTATATTTTTTAGAAATATAATATATAATTTTTTTTAAACAAAATATTAAAACAGAATAATATTTATAAAAAAAAACGAAATATTTTGTTTATTAGAAAAAGTAATATGAATCATGTCTAAAAATAGAAGTTGTATTATTATTTAGATAATATGGTTAGTTTAAAAAATATAATAGATTAGTGTTTTGAGTAAAAATTGATAAGTGTGTATATATATTATTTAGATAACTAAATAAATAGAAGTTGTATTATTAATATTATGTTTAAAATAATGTATAAAAAAACAAAACATTAATTTCATATATATTTTTATATTAAAAATATGTTTATAAAAAAAATTAGTATGAATAATATGTATGTCTAAAATGTTTTTTTTTTTAAATAACACATATTAGGGTATATGTTTTATAAATATATGTTTAGTTTAAACAATAAAGTATATAATAGTTATATTATATATTTATTAATAGTATAATATATTTTTTTTAAATTGTACGTAATAATTAGTTGGATGTACGATAGAACGATTTTTAAATTGGACGATAGAGGAATATCACTTTTGAAATTAAAATAGTAACGATTTTGTAAATGTGCAGTATGGAATATTTTCATTACTATCGTAGTTGGATGTACGATAGAACGTATCCAGGAAGACGTGGACTTAAACCGAACTTTGAGGAAGGAGTTAAAGGGTTTATCACATGGGCTTTCGCTCAAGAATGTTGTCTAAGCGAAGGAGGAGTAAGATGTCCTTGTCTAGAATGTGAATGTAGACCTATAATTAGTGACCCGGAGGAAGTAGAACGTCATTTGAAGAGAAGGGGTTTCATTAAAAATTACTGGGTTTGGACATATAATGGAGAACAGTTGCCGAGTAATGTACAAAGGACTACGACTACACATGCTTCTAGCAGTCGATCACATATGGAACACCGGGAAGAATTTAGTTTGATCAGTGACATGGTTGGCGATGCTTTTGGGGTTAACGTGACCTATGATGAACCTCAAGACTTCGATCAGGAAGAGTTGCCGAATGAGGAAGCTCAAAAATTTTATCAATTGTTGCAAGAAATGAATACGCCGTTGTTTGAAGGGTCGTCAGACTCAAAATTATCGATGTGTGTGAGATTATTGGCCGCCAAGTCCAATTGGAATGTTCCTGACCAGTGTTTGGAATTCTTTGCAAAAATGATGTTGGACGCAACTCCTACGAAAGACAACCTTCCCACAAGTTTTTATGATGCAAAGAGGTTGGTGTCGAAATTGGGTTTAGAGGTAAGAAAGATTGACTGTTGCACTAATGGTTGCATGTTGTTTTACGATAATGAGTTTGGTACTAATGATGGATCGTTGGAGGAATGTAAGTTTTGTAAGAGTCCGAGATACAAAGTTCGCAGTAAAGCCATTAACCGTAAGCAAAAACATGTGGCAGTGAAGTCCATGTTTTATCTGCCGATCATACCAAGGTTAAAAAGAATGTTTGCTTCAATGCATAGTGCAAGTCAAATGACATGGCATCATACAAACCAAACAAGTTCGGGCACAATGCGACATCCATCTGATGGTGCGGCATGGAAGCACTTCGATATGATACATCCTGATTTTGCAGCAGAACCTAGAAATGTCAGACTTGGACTATGCTCTGATGGTTTTACTCCATATGTCCAAGCGTCTGGAAGTGGATATTCTTGTTGGCCAGTTATTGTTACCCCTTACAACCTCCCTCCTGAGATGTGCATGACAAAACCATACATGTTTTTGACTTGCCTCATTCCAGGTCCAAAGAGTCCAAAAGCTGGAATAGATGTGTATTTACAACCTTTAATTGATGATTTGAAGAGGTTATTGATTGGAGAATGGACTTATGATATATCTTGCAAACAAAACTTTACTATGCGAGCAGCCTTGATGTGGACTATAAACGACTTTCCCGCATATGGCATGTTGTCCGGTTGGGGGACACATGGAAAAATGGGATGCCCGCATTGCATGGAACACTCTCATGCGTTCACGTTGAAAAAAGGGGGGAAAAGTTCGTGGTTTGACTGTCACCGCAGATTCCTACCGAAAGATCATGTCTTTCGAAGAAATAAGAATGACTTCAAAAAAGGCATAAGAGTAACAGACTTGCCTCCCCCTCGTTTCTCACCCGGTGAAGTATGGAACCGAGTTAGTGAACTGCCAAAATTCACAGATTATGGTAAAGCTTGCAGAATTGAAGGATATGGGGATACACATAACTGGACAAAAAGAAGTATTTTTTGGGATCTCCCGTATTGGAAAGATAATTTGTTGCGACATAATCTTGATGTTATGCATATTGAGAAGAATTTTTTTGATAACGTGTTTAACACAGTGATGGATGTTCAAGGTAAAACAAAGGATAATGAGAAGGCTAGAAAGGACATGGAGATTTTGTGTAATCGAAAGGAGTTGGAGTTGAAGGTTAAACCGAATGGGAAGTTACTAAAACCCAAGGCTAATTACAGTCTAACTTCCGAAGAAGCTAAAGCGATTTGTCGATGGTTAAACGAATTGAGAATGCCTGATGGTTATGCGTCAAATTTAGCAAGGTGTGCTGACTCTAGCACCGGAAAGTTGCATGGAATGAAAAGCCATGATTGCCATGTTTTCATGGAACGATTGCTTCCAATTGCGTTCTCTTCACTACCTAAACATGTGCTTAATCCACTCACTGAAATTAGTCAATTTTTTAGAGATATCTGTGCATCAAAATTAAGAGTGGATGACATCGTTAAGTTGGACAAAAATATTCCAGTCATTCTCTGTAAGTTGGAACAAGTGTTTCCGCCTGGTTTTTTTGACTCTATGGAACATCTACCTGTGCATCTTGCATATGAAGCTTATCTTGGAGGCCCTGTTCAATATAGGTGGATGTATCCGTTTGAAAGATTCATGGGTGATTCGAAGAGATCCGTGAAAAATAAAGCTAAAGTTGAAGGATCTATATGTGCACATTATTTGCATCGGGAAACATCACATTTTTGCAGTCATTATTTCAATCACTTGATGTTAACTCCAAGAATCATAAGGAATGAATTTAACATTAATGAAAAAAGTAAATTTACCTTATCAGTCTTCGGTATTCCCGGTCGTCCATCTGGTAAGAAGAATGTACATTGGCTGACTCAAAAAGAATTGCAAGCAGCACATGTTCATGTCTTGATTAACTGCGTTGAAGTTAAACCATATCTTGAGTAAGTATACCCACCTATTTAACTTTATTGTTTAAATATGTCAAACTTTTTACTCAAACTTATATTGATATTCTTTGTAGGGCATTCAATACCTCCTACTTTCAAAGCACCGGTGAACATCCGAATACTAGTGACACACATGCTTATTTTCCAGCATGGTTCAAAGAGCAGTTGTCATGCGCTGTTGCACCTACTCAAGAAATAATCCATTTGAGAAACTTGTCTAGAGGCCCTGTTCAAAGTGCAAATGAATGGCACACTTACTTTGTGAACGGATATAAATTTCACACTCAAACATGGACAGAAGGGAAAAAAACCATAAACAGTGGTGTGTTCGTGAAAGGAGTTACAGATGGTGGTGAAGACGACTTCTATGGCACAATAACACATATTTACGAGTTGGTATACAATTACTTGGACTACGAAAATAAAGTTGTCTTGTTCTATTGTGATTGGTATGATATATCTGCTAGAGGCACAAAAATAGATAAGAAATATAACACAGTTGAGATTCGTATGGATCGAAGGTACAAAGAGTATGACCCTTTTATAATGTCACATATTGTTAGGCAAGTTTATTATGTTCCTTATCCTTCAACTCAGCCACGTAAACGAGGATGGTGTGTTGTAATCAAAACAAAACCATTGGGTCATATCGAAGCCGATGATGTAGTAGTCGAAGATGTCGCTTACCAAGATGATGAAACTTCTCAAGTTAATGATGTGATTGAAGTTGAACAAATTACAAGTTTGTGTGATACAGTGGTTGAGGGCCATCAAGTTGATGCATCCACATTGTTGACAGAAAATGATGTGGATGAAGAATGTGAAGAGTTTGTATCCGAGGATAGTATCAGAACAGATGAAGACAATAGTATGGATGAAGAGCATGAAGACTTTGAATAGATAGTATGATGTATTGTTACTTAGTGTACTGTGTAATGTTACTTAATGTAGGATGTATTACATGTGTTTATTGATTGTAGATAAAATGCCGCCCCGAACCGATAAGGGTAAGGGTCAGCAGCGCCCGAGGATAAGGGTATGTGAGGCTCCTCAGTCGGCCGTATGTCCTCCCCCACAGAGTCAGGTAGAGCCCATGTCTACGACCTCTCAACATTTTATGCCACTGCAGTCATCTATGGGGTATCCTCCCCCACAGACTCAGGTAGATCCCATGACCATGGGTTCACAGCCTTTTCTCTCGCTACTATCATCCCATGGTTATCCTATGGCCCAATTTGGGAACCCATCCTTTATTAGCCCATCTGGGAACCCATCATTTATTAGCCCATCTGGGAACCCATCCTTTATTAGCCCATCTGGGACTTCACCATACCATCAGACTGGGGGATCTAGTTTTCCTCATCCCTCACAGGTACCCCCACCCTTCATGCAGTCTGGGATCTTTCCAGATCCCACACAGGTACCTCTGTCGTCCCAGCATCCCACAAACACACCATCATCATCCACGCTTTCGAGGTCCCACACCCCACCTACCACACACATGCCCTCATCATCCACGCATCATGGGGGATCTCGCACCCCACACCCACCACGTGCCACAGATATACCCGTGCCTGAGGAGCAGGAGGAGCAGGATGACCAGGAGCAGCAGGATGACCATGTTTTAGAGCAACCAACTGCA
This sequence comes from Lathyrus oleraceus, assembly GCF_024323335.1. Lineage (NCBI taxonomy): Eukaryota > Viridiplantae > Streptophyta > Magnoliopsida > Fabales > Fabaceae > Lathyrus > Lathyrus oleraceus. The sequence continues at coordinate 369,244,057 of NC_066583.1, read as the reverse complement.
AATCCCACAGAGTATGAGATGATTGATGACAGATATTTTATTGAGCCATGTGGAAAATCGTAAGTATCTAATTTATAAATTTTATTTAGTATACATGTTTCCATGTTTCCATGTTTATAATTAACACTTATTCAAATTGTTGTTTAGTTTCTCTCCGAGTAGGCCAGCTGCACAGTGTGTAAAACATGTGATTCAACAAATGTATAAAAAAGCTTGGAAGTCATTCAAAGAACTTTCCAAGGATGAGAAAGATGAATGGTTTGATAAATTTAAGGTAAAATAAATTTTATTGTTGTTAGTTATTTTATTGTAATATATTATCTAACACTTATCTAACAATTTTTTTGAATGTCATACAACATTGTAGGAAAAGTGTACGTGGAATGTAATGGATGAATATATGATTAGAAAAAATTATCGGGGAAGAACATCTGTCCGACTTTCTGACATGCTTAGGCGTGTCAGACTTGATTGGGAAGAACGAAATATTCGTCCCAACTGGATAGGCAAGGAAGTATTTGACGAACTTCTTGCCTATTGGGCTACCGATAATTTTAAAGCTAAATCTCAAAAAGCAAAAGACATGAGAGCATCCGAAAGGGGGGGTTGCCTTAATGCTACAGGAAGTATAAGCATTGGAGAACATGCAAAACGGATGGTAAAAATTATAACTACGGTTTAAAATTATATTTTGATTTATTATGTGTTTAATTAAATTTATTTATATTAATCAGACTAAGGCACAAGGAAGACCCCCCCGACTTAATGAGTTGTTTGTGAAGACCCGTACAAAAAAATCGGGGGATTTGGTTGATGATCGGTCGAGAAGAACTATAGTAAGTTGTTTCTATTTTATTTTTTTTGTTAAAATTCTATCAATTTTGTGGCGTGAATTTCACGTGGTAATAATGTTTGTGGCATGAATTTCATGTGGCAACAATATATGTGGGATTCTTTTCATGTCACAACTGTATCTAATTATTTTATTTGTTGTATGTGTAGGAGGAGTATCAAAGATTGCTCACACAATTTCTAGTTGAAAATCCTCAATATACACCTGTTGGTTCTAATCCGCTTGATCCACGCGTGGATATGTATATTTGGAGCTTAGTCACTGGAGGGAAGGGACGTAATGGGTGTTTTTTTGTGTTGGTCCTTTGGCTGGCAACTACAGAACCGGAGATAGAACTTTATTTGATAGAGTTGCAAGTGGGGAAGGAACGTCCCGTCCAACACAATTGACACCTGAAATGATGGAAACGGTGAGGCAACTGGCTCTAACAGAGGCTAGACGAGAGACGGCGGAGCGTGAGGCGGCGTTAAAGGCCGAATTAGAGGAAATGAAAAAAAGACAACACGATATGGAGGAGCAAATGAGACAATTTATGCAGTCCATGAGTAGAAATCAAAATCAAAGAACAAGTGAAGACGATGAAGATGACGACGAATTTGATGTGTAATATTTATTTAGTTTTAAATATTAATTTTTGTATAAATAATTACTTTGCTATTTTTATAATACATTTTCATATGTGTAATTTTAATTTAAAAATATTTTACTTAATTATTAATTATTCTATATTTTATTATTTATTAATTATTTTATCTTTTATTAATAATATAATTTAATAATAACAATATATTTTATCTTTTATTTTAATTTTGTTTTTAAGTTGTGAAGTGTAAATCACGTGGGTAATTTGCCACGTGATTTTCATGTGGCAACATACCATCCATTTTCAAATGTTGTGACGTGATATTCATGTGGCAAAGTTGTGTCATGAATATCACGTGGCAAAGTTTAAGCGCAGAAGCAAGTTAATTCACAATGTTGCGACGTGATTTGCCTTTGGCAAATTAGCGACGTGTTTATCACGTCACAAAAAGTTGCCACACGCGTTCCAGCGACGTGAATCAACACGTCGCTATTTTTGACTAGTGAAGTGATTTTCACCTTTGCCACGTGATAATCATGTGGCAGGGGGGAGTTTTTCTTGTAGTGATTTTAAATTAATGAACTACTTTGTTAAACTAATTAGATTTATCTGATTAGGTTTATTTTGTTTGCGTCATGGATTTAGAAGTTATTTTTTTAAATCTAATATTTTTTATTTATATATTTAACATTTTAAATTATTAATTTTTGATCTAATTGCTTTTTAAAAATTAGATAGTCGAATATAAGCATCAATTAATATATATATATATATATATATATATATATATATAATTTTGATCTTTGATTACTATGTATAATTTTTTTTATATGATGTTAATTTTATTTGTATGATTATGTTTATAAAATACTTTGCTAGATGATCCTGAACCTCAACATTTAAGTGCTGAATTTCTTTTAAATTTCTGTTTCATATATTTACTTTCCTTTTAATTTTGTTTCGTGCCTTAATATGCCAATGCCCATTTTTTATTTTTTTCTGTCTCTGCAAAAACTAAAAAACATTACAGTCCCTCCAAAATCAAAACATTTAAATTTTGGTCCCTACCCACTAAAGCTTGGTGTAAACATTTGTACTTTTTTATTATTTTTCTTAATTCTCCTTACTTTCTTTTCCATCTGTGGCAAAGAGTTTTAGAAATTGGCAGGATTAAAATGTAGAAGCATGAGATGACAGAACTGCAATGCACACATTATTTTGCAGGTGTTATTGTCAATCTGTATGGAAAGAAAATTCACATGATATGGAGGAAAAAGTAGCATACCATACCATACCCCACTTACAAAAATCCACTCAATTGTGTTTTGATTGGTCTGCCTCTCATTAGGCTCCATCGCGTGGGTCGGCGTGTCTGTTCCTTCCTCCTTTTCTCTCATTATTTTATTTATTTATTCAAAATATCAGTTATAATTATTATCAACTTTTTTGTTTTATATTAAAGAAAAAATAATTATTAAATATCTTCACTAATGAGATAGCCTCAAAATCATCATACTTGATAACTTATGTCCTAGATGTAATTTTACGTCAAAGTTTATTAGGTATGGGTGTAATGAAATATATCATCCAACCATTTGAGTATAAACACTGTTTTACCATGAAATTTCGTTTTTTGAATAACAGTTAATTATCTTTGTAAGGACCACAATTCTCTTGTAGTTTCGTAATAATCAGATATAAGTTTACTCTTTGATTTATAATTATAATTCATGTTAAAGAAATTCATAATTCTCATATTGGAATATCAAAATAAATGTCGATGATGCACACTATTTTGCTAATGGCTTTTGGCATGTGCTAAAGCTTGAGTCCTACGAACAAGTATTCATTTTATGAGTGAAATTGTTTTAAGAGTATTTTAAAAATAATCTTACTAGTCAGGCAGGTCGATCCATAAAACCGCATATTCAAACCGAATCAATCTATAAATAATCTGAACTCATTCGTTTACTGGTATATCCAACTCATCTCATAATATATCATATAGTTTTGATTCAAATATTAAGTTTGAATTTTGCAACCCATGGATCCGTTGACTCAATCCACTTATGTGTCTTTAGTAATTTTTTATTATTTTTATTATTATTTTAAATAAAAATATAAAATTAATATCTAATTAATAACCTTATTTTTTTTCTAAAACGTTTTAGTCTTCACTAATAATACTACTAAAATCAATAAATTTACGTAATTATAAGATTAAATATTTTATAATTTTTTTTTTATCATTTCTAACTTAGGTATTTTATAGAAATAACATGTATCGTTGAATTTTATACTATTATCAAATATTATGTCGTATTGATAAATTTTATTAGATATTATATGATATGTTTTATTGAATAGGATTATTATAAACGAATATTATTATATTGAGTTGTATTAAATTATTTTTTTAAAATCGACAAGAAAAATCATAATAAAGATATTTTTATTTGAAACATAACCTACAAACCCAATCAAATTCATTCCATAAGAAACAAATGGATTTTGACAGTAAAATTAAGGATGGAATGATGAATCTAATCTATTAAAATTTGAACGAATAAATATCATATTAAAATTTGAAGGAATGAATATCATATTATTCGATATAAGTTAATCAATATTCTCTCTTAGTCATATTAAACTAACTTAATTAATAATGACATGAGATATTTAATTGTAGGTAGGTCGAAATCGAATTTATAACATGACAGTTATTCATAAAGATGAAATTATGATAATTATTAGATCAATACTATTATCATGTACATATTATTAAAAAATTTAATATAAACCGTAATAAATTCTCAAATCACATTATTATGATTTCTTCCACAAAATAAACCTACGTACGTTGGTTTCATTATATAAGGTATAAAATACTCTTTTCTTCACAGTACCAACCGTATATTATACTATACATTTATCTATACTATACTATGCTCCAAATACACACAGTTGCACTTTATAGTATGTGCAATTTCCACACAGATCCCTACACTCATTAATTTATCTCTCTCACCAATCACCTTCTCCATCCTTTCCCTTTAAACAAGTTCGCAACTTTTTTGTTCTTTCTGCAACACTACCTCGGTTCACTCACTGGGTCATCCTCCAATTCTGTTTTAGAGCCACACAATACAAAGATTCCTCTTTGACTTTCAAGCTACAAATAGGTGAAAACCACATCATCTTCTGTATCATCAACTATTTTTACTTTACTTTTTGAAAAATTTGGTTGATTCCTAGTTTTATTCTGAATTGTTCTTTGTTTTTTAGTGGCTTTTTGTGTGATTTCAAGGGGAATTTAAAGTGGGTTGCTATTGGCTATCTGTTTTGTATAGCATAGGTTACCGTGTCTATGCTTTTCCTGTTTTCCCTCTGTTTAGAGGGAATAAAGTTTGTAGCTTTATTGGAATCTGATGAAATTTTGTACTACTACCCATTTGATTTTTATAGGTAGTTTTTATGTTTGGATAATTCTAGGATTTTGGGTATATTAATATCTATTGGAAGTTTCAATTTTGAGAGGTTATTAGGTTTTGATTGTTCCACTTGTCTTTTGTTGACCTTGATTGTCATTTCTGATTTTGCTTCTCAAAGGTTTGGAGGAACTCAAGTTCAATCTTTCTTCTTTTTTTCTCTCTTTATAAGCAGTGATGTTTGTTTCTATTTTTTTTGGATGTTCTTAATCCTAGGTTTTGTAGAAGTTTATTTAAGTTCTGTTTTTAGTATTTGATTAGTGAATTTTGTGTTTTACTAGTTAGGTTGTAGCACCTAGATGTTGGATTTTGTGTGTTTTTTGTCTTAGTTTTGAACTTTATCTTAAACTTAGTGTGAATTGATATTGTTTTTGTAGCTGTTGTTTTTGATCATGGATTCCCCACAATCTGTTGTGTCACCCTTTAGAAGCTCAATCTTGGGTGAGGGTGAGAAGCACAAGTCTGATGTTTTTGTGCAAAGCAACAGTCCTTCCTCTAAGGAGATTGAAGTCAACGGGAAGGAAACTATCATGTCAAATGCCGATGAATGTGTTGGAGTGCTTGATGTTTACATACATCAAGCTAGGGATATTCAGAACATCTGCATATACCATAAGCAAGATGTTTATGCTAAGATTTGCCTGACGAGTAGTCCTGAGAATGCTGTTTCTACGAAGACTATCAATGGAGGTGGAAGGAACCCTGTGTTTAATGACAATCTTCGTCTCAATGTTTGTAATGTTGATTCGTCTCTTAAATGTGAGTTATGGATGCTTAGCAGGGTGAAGAATTATCTCGAAGATCAGTTGCTTGGTTTTGCTTTGGTGCCGTTGTCTGAAGTACTAGTTCAGAATGGGAAGCTAGAGAAAGAGTTCTCGCTTTCTTCAACTGATCTATTTCACTCTCCTTCAGGGTTTGTTCAGTTGACAATTGCTTATACTGGTGCTACGCCTGATGTTATGGCAATATCGGCAATGCCTGGCGAGGAGGCCACACGTGCTGCTGCGCAGGACTTGGAAACATCCGAGTCATTGGCCAGAGATTTGGGTAAAATTGAGTTTCCAGATCCTAAGATCGCGAATGAAGATCACTTAATGGTTTCAGAATATTTTGGCATTTCGTGCGAGGAGAGTCAATGCTCTGATAGCTTAGCCAATTCTGATGCTGACAATCATAGTTCTGAAGCCGGTGTTCGTCTAGTGGAAAGCTTCTCAGCATGTAGCGGTGAGTCTGTGCAAGTGCAACCTCACAAGGCTGATTCTCCGCCGAGCAGTGTGTCGACAAATGGGGTTTCTTCTTCTGCACCCGAAAGCTCCGAATCATCTGATGCTGCTGCTGCAGCTTCAAAGTCCCCGGGTGATGAACAAGTTTCAGGAACCAAAGAGGTACAAAAAGTGGATGTCAAAGATGGTGAGAGTGATTCGTCAAGTGTTGTTCCGAATGAATTATTCCCTAAGCCTATTGTGACTGTCAACATAGAGCCAGAGCCGACGATGGTGCAGCAGGATATCGTTGATATGTACATGAAAAGTATGCAGCAATTTACCGAGTCATTAGCGAAAATGAAGCTTCCAATGGACATTACAAATGAACCAACTAATTCAGGAAATTCAAGCACCGAGCAGAAACTACCGCAATCTAAGAATGCCAACTCCCGTGTCTATTACGGGAGCAGAGCTTTCTTCTGAGTTTTTGCTTCCTTGGTTTAAGGAATACGGGCAGGTGACTGTAGGTTTTAGATTAAAAAAAGGGATTTGGATTCTCTGCAGTCACACAGTCGCGAATCTATGTCGTTAGATGAAGACCGGATCATATTTTAAAATCAATTCAGTGAATTCGAAATACAATTGTTCTGATCTTCATCCAACAAACAGATCCCTTGTGTGTGCGACTATGTGCTTTCGTTGACTGTAGGGAATTCGAGTTCGAGTCCAGAAAACTGATAATAGCAGTGAAGTGAAATAATGTAGTATCTCCAGTGTGGTTTCTCCTTTCTGTATTTCTTCTGATGTTGTAGGTTACAGGGAATATGACTTTGTACTCTCACAAGCTTGTTGCTATCTTAACTGTTACATGAACTTTTTCTGTGTTACCTTCTTTCTTTGTCCTTTTCATTTAAATGTCAATGATTGTGAAATTGAACTTTATAGCACAACATACTATTAATCATGTGTACTAGTGATAATATGGTCCCACATTCACATGGTGAATGCTAAAGTAGATGGAGCAAAATCTCCAGGATTTAACTTTCTTCTATTTCACATGCAAAAGCTCATGCCATGCCATAAAGCATCACGGCTCTTTATGTCTTTTCGGCCTAAATTTTCTGTCCTAATTCACAACAAATTCAGAACAGTCATGTTTTTTCTTAATTCATTTGAAAAACTCTTAAAAATGTAATTATATTAGATAATCAGAAATGCTAATAAATAAGCTTCCATCAAGTTAGAAACTAAAATTTACTAAAATCATGTCGAATTTGATGAAATCACGGCGCTACTTCTAGCTCCTTGAAATCATAGTGACACAATGTGATTCTGCCAAATGCCCTGTCAATACATCCGATATTCATGGTTTGAAGTAAAAACACAAGAAAACTAAAATATAAACACAAGAAAAACCAAAGAAAGAAACTTGAAAGTTAAGGTTCCTACTGTTCTATAAGGATTTCTTCTAGTTTTATATAGGCACTTCAATTATCTCTGCAGATCTGGCGTACATGTGCCTCCTACAGATCCATGCAATCTGACCATTGTCCCTGTACCGTACTCGCCACAGTCCGAACTTCTCTGCAATATCTTTCCCTGTGGAGCACCTCCTTTCCCTTAAGAAATCAACCATCCATTGTTGTGCTGCTTTAATGTCTTGTTGAATGCCCCTCGAACCTTCCGTAGACCTGTTTCTACGTCCGATAGCAGCAGCGCCTACAACACCAGCTGCTGTTGCCCCGGCTGCACCGAAGAGTAGTGAAGAGCCAGCCAAATGAGCTACTTCCTTACTCAAATCCGGTATCATTTGCCCCATTCCAGCTGCAAGATGAGCTCCTATTTTAAGAGCTAAAGTAACCATCACCATGAACTTCTTCATGTATGGAGCTAAAGCCTTCACAGCCATGTTATCAACTTGCATCATTTCACAACCCATTTGATCTTCAACAACATGCATCTGTCCCCGGAACTCACATAACATGTGAAGACGAAGAGCGGTCATGCCAGAAACCACGGTGGTGATCAGTTTCCTTGAGTGGTTTTCTGCTTTTACGAAATAGAACATGTTCGGTACTTTCCTCTCCTCAACTTGAGAATTGAAGGTTGCTATGTAATTCACTTTGCGATGAAGCTCAAGTAGGAGTCTGTGTTCGTAATATCTCATCCCTTGAATTTCCTGTTTCAAGTCTCTAATTTCCTGTTCAATAATTTTTAGTCTTTGTAAAACTTCTTCAACCCCTTTCGCAATGCCACCAAAGGATGGTTCGACTTTTTCAGCTTCATTGCTTGAGGTTATAGCTTGATTTTGCCCTTCAGTGTTGTTTTCAGGTGGGATTTGCAGCTCCTGCGCAAGATTGTGTAGGTCATGATACCTGCGATGAAGCACTTCTCGGAAGTCATCATCCGATAAAAGGTCTCGCGCAAAATCAAACCCTTCTTGGAGAATAGGCCTTCCGGAATCCATTACCGAACTCCATGTGTGTTGATAATCATACATGCTGTCCGCCGGAAGTGAAAGGAGTGCTTGTTTCAGTTGCTGCAAGGAAGCAAATTGAGTTCTTCTGTATCTAGGGGGCGTCAAATTTCGCACGCACTCAGGTCTAATGATATTTTCCGTCATGGTGATCCCATGACAGACACTTTGAATTGCCGGGATTATAAGTTGCTGAACGACTCTTAAAGTTTCTGTCAAGTTTTTGGTGGAGCATGCGAGGATATTGATATAGTAACCGAGTTGTCCTGCAAGCTCAACTCTGATGTAGATTCCATTAATGCTGATTGAAATGAGGTACTTCTCGAGACTGTAAGTTGCACCATGTTGATTCATCAGAGACTTTATTCTGTTGTGAAGGTGCACCTGCAGTCACAAAGTAAAACTGAAAATTTTAGCTATTGTAGCTTTGAAAACTGTTAAGTGAAGATCAAAATGTAAATTGCATATGGTGAAAATGAAGGAAGAAAGAACATGATGGAGAAATTCTTGCCTGTAAACGAGGGAAGAATCCCGGAGTTAGAAACATGTGACTTGAATCATCACATTCAAGATGGCGTCCGGCATAAAGGCAATCTGGTGAGCTTATCTGCCACCTCTGAGGTTTTCCTCTGCCTTCTTCAAGAATGGAGGGAATCAATAATAGAGAATTTTGATCTGATGGATCTTGCTCGTAACAAAGTTCAAGTTTAAGCATCATTCTGACAAGATCACTAGCTTCTAAGTTCTCAAATACCTTTGATCCCATACCAGGAATTGAACTTTGTAAACTTCCTCGTAAAATTTTCTCCAGTTCCTTCCTACTAATGAATCCTTTGTTTTCTGAAGTATGTTGCTTTTTAACATTCAACTTTAAGAGCTGACCAAGTACTTCACCGCAGAACCACTCACAATCTAAAATTAGAAACTCCAACTCATCAAAATAAATCACTTCGCCAATGTGATGAAGACAAGTAGCGATAGCTTTTCGCTTCACTTCAACCGCCTCTTTATTATAATGTCTCGACCGTATTCTCAAATACGGGACTTTTACTTGACACAGATCACCAAACTCCTTCCACTTCATTGCTGGCTTGTTGTAATTCTCTGATCTCCACTCTGATAAAATCTGTATTAGATCGTTGCAAAGTTGATAAACTCGCGGTACTCTTTGGAGAATTGTTTTGCACGTCTTTCGGATGTGATGAGTGAGTTTACTAACTGACGCTGATGATCTTGCATCGACCGTGAACACAGTTGGGTAGAATTCAACATAGCCTTGAAACTTGTCTCTCAATCTCTGAATCGAATCAACTGTTTGCTGCAGATTTTGCGATGATTGGTTGATTTTATCGAAGTGTGTAAGAACAACAGCTACACTTGGTAGCATGCATTGTTGCACTGCTCTTTTGGAGTTGGAAACTATAAACCTTAGCCAATATTGCAAATCCTCTTCAATCTCTGCAGTGCTTTTTGGTTCTCTGTTACTCGGCTTCCTGAATAAACTCGATATGATGATGAAAATCGATGCACTACCGTGCCCCGGAAACATAAGATCATGGAGGGAGAAAAACTCGTGTTGACCAGCAAGATTCCATATTGAAATATTTGTATCCTCATCCTTGAATGTTTTTATCTTCATTCCTACCGTTTTCACAGCCTGCTCCACTGGATTCACTATTGTTCTTACTTGATCCAAGTAGGGAAGTGCCGGCGAAGCCGAGAAGTTTTGTGAAACTGATTGACACAGTGTGGTTTTGCCTGAACATATGAATTTAAAATATACTTATAATTTATTCTGATTGAATAAACTATTTAATTAAGCGATTATAGCATAAATACTCAACTTTACCTGCATATTCTTGTCCACAAAAGAAAACTCTGCAACTCTTAGGCTCAGTCAGTGGCATGTCTTTGATCAAATCTATTTCTGGTTCAGGATTCTCATTCTGCCCTAATCTCTGATAAATTGCAATAGTCTTTCCACAATTATGTAAAGGTGTTCTTGAAAGATCAACTTCTTCAATCCATGGATTAATCTGAAGTGTCTCCATAATTGTCTCCAGCAATGTCTCTCCTTGAACACCTTTACAACCTTGCAAAGACAAACATTTCAAACTCGCATTCTTCTCTAAACTCTTAAAGATTTTAACAAAATCATCCGGTCTCAAACTCTCGTCATCATGTATCCCAAACCGCGTCACCGTCTCATTCGTCATTAGAAACTGCGTTATAGCTGCTAAACCGTCTCTTCCTATTCTTGTTCCCCCTCCTCCAAAAGTAACACACTTCAAACTAATGTTAGCTTGCATTTGCAAGGACGAAAATCTACTCAGAGGACAAAGTAAATGCTCGACCCCTATTCCACCGAACAAATTTCCGGTTAGATATAACTTTTGCAGACTGTGATTCTTGAATAGTCCAGCAGCAATGTACACAATGCCCTTATCTTTAAGACATGTTCTTGAAAAATTAACCTCTTTTAGCGTTTGGTTTTGCTCTAAAACCCATCTAAATTCCTTAGCACATTTCGATTTTATCTTCACACCAGTCATGTCAAGTGACTTAACAGTCAAATTCATTCCTAAAGAACAAGCAACCCTACAAGTACCTGAAAGATTAAGCTTGTAAACTCGAAGCGTATTGTTACCAGGTACAAATTCAACAACCTTAGAACTTCTTTCGCCATTTCGTTCACCGCTCCAAACATGAACTTCCATAGCTCTATTCCTCGCCAAAACCGACGATATAAGAGGTGTAGCCGTGATGAAATTCGAGTCGAAAATTGTTAACAGCTTAAGAGATGGATTAACTTCAATCATCTTTGAAATCTCTTCAGCACCTCTTGAACCTATTGAATCTTCCCAAATCTGCAATTCCTCTAAACTATGATTCACCATAAGAGAAGAAGCTATTAGTCCAGCTCCAATAGAACCAATACATGATTCAGAAAGCATAATCTCTTTAATCACTTTATTCTCCCTCAAAATCTCAGAAAGATCTAACATTGTTCTTCCATTGAACCTGTTTCTTTTAAAAAGAATTTGCTTTATGGTTAGGTGATTACTCAGAAGGGTTGCAAGGCTTTTTACCTGTTGTGACTCCCATTCAACTCTGTGAAACTCCAGGTTTCTTAAAGTGGAATTTGTGTTGTTGAATGATGAAGCTAGTGAGGTTAAGAGGTTGGAAAAGTGGTGATGATTTTCCTTGGAAATGTTTATGTTTATGGAGTTGTTTGTTTCTTGGTAACAAGATGAAGTTGGTTGGGAAAGGTAGAAGGAAATGCTGTGTAGGTTTTGGTTCTCCATGTTGATTGCTTGAAGAAACCATTGTAGGTCTTTTAGGTTCTGGTTTGATGACATCATCACATCAAAAACTATAATTTAGAGTGAAAATGGTTTTGATTTTTAGAAGATAGTAATCAAATGTTTGACATTGTAGTATTTCATAGTGGCTTTATGAGAATTTTGGTTTAGAAAGTGTTTGCTATATTCTTAACTTGTTTTGATGATGGTATCACTTTGGGCAAAAGATGTTCTTTTTTCATTGGCATTGATTCTTCACGTAGGTATCCTAGCTATATTTCTTTTTCATTTGAAATATTATGATTTTTAAATGTTTCAAATGACATCTTTTTAAATGTTTATTGTTTCATTATTAATTACTAAAGAAAATTACACTCAACCCTAAAGAGTTTGACATCGATGTCTTCTTTAATTTTAAAATATGCATTAACCATCCATAAATTTATATATATTAGTGGAAATTTTTAGTGAGGCAAAAAATCATAGATAGATATTATGTATATCTAAGATTTTTTACTGTCACTAAAAATTACAAGGGTGTCAATGTCATTTAATAGACCTAAAAAGAGATTAATGTATATTTTAAAGTTAAAAAGGGTGTTAGTGTCATTTTAATAGATCTCAAAAGACATTTATGTAATTTCCACTAATTTTATGATTCAAATATCATAATATTTTTCTTTGGACATTTGGAGGTTGATGTTGGGGATGAAATTTTTTGGAGGGACTATTAGTCGAGATTGAGTCTTTTCGAGGGATTGACCATGAAGAGATTTGTCAGAACTGTTGAGTTATTGCATCTTCTACCAGAGTCAAGGGATCCTCCTAGTGAGTTTCTTCTACTTCGATCCCGCAGAGTATTAACAAACTCATTTTTTGCCTAAGAACGTGTCAAACTAATTATATGAAGGAAGCAAATATTTGGTTTGATAAAGAGTTGCGAAGAGCGGTTGAAGACGCTGTGGTTGATAGAGGTCATTTCTTCGGGATCCTTCAATGATGGGTGGCTCTTTCTACCTATTAGAGTTGGAGGACTGAGTTTGTACTTGACAGTAAAGTCTGCCTCATACACTTTTGTGACTTCTAGGCCTATTCTTGAGTGTTACAAGATCATATAATTAGAGACATTGAAGATATGGTATGTAGTATGATTACGACAGAGCTTTAGATGGTCTTAGTGTTGTTATTCCATATTTGGCCTTTAGCAGTTTTACTAGCAAGAACATCGTCCCTCCCAAAATACAACATGTTTTGGTGAGTATATTTTTTTAGTAAAGGTGTTCAAGATATGAACGTAAAGTTTGATATTACCACAAGAAATAATGCAGTTTTTAGTTGTTTGCAAGCAACACAAGCAACACATACTTAAGATTTTCTCCTTGTTATCCTTATTGATGAGTTAGACCAACACATGTCACTAGTAGAGTATCGTACTATTGTCAGATATTTCCTTATGATTTTCTTATTTTTCTATTGACGAGATTTTTCTTGGTAAAGTAACATGAACTAATTCTTTTGTTATCAGATATGTTTTGTTAAATAATATAAAATCTTTGCTTGAAGTGGAACATTCTATGAACATGCCTTCATCAACTTTCCTGTCATATTTTTTGAGGTCACATTTCCCATTGTTAAGGATAAAACACTTGCATCCAAAAACATGTAATTGAAATATATTCGACTTTCTTCCTTTATATAATTCATAGGGTTTCCTCTTTAGAATTTGTATTATTAAGACATAGTTCATGACGTAGCAAGCGGTGCTTACTGCATCGACCCGTAAATTATTAGGAAGGTTAGTCTCGTTGAGCATCATTCTCTCAAGCTTTGCTAAAGATCTATTTTTCCTCCATACTACCCCATTTTATTGGGGAGTTTGTGAAGTGGAAAAGATGTGTTGAATACAATTATCGTTACAAAAAAATTTGAATTCCTAATGTTGGAATTCTCCACCATGGCCACTTCTAATGAATGCAATTCTTACTCCTTTTTCTCTCTGGATAACCTTAGCTAGTTTTTGAAAGGCAGCAAATATATTTCTTTTCTGAGATAACAATAATGTCCAGGTATAGCAATAATAACCACAAGAGCGTAGACATTTCCACATGGACTTACGGTTCTAGATGGGTCAAAAAGATCAATGTGAAGCAGTTGTAAAGGCCGATCCATAGAAATAATATTTTTTGCTTTAAAAAAGATCGTTACTTGCTTACCTTTTTGGCGTGCATCGTATAATACGTTATTTTCAAAATGTAGGTCTAGAAGACCGTCTATGAGATCTTTGCAGAATAACTTGTTTAAGTGGTCCATGTGAAAGTGAGTTATATTCCTATGCATAGCCAAGATTCATCCTCGATACTCAAGAGACATACATCATTTGAAGGAATTTTATTTAAATTTATTGTGTAGGTATTTCCACTTCTTGAACACTTAAACAAAGTTTCGTTTAATTTAGAATTTATAACCCAACAACCAGAAGAATCAAAGTTACATTGTTACTTTTGTTGCATCATTGATTTATACTAAATAAGTTATTCTTTAACATTTTAACCAAGAGAACTTACTCAATTGTTGGACTTGAGGACTTACCAATGGTGCCAAAACCTAGAACTTTTCCTTTATTATTATCTCCATAAGATACAAAACCTTCTTTTTTAGGAAATAAAGAGGAGAATAAGGTTTTGTCACCTGTCATATGCTTTGAACAACCACTATCAAGGTAACATTTAACATTCGAGACTGTAAAGCACTATAAGAATAAAAGATTAGGTCTTAACTTTAGGTATCCACGTCATCTTGGATCCATTATTGTTAGTTTCATAAACATTCTTTTTCATTTTTCTTTATACTAGAGACATAGACATTTAATGGAGCAAATAAATTATTAATTTTATGCTCACAATATTTTTTTTGTAAAAAAATGAAGGAGGATGTCTTCTTTGCTCTCATGATTTTTCTTAATAAAATAAAACATGGCAATATTGCCTTTTTTTATTACAATAGTTCAATTTTAAGATTTTACAATGAGAGGTAGATTTAGCATTACAAATGTTATTAAAGGTCTTACTATTATTATTGGGTTCATAGCAGACACTTACTTTTGTAATAATCTCTTTGATTTCCTAAGAGAAAATTCAAGTCATCTCTCGCCTTTGTGAACTTGACAAGTATTTTTTTGAATATCACAAATTTCATTTTACAAAGTGTCACATTTGTTGCATTTGTTAGGTTCATCCTCTTCGTTTGAAGTGAGAGAGTCATGAACTGAATCATTTTGTCTTTCTCTTAGTATTTCTATTTCTTTCTCAAGGTTTTTATTTTTAAGTTCAAGAGAGGAGATAGTATCATTGGACGTAGAGACAATTTGTTTCAGTTTGCTTGTTTCTTTTGTTAGTTTCTTACAAATGCGAAAAATATCATAATAAGAGAAGTAAGAGGTTACATAATCATCTTGATGATTTTCCATGAGACAAATGTTGAATTCTTCTTCATCGTCTGAGGATTGTATATCGTTATCTTCCCATGAAACATAAGCTTTCTTGCCTTTTCTTTCCACATAAGTAGCATGTTTGGATGAATGGGGTTTTCTCCTCATCCATTATTGTTCCTCTTTTTGTTGTTTCTCATGCCTTAGGAATCTTTTGAAGTTCTTTACTATGAAAGAGATGTGCACATTTTCTTTATCATCTTTGTTCTAATTCTTTTCAGGTTTGTTTACTATAACACCAACAACATCATGTGTAGGAACAAATGGACTTTCCTTCATAGCCTTCCAAATACCACGATCCATCCCTTATATAAAAACTTTATTTCTCTTTCCAAAAACTATATCCTTATCCATTAAAGAATAAGGTTTGTTTAGTCAATAACTTGAAGTCATTTTTCCTCCTAGGATAATTAGTCTTTAACATGAGTTAGACTCAGTTGCCACTTGTTAGACAAGTGACTTCATGCACAAGAGGGGGAGGGGTGAATTGTGGTATTCAAAACTCGTGATTAAATTTAAGATTTTGTTACTTAAAAAAATAATTGTGTTAGTATTCTTTAAGATGAGACCATACGAGAATAGTGGAAAGTAAAAATGTTAAAGTAAATTGCAGAAAGTAAGAGATAAGGGTTTAGAGAGATGACACCAGTTAATTATCCAGGTTCGGCCGAACATTGACCTACTTCTGTCCCCAAGAGATCTTCTTGATATTTTGAATTTCAAATTAAGCTTTTACATGTTATGCCTATGAAATTTAGATACAAGCAGATCTATAGATTTTACAATGGCTTATTCCTAACCAAAAGAAAGATTTTACCCAGGCTGAACTAACGAACCAATTAGAGATTTTTTAGGTTGATTTCAATAACCAAATAGTAGTTTTCTAGGCTTAGTTCTAGAACCAAATAGAGTTTTTAATACTGGTTAATCTTAAGAACCAAACTCAATTTCTCAAGAATGAAAATTTTGTTCCTAAAGAGACAAATGTCGAACACCATGTCTTAGACAACTGGTTCGACAAGATAAACTAGAACTGCAACAATAATACATATTAAGTTATACAAGATGATGGAGAAGAAAAGTAATAAAGAATACAACAATTGGTAACCCAGTTCGATGCAAACAACACTTATGTCTAGAGGGTTAACTTCCAACCTAAGAAAGAAAATTCACTATTAGTAGCTTAGTACAATTAGTCTTACAAGCAATAAAAATCCTATGATGTTCAATTACTCTTCCTAACACTACCCAATGACTTTATATTTAGAACTTCCCCTAAATATGAGAATCTCTCTCACTTTCTCTCAATCACTAAACCCCAGTGATTGGTGTTTCACCCAATTATGAATGGCGAATATTACAACTCAACCAGGCAAAACTTCTATGCCAAGTTACTGAAACATAGAGATGCACATAAATATGTTGAATATACAATTCAACTAGACAAACCTATAAGTGTTCCATGTTACTGAAACATAGTGTGGTGTACATAAAAATAATAAGGACTCTTGTAAACCCTAGCACTATAAAATCTTCAATGTGAGTTCTTGCTTTCCAATGTAGGTTTGAGTTCCTTATATAGAAGAATAACTCCGGGATTTTCTCATTGGATATTAGCTTTAATTTCGTCCAGAATTAATGCAGAATTTGTTGGATATTATTTGTTCCATATATCTCTTCAACAAGATATGATTTGTTACAATTTAAATTCAAATTAATTTTCATTTAAATTTGAATAAATCTTCATCCACCTGTCAAATAAATCACCTGATCATATTGATAAGCCAAATAGAAATAAAATATGATCCAATATTTGATCAGAAAGTCTTCCAGAATGCTGCAGCAATGACCTATGCCTAAATGACTTACCAACATGTTGTGACATCACGTCTATCATGTATCCCTTTTGCACCTCTATACAACTTAAGCAGGCTAGACTAATCTTGAACACTTTAAAAACACTTCTCCATGTTTTCGTTTTACAAAATGTATCCAATCCAAAAGGAACAACAATCTCCCCCTTTGGCAAATTGTGGCAAAATAACTCTTCAAGATATAACACTTATTTATACCATAACAATTGACAGACTTCAGAGCATACAATCATCAACAGTATCTTTCATCAGAGTTGAGCACAACAATGGAAAATCAGTAACATTCATCATAAATGCCATATAAAACAATGCTCTAGAATCAATTAGAAAAACATACAATCATTCATAACTTAGTCATGCATGAAACTCAGTCAGCTCATAGTTAGTAGCATGCAATCTTACTAACTAACAATTTCAACATGCAATCGTTCAAATACTTAGTCATGCATAAGACATACATTTAATAGCTAATAATAGGATATACAACATTTTACTAACACAAAAGCTCACATCAAAATTTCCAGATGTCTTACCTGCTACTTCAGCATGTGAGCACAACATTACTACAATAACCAGAGATGGTCAGTACTAAACAAATACTTGTGTCACCTCAGTAACACCACACTACTCCCCCTTTTTTCCATAATTTGTCAAATGGTTAGTACATCAAATAACACCTAGATATTAGTCATGCATAAGTTAGTATGGTAGCACATACACAACCAAAACATGAGAACTTACTAGAACAACATCCAGAGATGCACAAACATTAGATCCGTTATTGTACAAAAGCTCAAAGAGGCTATAGAGCCTTTACAAATCCAAAAAATGCCCATATACAAGGACCAAACAACAAAGATAATAACCAGGAAATCTTCAGGAGAAATATCCAAACTTCATCTCCTTAGATCAAAGTCCAATTTAAGTTGTCCTCATCTGACTCATAATCACCTGAGTCACTTGATTCCATTAGCTCTGCAACTACAATCTTTATCCTTCTTATCTTATCAAGATTCAAATTTGAGATCTTTATCTTCTTTGGGCCACATGTTCCATCATAAGGTTCAACAATGGTGATGTTGTTCCTAAAATCTCCAACGTCCTTGGTCTTATTTAACCAAGACTCTTGCACATCCGTGACATTCTTGGGAACCTCAATTTCTTTCACAGGTACGCTCCCACTAGATTGTTTAGACGGATCATCATAATTTTGATTCATGTTGAGATGAAGAGCTTGAATGGTCAGAGAGAGATCTGTAATCTGAGAGTAGGATAATGCAAGATGTATGTTTTTCTTGCTTGTAACGCTAGTCCAATTTTACCACACTTGAGATAAAAAATAATCTGCCACATTTTTCATGCCAAAGTGGTGTTATAGGAGAGAAACACTTTTTCTCTTTTGGCATAACTCCCTAGCATTGATTGATATAGACCCATACATATGCAATTACTAAGGTCAGTCCTCAATTCCTCAAATTTATTTGCATCCACTGCTTTAGAGAAAATGTCCCAGACAAATGTCAAGACATCTTGTCCCACATTATACTTCTTCAACATCTGCTTCATCCAGAGCAATTGCTTACCACTGCTCCATGCAGTGGTGTATTCAACTTCATTAGAAGATAAGGTTATATTAATTTACTCCTTGCTTACCCAAGATGTTATGATGTTGTCAAGAGGGAACCATTCATCATTATCATTATCACATGTGTAACTTATCATGAGGCTCTCCTTGTCTGTCACACAGACTTCCTTTAGTAGCTGAATCACTTCTTCAAATGTCAAAACTTCTTTTCACAACCATGTCCCCTTCAACATTCTTCCATCCATCCTTTTCTAAATGTTGAATATAATGACTAATACATTTTTTTCAACATCTGATTCTAATTGAAGCATTCTAAATTCTTCATAGTTACCAAGAACAACTTGATCGTCCTTCTTCTGAGTTAGGGACTTTGTTACCATTATGATGCTCAAGATGTTTGTAACATCTTGGAAAACATATTCCTTATTATTTGTATCATAATTCACTAGATTTTCTTGAAATTCAAGAATATATCCAACATCTTCTATCATGCTTAATTCAAAGGTCAAACTACATCTGATGAACAACATGCTCCAGCATGTTGTCTGACAAGTCAACACCACACATGAGAGATTTCTCAAGATTATCACTGTCTTTCATAATGACTTCTTCTAATAGTTGAATATCGTCTATAAAGGTCAAAGCTTCTTTTGGTAGCATATAGTCAAGGGCTAACCTCAATTGACATAAAAACTTCAGCATAATATCCTCATTAAAGATAGACATGTTACCAAGATCAGCATCCTTAGTAACACCTTCATTGACTGGTTCAGATCTATCATGAACATCCTTGTTCATAAGAATAGAACCCTCATCAACATTGACAGAGATATTAACAACATTATCAATGTTGTTACTAAATTTATTCTCCATGATGTTCCTCATTATGTTGGCTAAAATAAGATCTTCAACTTCCTCATTTAAGTCCCTATTGAGAGAGGAACTATGCACATCCAACTGATAGAGTTTGAACTTCAGAAAACCTGACAGTCTTGGACTTAATATGATGGTTCCAAGAGGTGAAAGAGGATCAGAGATACATCCATCTTCATAAGAAAATACCAAAGAGTTTCTTGATTCAACAATAACAACTTGCTTAAAATTTTATTTAATGTGGGCATACATATCATTTATAGATTGTGTGCCTAGAGTAATCCATCTACACTCCTTATTATTTGTAGCACAGACCAGAAGAATGCTCTTTTCTTACTTATCATTCCTTTATCAGTGCCTGATCAGGTTTATTCATACCACCATCCTTAACTATGGTTGCATAAACCTCAACATCTTCACGTACTTTATCATCATTCTCCTTATGCTCTTGAGACTTGGCCAACATGTCGGACAAGATGTCTGGCACATCGACGTCACCATTTAGGCAACTCAATTTTTTTTCTTGGGAATATTTACCAGAAGACATTAGAGTGTCATGATGATTTCTCATATGTACAGACTTGAGTGAAACATTAGTCATATCTCCACTAGCAGCTATATAATACTTAACAACAAAAGGAATATTATGGAGAGAACCGTAGTTCCAACTTTACCAATCACCATATCATGAATTTCACCAACCATACGAGAAGGAATTCTTGAGTCATAAACACTATTTTTCTGAACCACTATAGGTTGTTAAATATGAGAGGACCTTCATCCTGACCATCATCCTTCCCCTTAATGACACAACCCTCATGAGATAATTCAGACTCTAGAGTAGGATGATGAGATATCTTGTCTTACATTTTGGATGGTCTTTCTTTATCAATCTTGAAACATTGTAAGCCCTTGAAATTTTCCTCAGATGTGACATTCTTCATAAGAACTTCTTTACCTTTGTTGGTGACATCACATTTGGACTTGTAGAAGTTCGTATTTCACATTTGATCACTCATGTGGTTTATGCTAATCCTTTTGGTTGATGTTCCTTTTCTCAGTAACATCTGACTAGGATTTTCCAAGTCCCTTAAGTCCTTTAATCATTCCTTTTCTCTATTTATAGGAGTGACATGAATAATATTTTCCTTATACATGTCCTTGGTACCCCCATTATTACAATATCGTCCTTCACTTGAGGAAACTCTTTGTGTTGTATGAGCTATGTGGCTATTTGAAGTAGCATTGGATGACAACTTCTTCTTTTGTTGGAATTTCTTGTATCTTCTATTCATCAGCTTTGATGGACTATCAAGCCGAGGATATCCATGCAAATCATAACAATAAGACTTTATATGTCCAAATTTACCATAATGGTGACATTTCAGAGACAATTCCGTGTTACTACTGTGAAGAGGTGACCCATGTTTCACACGAAGTTATGACATGTTGTAACACCTCAAATTTTGAATTTATTGAGTCAATATATATTTATATAATTTATTGGTGTGTTGTGTGTATTTTATGGAATTATTTGAGGTGAGACAGAATATACATTATTTATCACTATTTTTGGATTAATTAAAATAATGAAAATTTGGATAAAATATAAAATGGTGAGATATGGGGTGCAAATAGAATAATAAAATAAGTGGGTTTAAGGAGAAAAATAGAAATTATGGGAATTGGGGAGGTGAAGTGAATTAGTAAGAAACAAGAGAATGAGTGGAGTTATTGAAAAATAAAAATAACATAAAGTTTTATTAGAAGGATTGAGGGAAAAAGGAATCAACATGTGAAATTGGGAGAAGAGGCAAGAAAGGAGAACGAAAACCCCATAGGAAGGCTAGAGCAAGAAGAGAGAGTTTCCATTGTCAAGTTTGGAGATTTTCCACGACTTTAGGTAAGGAGTATTATTCATCTATAGGTGTGTTTTTCATAAAGGATAGAGATGAATCATCATCCTTTTCATTGTTTGGTTGTGTTGTCCTCCATTACTGAGGTTTATGAATTGTACGAGGTTTGTGCAAAATCTCTATAATTGATTTGATGTATTGTTGATTCTATATATGTTAATTATACTATGTGTTGTCTTGATGGTAATTGTGTGATTGAATTCCATAAAAATATTAGAGATGATGATGTTCATAAGTTGATGTTAGATGTTGATGAAATTCATGATGACTTAATATAATGAGGTTAATTTTGATGATTGTGATGTGTTGATTTCCCTTTGATTCATATGCCCCAAGTTATGATATGTTTTGAGATTGTTAGAAGTTAAAATTTGGGGTTTGGGGTCTGATCAAGGTTGGAAAACAAGAGAAATTACACAAAACTACGAACAAAATTTTCGGGTTCTGAGAGTTGTTGCGAGTTGTAGTAGCCCTCTGATTTTTATACCAGAGAGGCAATAAAAGGGGGGAGGAGAACCCATCCACTACGGGTTTTTTGGGGTACTACAGGGGGGTATAGTGGGCCTTTGGATTTTGTATGGGAAATTTTGTTTTACGCGTAACTTAAGTTTCGTGACTCTGCTTGAGCCATGGTTTAAAGTGTTGGGAAGCTGACGCGTAATACTACATTATAATAATGACTTAGAGGTTACATGTGTATATAAGGATGGGAAAAAATGTCCTAAATGTGTAAAGTGAGATATCTGGTTCAACTTTGGTGAGTGTTTGGTGTTGTTTGCTACTGTTGGTGAGTTGAGATAATGTGTTGCAATGAAATAAATTGGAGGTGATGTGTTGTTACGTGTTAATATATATATATATATATATATATATATATATATATATATATATATATATATATATATATATATATATATATATATATATATATATATATATATATATATATATATATATATATATATATATATATATATATATATATATATTGGTGAGTTATTATATGGTGTTTCATTATGGTGAACCAAGTAGTTCGGATAAGAACTATTAGTGATGATTTTATATTACATTTTTGAGGAATTTTCATGCATCATGTATATCAGAGATAGGGATTGGTGATGATTGGTGATGGACATAAATCAGTAATATAACTTTGATGTCCAAATATTGGTGATGGTATTGTTTAGTAAAATAACTCTGACATCTAATTAGTGATTAGGTTGGTACTACATACATTTGGGTATGAGGTGATGAGTGAACTTCATATACATCTATACTTATGATTCGTGATGATTGTCGGCATCATATATATATATATATATATATATATATATATATATATATATATATATATATATATATATATATATATATATATATATATATATATATATATATATATATATATATATATATATATAAAAGTTAACGATTGGTGATGGTTGTGAATGATATGAATGCGTTGATGTTTTATGTGTACTATCCTTTATTACTTATACACCGTTAACACTTTTGAACGTATTCTCACCCCATGTTGTTTTGTTTATGGTGTTCTATACTCCTTCGAGGTACAAATAATCAGGTAGAGGAGTCGCTGTTGTTTGAGCTAGAGGATGGTGTTGAGGCCTCTTCAGCTACTTTATTATTTTCCGAGTCTAATAGTTGATGTTGCTTTTGATATGTAACACCGAGGACAAGTTCTTTTGTTACATTTCTTGTTTTCTTAGAGATGTTTTGAATTATTTCACTATCCATTTTGGCATTGATACTTTTTATCTCACATGATGTTTTTATTTCGTTGCTTTAATAAATGTTTTGTCGAGTAAAATGTTTGGTGAATAATGTGTAATGCCATATTTTAGGAAATTTAATTGAATTGATTTATAAATAAAGATTTGGGGTTTTAGGGTTACATATGTGGTCCAACCTTTCAACCTTAGTCTTCATATTTGGTAGAACAACCTTCGTTGAGGGAATCTTCATGCATTTTTATTTCATTCTTGTCCCAATATTTATCCTCTTCATGTCTTAAGACACTTTTCCACACACTACCATTACATTAAGAATATTTCTTTCAGATTGAATCAAGTATTTTATCTTGGAGTTTAGAGAGGAAATTTCATTTTCTACACCTGTGATGGTTGAGATAAGCTGTTATGTTTCCTCCTGAAGCACTCCTATGGTTTTTTTCTTCTGATTATCTATGATTAAACACACTTCTTCCCACTTGAAGAGTATGAGCCTGTATGACGTATCAAGATATTCTTTAGATAGGTATTCAGTATCGGATTCACCATTAGAATTACATCGACCAGAATAAGCCATCACATTGTTGTCAGTTTCTTCCTCACTTTCAAAATCAAACCAAGTGGTGGAAAGTCCCTTTTTCTGTTCATTTAGAAAGATATGACATTTGTTAGCCTGATATTTTTTACCTACTAGAAAAAGTCAAATTAATGCTAAAATGAATGTTGCATTAGTGAAATGCTAAGTGTTAGCATTGATGGGCAGGAGTTGACAGTAATGACACATCGACTAAGGCTTCTCAATTGCATCTCAAGATGTGGTTTGGAAGAATCTCAAGAGCAGATCTTGATACATGGTTTGGGATAATCTCAAGAGAAAATATTGAGACATGGTTTGGAAGAATCTCAAGAGCAGATCTTGAGGTTTGGTTTGGAGGAGTCTCAGGAACAGACATAGGTAACCACTCGACACCATGTAGAGGATGAGACTCTCGACAAGCTCCAAAGACTTAGGAAATTGAGGGAACCAAAGACAAAAAGGGACTTAGCAATATCAACAACTACCTTTGACAAATAGGTAGTTACTAGTCCCTAAGAGTAGTTAGAGAACGTGAGATAATGGTTTTTAGCAGTTTCAAAGTGTTGACGACGTGGCAGCGTGTTGGAAGAGGAGTTGCATGCATTTGAAGACGTGTGAATTATTTAGGAGTAAACTGTTGGAAACGTCTATTTTTGGTTTGGTATATATAACAGACTCATATGTTGTAATCAAGGTCGCACATTTCATATACTTTCTCTATAGAACTGGAGTTCCCAAGCTAAATTGTGAAACCGTTTATGAGTAATATGTGAGTCTGTGTCATTTTCTTTTAAATTTTTATGTTTCCTTAATTGACACACCCTTTTATTTTATCATTTATGGCATTTATTTAATGTTGTTTACTTTTAACTTCTTTTACTTTAATATAAACTTTATTATCTTTAAAGTTTACTTTTACACTCTCTGCACCCAGACATTTGTAGCCACATCATTTACATACTTTCTTGTAAATGTCTTTACACAAAGTTATTCCCGAGATTTTTAGAGTTAATCTCAAAGACTTTCAAACTTGTGATTCTTCACTAAAAACACCTGCAATTAAATTGGCACGCCAAGTGGGACCCGTTTTGTGCATAAAAATTACCTTTTACAAAAAAAGTCATATTATTTACTTTGTTTTATCGTTGAATATTTTCAATGTCTGAGGTCATATGCGTTTGAGACCAATGAGTCCACTGTCGAGCATGTCGCTAGATACGAGACTGAGGTAGGGGATATAACTAATAATGAGAAATGAAAAATGAAATACTTTCCAAATTTTCTGACAAAAAAATGTCTTTACATAGTTCACCATACTCCCTCGTTATTCCATACATAGTTGGAGTTAACTAGAGAGAGTGTTTAATGAACAGATATACATGGGCCGATAAAAAATTAGCCTTAAGGAACACACCAACATTAGGCGTAAAATGCTTGAATCGATTGATGACTACTTGAACAAGTTTTAACTTCTTAAGGTAAGGTGCTTTACGCAAGTCCCTGAACATGAGTTGATTAAAATGGTCGCTGGTGGTTTAGACTATTTCATTATGAAGAAGTTAGACACTCAGTATCTAAAGGGTATGGCCCAAATGGTAGATAAGGTTTGACAGATCGAACATTTGAAGGCTGAAAAGGCCAGGTCGAGTTGTCGTACCTCATGGAAAAAATGGGGATACGACCTAAGCGAAGCGCAATCGCACGCTCGCAATGATGGACTGAACAGAGTCGCCACCAAACTTTATTTATTCCTAAAAAAGTAAAGGGGAAATATCGATAAAACCCAAGACAAAACGACAATGATTATGGTCGTCGCAACCAAATCGGGGTTCGGGAGTCAATTACGCAAAGGGAAGGTATTAGCACCCCTCACGTCCGTTGTACTCAACGGGAACCATTAGGTCAGTTGTGTGCATTAGTGTTAGTTGAAATGTTAGGCTTTAAGTTATTAGATGGGAAAGAAAGAATAGGAGATAGAAGAAATGTTTTTGGATTTTTGACGAAGGACTAAACCTAAGTTTTTTATTAGTGGGCCTGACAAGATTTACAAATCTTGCTCCTACGTATCTCAACAGAGAAATCAAGGCTTACATAGTTCTGGGTAGAAAAATGTTTGTTTGTTGGTCGATTTTAGCGGAAGCTACTTTGTGTCAAATCGACGAAAACATTGTTGGACTACCCAAAACAGGTGGAAAAACATTGCCTTGCATTGTTCTGAAACAAAGTACCTTTCGTTTGAGAAAAGGTTTGAAGGGTCAATCGCGCGGCGGCGAGAAAAGAAATTGATTAGTTTGATGTGTTTTGAGTAATTGCGAGAGCTTGGATGAGCGAGATATCCATCTCGAATCCTAGTCTCAGGAGTGCGTGGTATCCTCCACGTTCCATTTCCATCTTATTTGCAAAAATGTTTAATAAAGATTAAGTATTTTGAATTTGATTGAGAAAGGGTTTGAAGAAACCGCATTGACAATTTTAAATGATGGCGAGAGCTAAGATAGGCGAGGCATCCGCCTCGAATCTTAACCTCAGGAGTGCATGGTATACACCACGTTCCATTTCCATCTTTATTGAAAGGTGTTTAGATAGGAATTAAGTTATTTGAGTTTTTGTTGTGAAAAATGACTTGACACTAGATCAAGCATTGATGGACGTTTAAGAGAAATATTTGAATGAGTGTTTGAGAGAAAACAAAGTAGATAAATTTGGATGATGGCGAGAGCTAGGGTAGGCGAGACATCCATCTCGCACCCTAGTCTCAGGAGTGCGTGGTATACACCACGTTCCATTTCCATCTTTATTAAAAAGGTCTTGAATATGAATTAATATTTTTATTTTTTTTTATTATGAAAAATGGCTTGACGTTGGATCAAGCATTTGATGAAGTTTTTTGAAAGAAATGGTATAGAATGGGGGGGGGGGAGAAATGGATTAATTTGTTTATTGAGAAAATACTCGACATTGGATCGAGTCATTATTTTTTTGATTTTTTTTTGGAAATGGTTGATTTTATTCTTGTGTTAGTAGCTAACTAAACAGTCAAACAAATAAAGAAATGAAAAGCAGTAAAATTATTACACATTGGGGGAGTGGGGTACATTTTGTCAAATGGGGATTCGAAGTACTGGAATAATTAAATCGGGCCCAAACAACAAATA
Source organism: Lathyrus oleraceus (assembly GCF_024323335.1). Classification (NCBI taxonomy): domain Eukaryota; kingdom Viridiplantae; phylum Streptophyta; class Magnoliopsida; order Fabales; family Fabaceae; genus Lathyrus; species Lathyrus oleraceus. The sequence goes on along the minus strand of NC_066583.1, from coordinate 369,216,935 downwards.
ATGCAATGTATGAGTGTAAGTGCAAGAGAACTGTCTCATTGTAAGAAGGCCCAAGAGTAAGCCATGTGAATAAATAACACAACAAGTTATATATACAAAACACTCAAAAATTTAATTGAAAGAAACAACATCGGGACGTGCACGGATAAAAATCGGGATGCGAGGATGCGAATCAAAGTCGCATAACGCAATGACGTGCAAGGAAGATGGAAATTGAAAAAAAGCAAACAAGAAATCTAGATAATGTGCTCAAAGCCGGTTTATACATATTAACAACAATCGAAATGTCATATGTGATAAATCAAAACGCGGCGAAATACCATCAATGTATCGATAAAAGTAATCATGGATAAATAACATGGGAATTGTTGAATCCATAAATTAAAATCGATGTTTAACAAATAAAAATAAAATAACAGCGAAAGAATAAAAGCTAAAGTTGAAAAGTGAGAATAAAATAAAACAAAATGATTAATAATAAAATAGATCCTAAATCAATCAAAGATTAAAAATTGAATAAAGTGAAAAAAACTAAAACCAAAGTGAAGCACAAGGGTATCGAACCCGAGACCAAAGGCTTGCCAAAACATCCCTTTACCAACTCCGCCAGACAAGCATCCTTGTCGTATGATCTCAAGCCCTAATACATAAGATAAAAAAAATGGACCAAACCTTTTAAATAAAATACAAAGTTGAAAAAATAGTAGCAGAACAAGTTCATCTTTAACGCACATAGATTCTGTTTCTTTCCATTTTGAACATCAAAGATTTAACGGCAAGATAACATCACAAACAAACAGGCAGCGGTATTGCTTAATCAAACATGGAGTTCAAATCGGAACAACAATCATGGTTCCCTCAGAAGGATGTAAAGCATGATTGAAACATAAAAATAAAGCTCGGAAAGGAAGCTAATCGGTTGCGGCGAGCTCGACCGACGAATGTGAGTAAGCGTTTCGCCTGAACCGGTTTTGATCTTCTTGTCCGCTCTTCACCACCAAGAAAAACTATGGCTTTCTTTTCTCCTTGCCGTCGGCTCCTCTTTCTCTTAGTGAACAGTAACGGTGCTTTATGTTTTTCAGAATTCTCCCTTCCTTGTGGGTGAACAGTGGCGGCTATCTCCAAAAATTAGGGTTTTTCTGGCTCTCTTCTCTATCTGATTTTTTTTCTTTGTGAATAATATCGGCGGCCTCTCCAAAACCTAGCGATATTTTTGTGAACAGTAGTCCCTCTTTTATATGCTACTAATCTCTTTCCTCTGCTGTGTTTTCTGTTGTGTAGTGGTCGTACGGAGGATGCTGGGAGGTTTTTTGTCGTCACCCCAGCTTGGTGGTCCCTCCCCCCATTCTCTTCATTTCGAAAACTTTACTGTTGGTAAGAAAAGTTTCACCACTTTCACTATTGAAGCCAATATAGACATGTCCAAATGTGCCTCTGTAATGAAGTTCTAGAAAGGTTTTTTCAAGGAAATCAGACTACATAAACTCCATAGTGTGAACTTGTGCTCCAAGAGTAGTTGAGGAGGAGATGTTCGGGATAGGAAACTCGTGTTGGATGTCTGCAAATTCAACATCAGAAGCTTCAAGGCTTGCAGATGTAAGACCCCAATTTTGTCCCTAAGATCCCTCATGGCATCATATCATATCATACCATTGCCTCAAGGATCTTTGTGCACCTTTGCTTCCCTCCTAGTGGGTGGGTTATCTTGTGAGTGTGGTTCTTGATCACCAAGCATGTTTTGCATTTGTATATCATTGCTTTTCATCTGTCTATTAACCAAAGGTACAAAAATATTGTCATCTAACCATGTTACTTGCAGATGAAGCAAATTAGGTCAAATCAGTCAAAGTCAGTCATTGAGATAGATGGTGGCCATTCTTAAAGAATTTGGGCACCATGATCATTCATCAAGAGTTCATATGGGTTGTGACATCATTTTGAATCAAGATATCAAGTGGTAGGGGCTTGGAATTCATCAGAACATGGTTCAGTCAACCAAAACCCTAACAAAGTCAACTGAAGTCAACTGTGGTCAACTGTGCATTTAATCAGTGATTTGATGGTGGGAATTGGTCTGAGAGGTCTCATTCAGGTCCATATAAGCCTCATATAACATGTCAAACATCCACATTGAAGAATTAGAGGTCAGACAGAAAATTTCCAAAAATAGAAAGTTGACCTGTAATTGGAATTTGCCAAAAATGGAAAGTTCTTCTCCTCAAAATTACTTCATCATACAAGCTTCAAATGAATTTTTGTCCAACATGAAAGTTGAAGATCTTGTTCTCCCGTTTCCAAAAAGTCCAAGAACACTCATTTCTCATATGTGGTTGGCAAGTTATGATCAAATCATTCTCAAAAATTTTTGAACTTCAAAGTGGCATATCTTCCAAACCATTTGGCCAAATTAAGTGAGGTTTTTTGCTAAAAGTCATATTTGATGTGCTCTATCCAAATCCTTCATCACAATTCACCAAAAATCAACCAATCAAAATGGCCTTTTTCAAGTGGCTTGAATTTAAAATGAGGGAGGTGAAAAATGAACTTTCAAATTAACCACTTCCAATGCATTTTACCAATTACAATTGTTCAGAAATCACATTTGGAGATGGTTTGGGCCCATTTTCGCACTGTAGCACATGCACATGCAACATTTAAGTGGAATTTCACTAATTGGTAAAACATTTCCATTTGAGTTAATTTCAATTACCACTTCCTTAACCAAACTTAGCATTGTTAATGAGAAGTATATATTTCACATTTTCTGATAGAAAACCCTAGCCACACTATTCACAAACCAGATCAAAAACTTCATTTTCTCTCAAACTCTCATTTTCCTCACTTGAACTTTTTTCTGAAAATCTCAAAAGGACCCGTGTTCTTGAGCATTGTTCCATCATTTACCATCATTTTGGAGGTCTTTGCAAGCACCATTTCCCAACTGTAGAGCAAGCATCCGCACTGTTCCATTGAAGCACCTCACATGGCAGTTCTCGATTTAAGCATAACCCAGCATTGTTGAGCTAAAATTCTTCCTCCATTCATCATCATCTGGAACATCCTTGCGCATCTGTTTCAGCTCATCATAGCCAAATAACCACTGTTCCATCATTGTTCTTCAAACTTGGTAAGATTTCGAACCTAGCTATTCTTGAAATCATGATGTGCTTTGAATAGCTCTTGCCTTGCTGGTTTTACTGAACTTTAAATCATGGAAAATGCTTGAGTATTAAGAAAGTTATGTTGACATGAAGTTTTATATATGGATGATATTTTGCTCGATTCTTCCATAATAACATGAGTTAGTGTAAATCAAGGTTGGATTTGTGATGTGCATGGTTTGTTGGTTTGAATGGTATGCTCATTTTCCAATTCTGGGACAAAAGTTCATCACCATTGATGAACATGATGAACAGTGACACGAACCCTAATTTTTTAAAAGCCCAGAATCGCGTTTGGCTGCTGGCATTTCGTTTTGCATGATTTTCACTATTTCATTGCCATGCGCGAATCAGGTGTGGACACCTCCTTAAGTGAAACGCAGAGTTTCACTTAAGGGACCGGGTTATTACGAAAATGCCACTGCCGTGTTATAATTTCATTAAATCATTTCATTTTGCAATATTTATTTCATTTTGTATGCCAATCTTCCAAAATTCATAAGTCACTCATTTTTAATCCAAATTTGATGGGATTTTTTGTGAAATGCTCCTCATGATCTCTAGTTTATTATGATGAGTTTTCCAGATTTTTTGCATGTGTGGATTTTAAAATGTGCTAGGTTTTGTTCATTTGTGTCTATTTTATGTATGCCTTGCCAAATTGCTTGTGAAATGATGATACATAATCCAATGCCTCTGAAATTTTTTGTGCTTAAACTAGACATGTTCATGGTGATTTTGGTGTAGAGTTTGTGAATTTACCATTGCTGGTTGATGAGATATGATTTTTTGAATAGAGGTGTGACAATTTGTGTCACACCATTCATGTCCAAATTCATGATTTTAATTGCCATGCTTATTGAACTCAAATTGGTCTGGATTTTTGCATGAACATACATATGGATGTTGAGAATACATGTGAATTTTTCTGGAATTATTGATGGCATTTACTATTTGATTGGAATTTTCTCCCCTGTTTGACCAAATTGTTGACCCCTTGTGACACATGATGTTATATGATTTGTGAAATCCTCATGCTTAATTGGATGGACTTGAAATTTGACATGTGAATTGTAGACATATTAATGTTTGTCATGGTTTTATTCCCATTCATTTATCATGTGTTGTCACTGTTTTATGATTTATTGAAGTTGGTGCATGTTTTGGTGCTTTGTTTGAGTTTGCTTGAACTTGCTTTGACTTTCTGTTTTTCATTGACCTACTTCCCTTGATCCAAATGAGCTGAAATTTGGTATGCTTATCATGTTATGGATGATGTTTGATCATGATTTATTTGAGGATTTATTGAAATGTTTGTGATTGGATTTGACTTGAATCATTCTGTTGACTTCTATGAGCTTCTATATGACATGCTTTGACCTAATTTGTTTGTGAAATGATCATGATGAATGATATGAATGTGAAACCACTTGGGTTTGTTTATTAATTGTTTGAACTTGATTTTGGATATCTTTCACTTGCTGTTTTGGATTTTTTATCTCCTTTTGACCCTAGGCTTGTCCTAGTGGTCTTGTTTCTCATGTTTGAGTTTGCTTTTCAGGTTAAGAAGCAAATGCTTCAAGTAGATTAATGAAAGTTGGTTGAGTTTGATTGATTATCATGAACTAACTTGTTTGTTTTGTAGGATGGTTAGCTCATATGCTTTGAGCTTTGTGCATTGCACATTTGACTGATTGTGTTGATCCTTATCTTATTGGTTTTGAATTTGAGTTGTATACTGATTTTATTTGATTGATTTCAGGTACCTTTAGTTGCTAATAGTTCTTTGAGAACTTGCATTGCTTTGCTTGATAGCATTTGCATTAAGGTAGAATCCTTTTTCTTCATGTAGTCTGGAAGACCTGGCCTGTTACTTGGCCAGGCAACTGTCTGAAGTCCTCCTTAAGAGGCAATGTTTGTGCTTGTTTACTTTTGTCCAAAGCAGGAAAAGTCCTTTGAATAAGGCAATTGGTAGACAAAAGAGATATGTAACCTATCTCCTACTATTCTGTGTGTCAATCACCTTGCTCACACCACATGTGTTGATGCATAGTGAGTAAAAACCCAAGATCTATCGAGTCTAACTTGTGGAGAGAGTTCCTACTTTCTGAACTCCCACACCTTCTGATATTCAAAGCTCTCCCTGACCAGGGATAAGAGCATGAGGCACACCCCTCATATCCTTTCATCCGCTTCACCTTGGCTCTCAATGTCAAGGTTAAGAGCACCTTTAACCCTATTCCAGTTGGCTTCAACGCCTACCCTTTGTATGAGCCTTATTGTTTGGTTATAGAGTGTGCTGAATGACTTTGATTGATTGATTACTTAGTTCAGTTATACATGTCTGCTTGCATGCTTTGTGCATTTATCATCATTAATTGCTCATTAGTGCATGATCATTTCATTTGTCTTTGTGACATATCTTTGTTGTTTGCCCATTGAGGACAATTGTAAGACCATTCATTGGCCATTGTTCCTATGATATGGAAGTGAGTATAAGACCATTTCATTGGCCACTCATCATCTCTTTGCTTGATGCATTTGTTTGATTTATGTGAGGATGCAATTGTAAGTCCATGTAATTTGGCATTTGTTTTCCTATGATCATATGTTGGAGGTTAGAGTAAGCCCAGATAGATTGGCATCTGACATCCAAGTATTTGCTTTGTTTTTGTTGGAGATTGGTATAAGCCCAGATAGATTGGCATCCGGTATCCACTTTTTATTTCTTTGTTGAGGAGATTAGTATAAGTCCATAGAGTGGCCTCTGATATCCAGTTCTGTTTTAGGAGATTGGTATAAGTCCAGTGATTAGCATCCGGTATCCGCTTTTGTTGACTTTCTTCCTTTGCTTTGCTTGTTTGTTATTGCTCATTTCCTATTCCAAAGGACACACTTAAATCATCTTCTATATGATTTCAAGAGGTGAACCTTCTAAGAATTTTTACACTCCATCTTCATCCATTCACCCATTTTGTCCTAAACCTTTTCACACATTACTTTCAAAACTTGAGATAAATATTGTGCAAACATCTTCATGCTTTCAAATTAAAAACCTGGACCCCAAGTCCTTGACTTTTTCAAACTCCATTTCATAGTACTTCTTTTGAATCAATCTTAATCATACTTTGACCCTCCTTTTGTGAATAATCATAATCAATTAACTTCACCCATTCAATTGTTTTGTGGCTTTGTCCATTCTTGTTAAGTTTTCATACATTAGCCATAGGTTTGATTTATCCTAGTTGGTTGATATCAATCTCACCTATTTGTCCTTAGTTGATTGAATGGTAAGTCTTCCTTGCTTATTATAGGGTTAACCCCTCACTAGCAAGTTGAAGCTGTTCTCACATGGTGGACTCGTTGTTTGTATAAGGTTGATTTTTCTCCCGTGGATAACGTAAGACCTTAGGGCTTGTGTTTAAAATTGAATCCACTAACTTTTGGAAATCTTTTAGCCAAACTACGGCGTTTTGATCCTTACCTTTGATGGAAGGTACGTAGGCAACGGGTTCATCCGTTCGAACACAAAAATAATTAAATTGTATATTCTTTTCTCATCATCCCAATCATGTTTGCACAATAAATATTTCATAAAAAATAACAATTTTATACAACAAGTGTGAAAAGGGCTCCCTAGGAGTACCTAGGACGTAGTGGGTGCCTAACACCTTCCCATTGCGTAATTTACCCCTTACCCAGATTCTCTGATCTTTTCATTAGTTTTCTACGCGTAAAACTTCTTAGGCTTTTGTTCGCTTTTTAGCCAATCCTTTGGATAAATAAAAGTGCGGTGGCGACTCGAATTCATTGTATGCTTTGCTTATGGTTTAATCAATAAATCATATAGCGACGAATACACCGCTACAGAAAAGTGGCGACTCTGCTGGGGATCGCAAATCCTTGGTGGTATTGCCTACTTTTCACCCTTGTTGTGTGATATATTATTATTTGTTATATGACATATTTTTGTACCATTTGGGATGACTGTATTGATTGTAATGTTTGAATTGCTTGATATACAATTGTTGTTTGCTTTGGTGATCTGTGAGATGAGTTCTATACCCGAACTCGAGTGTACTCTAGGATAGGAGAATGGCATAGTCTTGTTGACTGGTGTGGAGTATTCCTTAGCCAGTTGACTTCCGAGCCCATTCACTTGGTGGAGGTCATGTTGGATTAATAATGTCACACAAGTTATTTGTGGTTAGGCATTATTCTTTCAATCATGTGCCGCAGAAGCCAAGGACCGTAGTTTACCAAACCCATCTTGGCCTACTTTTAGGAACGTAGTGCGAAGGTCGTTCAGATGTAAGTTCTGATGCGATTGTTACGCGATACTACACTCATAAGAGTTTCTCTTGAGAATATTTTTGGAATACGAGTATTCGTTCCTCCGATAATATTCGAAAGATGGAACGATGATTATGGGAACCTCTGATAGAACATGTCTGGCAGGTTTAAACCCTAGTACACTCCCTTTGGGTGGTCCTTAACCGAGACTCCATGCTCATGACTCTCAACAAACCCGTGATTCGTGGTTGAGTCGTTCAGACAACCTTAATATCAATGGAACCTGGGCGTTGATAAGGTATAAAACCTAAATCCCCCAAAACGGATGGTTGATATTAAGGATGTTCGAGCCGGTTCATGTACCGTTAATATCAATGGAACTTGGGTGTCGATAAGGTGAAAACCTAAATCCACCAAAATGGATGATTGATATTAGGGATACAATGAGCTTTCCCATGACCTTTGTTTGGTGTGACTTGTTTGATCCTTGAGTGTGATTGTTGCATTCATGCATTCATGCATTCATCTGCACTTCATGTCATCAGAAAGAAGAAAATTTTCAAGGAACTTAAAAGGGTTTATTTGCAAAATTTTCAGACATGGAAAGACCAAAAAGGCATACAAAGAAGTACAGCTTTAAACAGCCCGATGTAAAAGAGTTAAGGAATCTGACATCTTATGTATTAGATCCCTTGGGTTTCAAAGCTCGCTATGGGAAGCTTCTACCTCTGCCGACTACTCAGGTTGATGAAGGGCTGATGAGCACTCTAGCCCAGTTTTATGATCCGCTGTATCACTGCTTCTCATTTCCGGATTTCCAGTTGTTGCCAACTTTGGAGGAGTATTCTCATCTCATTGGGATTCCGATTCTGGATCAAGTGCCGCTCAGTGGCCTAGAGAGTATTCTGACCGCTCGAGAGATTGCCAGCTTGTTGCACATAGATGAAGATTTGATTAAGGCTAATCTGACTACCAAAGGCGGAATTCAGGGCTTTCCTTCCGAGTTCCTCATTGCTCAAGCTACCTTTTATGGGAAGGCCATGAGTGAGGATGCCTTTGAGGCTTTGTTTGTGCTGCTCATCTATGGATTGGTGTTGTTTCCCAACTTCGACAAGTTCGTGGACATGAACGCTATTAGGATCTTCTCAGTTCTTAATCCCGTTCCGACTTTGTTGGGCGATGCCTATGTCTCTTTGCATCTGAGGAACGCAAAGGGTGGAGGAGTTATTGTCTGCTGTCTACCTCTGCTATACAAGTGGTTTATTTCGCACTTGCCGCAGACAGTTGCTTTCAAGGAGAACAAGGGATGTCTACGGTGGTCTCAGAGACTTATGTCTCTCACCAATGATGATATCACCTGGTATGACCGCGTGTATGATACCGTCCAGATCATTGATTATTGTGGTGAATTCCCTAATGTGCCTCTTCTTGGCACATGTGGTGGGATCATCTACAATCCTATTCTCGCACGACGTCAGCTTGGGTTCCCCCTGAAGGATAAACCTCATAACATTCTGTTAGAAGGTGTGTTCTTCCAGGAGGGTAAAGATCCCCAAGGCCTGAAAGCCAGATTTGTCCGTGCTTGGCGCAGTATTCACAAGAAGAGTAGGAACGAGTTGGGTCCAAAGAACTGCATTGCTTTGGAGCCATACACCTCTTGGGTCAGACAGAGAGTTGCCGTGTACTTGATGCCATATGATCATCCGAGACCTACACCGTTGGATGTGGCTGGGCCTTCAACCCTCCCTACCCAACGTGTAGAGGAGTTGAGAGAAGAAGACCTTTCACGTGCTTGGATCCGTGAAAGAGAAGAATTGCTTCAGCAGCTTAAGGAGAAGGACGATATGATTGAGTTCCTCGAGCATCGAGTGATCGACGATCCGAACGACACTTGGACCTCTCTGCTTCCTCAGTCTTCCAAATTCTGGAAGAGGAGGTATGATCGACTTGCAAAGGAGAAAGCAGACATGGAAGCGGCCTATGAGAGAGAGATCAAGAAGCTGTGTACTTCTCGTCTTCCAGCATCCCGAGCTTCTAGGGATCCATAGGATGTTTATTTCCCTTTTCTCTTTGTAATGATCAAAAATGTTGTACTTCTTTGTCTCGATATATTGAATGAAATATTTTCCGTGAGAAATTAAAATGCTTTAACTATTCAAAATATTGCAAATAATACCCTAAGGGTTCCTTGAAAATAAACAAAGCATCTGCACAAGCATTTCATGCATCATTTTTGCATAAGCAGGTACCCTTTGTTTCTGGTCTTCTTGTCCTAACTCTGTTCTTCATTTATTTTGAAGACAAGCTGACTCACCGGTATTATACTCGAGTCAATTCTGCAAGAGTCATGGAGCAGCTAGAACAAGAGAACAGAGAACTGAAAGAAGAGGTCGCCAGACTTGGCGCTTTGATGGAGCAACTCCTCGCTGCTCAAAATCAACCTGCTCAACTGCCTGCAACTCCTGTCCAGAGGACGGTCATTTCAGAGGTCTCCACTTCGACTGTGCCAGCCAGTGCTCATGTGCCCAATGCTATGCCAGCCGGGTTCCCTTGGGGGATGCCTCCAGGTTTTATGCCTGATCGGCCTGCGCCAACTTTTGCTCACATGCCGGCATCTAGCCCGGTCCCTGTTCCCGCTCCTCCTGTCGTGCATAGCATGCCAAGGGTAGACGACACCATCTATCACTCCGAGCCGTCTGAGGGCCCGGACGTTTATGAAAAGATGGACGCCATGAACGACCAGTTCCTTGAGCTGAGAAAGGAATTGAAGACTCTTCGAGGCAAAGATTTATTCGGCAAGTCTGCTGCTGAGTTGTGCCTTGTTCCCGGTGTGAAGATACCAATCAAATTCAAAGTACCCGACTTTGAAAAGTATAAAGGGAACACCTGTCCACTCGCTCACCTGGTCATGTACGCCAGGAAGATGTCTACCCAGACTGATAATGATCAGCTTCTGATTCATTATTTCCAAGACAGTCTGTCTGGTGCCGCGCTCAGATGGTACATGAGCTTAGACAGTGCCAATATCAGATCCTTCAACGACCTTGGCGAAGTCTTCGTCAAGCAGTACAAATATAACGTCGATATGGCGCCTGACCGAGATCAACTCAGGTCCATGTCGCAGAAGGACAAGGAAACTTTCAAGGAGTACGCCTAGAGATGGCGAGAGCTGGCAGCTCAGATCACTCTACCGCTTGAGGAGAAGGAAATGACCAAGATCTTTTTGAAGACTCTTGGCTCATTCTATTATGAGAGGATGGTAGCGAGCGCTCCCTCTGATTTCACCGAGATGGTGAACATGGGGATGCGTCTTGAAGAAGGTGTCCGTGAAGGACGATTGGCGAAGGACGAGAGCTCTTCCTCTAAACGATATGGAGCGTTTAAGAGGAAGGATGGGGAAGCACATGCTGTGCAATCCCATCCCAAGCACAGAAGACCCTCTGCTCAGAGGAAGCCTGCACGTCGTGCCGGTCATCAACACCAGGTGGCTCATATAGCACCTGTCTTTAAAGACAATGCTCAGTAACATCAGCAATATCAGCATCAGCAGCAATATCAACAGCCTCAGTATCAGCAACAACCTCGTCCATAGCAACAGGCTTACCAGCCTCGTGGCAGTACAACCAATCAAGCTAACTTGGGTTATGATAGGAAGAAGATCAGCTTCGATCCAATTCCTATGACATACGCAGAGCTTTATCCTTCCTTGTTGGAAAGGAAATTGGTTTCTCCCAGGGATCCCCCTGCCATTCCTACAAATCCACAATGGTGGTATAAACCAGATCAACATTGTGTTTACCATTCCGGTGCTCCGGGTCATAATATAGAGAATTGCTACCCACTCAAGACTAAGGTTCAAGACCTTATGAGATGTGGAATCTTGAGTTTTGAAGATTCGGGCCCGAATGTCACCAAGAACCCATTGCCTGCGGATGGGAAGTCAGTCAATATGGTTCAGGAATGCCTTGGGAAGTACAAGGTCAGATATGTAAGCCACATTAGGCAGTCGTTGGTTGAATTACATCATTTGCTGTGTCAGTACAGCTACTTGGAGCATAACCACGACAAGTGTCGCGTCTGCTCAGTTAACCGCTTGGGTTGCGATCAAGTACGTCGAGAACTTCAAAAGTTGTTGGATGAGGGTACCATTGAGATTCTGCAGAATCGCAATGTTGATAAAGACGAGCCTGAAATGAATGTTATATCTCCAGTGTTTAAGATGCCCGAGCATGTTGTTATCCGCTATGATAGCAGCAAGCCGAAGGCTTCCCCTTCTTTGGTCATTAAACCTGCAGGCCCTGTGCCTTACTCTTCAGACAGAGCCGTACCATTCAGATACAATCCTGTCGCTGTGCAAAATGGGGTAGAAGTGCCTTTGCCTTCAACTTCTGTGACCAACGTCGCTGATGTAAGTGGGTTGACCCGAAGTGGTCGTGTGTTTTCTGCGCCTCCTAAGGCTGTTGCTTCTGATACGGTTGAGCGTCCGGTTGAGACCGCTGTGAATGTTCAGAATCAGGAACGTGATGTTGCCAAACCATCCTCCTCTGTACAAAAAACTCTCGTTTCTTCAGTTGGCCCGAGTGGCATTGTGGATGAAGAATCTGATGAGATGCTGAGGCTCATCAGAAAGAGTGAGTACAACGTTGTAGACCAGCTTCTACAAACGTCATCCAAGATTTCCATTCTTTCTCTGCTGCTGAATTCAGAACCCCATAGGGAGGCTCTGCAGAAAGTCTTGGATCTGGCGTACGTTGATCACGACGTCACCATTGAGCAATTTGATAGTATTGTTGCAAACATTACCGCTTGCAACACTTTGAGCTTTTGTGACGCTGATCTCCCTGAGGAGGGAAGAGACCACAACATGGCTTTACATATCTCCATGAATTGCAAATCTGATGCAATGTCCAATGTGCTGGTGGACACTGGATCTTCTCTAAATGTATTGCCAAAGACCACACTCTCCAGATTGTCATATCAAGGTCCTCCTATGAGGCAGAGTGGGGTTGTTGTGAAAGCATTCGATGGGTCGCGTAAGACCGTGATTGGGGAAGTTGATCTCCCAATCAAAATTGGACCAAGTGATTTCCAGGTTACCTTCCAGGTAATGGATATCCACCCATCTTATAGCTGTCTCTTAGGCAGACCATGGATTCACGAGGCTGGCGCCGTGACATCCACCCTACACCAAAAGTTGAAATTTGTGAAAAATAAGAAATTGGTTGTAGTAGGGGGAGAAAAGGCTCTCCTGGTTAGCCATTTGTCTTCTTTATCGTACATTGACGCTGAGGATGAAGTTGGAACTCCGTTCCAAGCTTTATCTATTGATGAACCAATCGAGAAGAAGTCTCCTTCATTCACTTCCTACAGAGATGCGAAGCTGGCCATTGAATGTGGTGCAGTTGCTGGATTAGGGAAGGTGATTGAACTTGAAGATAATAGATCCCGGGCTGGCATTGGCTACTGTTCTGGGGCATGTAATGAGCAAGGTTTGTTCACAAGTGGAGGATTCATCCATGCTGATCAACCTGAAGAGGAAGTTGCTGCTATCTTGGAAGAGGATGCAGAAGATGTGAACAACTTCGTTATTCCTGGTGGTGTCTGCCACAATTGGGTCGCTGTAGATGTTCCTACGGTCATCCATAGATCAGAGTAATTGTTCACTTTGTTTAAAACCCTTCTCCCATGCCAAAAGGAGAAGTGATGACATTGTTGGCAAAGCATATATACAATGATGTTTTCATTCAATTAATGCATTGTTAAACATTTGTTTTTCCTTTGTTTTCACTTTTTGCTTTTGCATGAAATCAGTGATCACAAAAAACCCATAAAAAAAAACAAGAATAAAAGCAATCTTTTTCATCTGCATAATGGTTTGCTTGTTTAAATTCTGAAGTTTTTCATTAACCAAAATCATTATGCAGGTTGATCCTAAAACCCATTGAACATAATGATCCAACGCCATCTCCCAATTTTGAATTCCCTGTATTTGAGGCAGAAGAAGATGACGTTGAAGGGATTCCTGATGAGATTACCCATCTCCTTGAGCACGAAGAGAAGATCATTCAGCCGCATCTCGAAGACTTGGAAACAGTCAACTTGGGATCTGAGGATTGTGTTTGTCTGGTGAAGATTGGGGCACTTCTTGAAGGGTCTGTCAAGGAAGATTTGATCAGCTTGCTACGAGAATATTCAGATATCTTTGCTTGGTCCTATGAAGACATGCCGGGTTTAGATACAGGTATTGTGCAACATTTCCTGCCTTTAAAGCCTGAGTGCGTGCCTGTGAAGCAGAAGCTCAGAAGAACTCATCCAGATATGGCAGTGAAGATCAAAGAGGAAGTTCAGAAGCAAATTGATGCGGGGTTTCTGGTGACTTCTACATATCCTCAATGGGTGGCCAATATTGTGCCTGTTTCTAAGAAGGACGGAAAAGTCCGTATGTGCGTTGATTATAGAGATTTGAACAAAGCTAGTCTGAAAGACGATTTTCCTCTACCACACATTGATATGTTGGTAGACAATACAGCTAAATTCAAAGTCTTTTCATTTATGGACGGATTTTCCGGATATAATCAAATCAAGATGGCACCAGAGGATATGGAGAAGACAACATTCATCACACCTTGGGGAACATTCTGTTATCGAGTGATGCCCTTCGGTTTGAAGAACGCCGGAGCCACGTATCAACGAGCTATGACTACCTTGTTTCATGATATGATGCATAAGGAGATAGAGGTCTATGTTGATGATATGATTGCTAAGTCCCGAACGGAAGTTGAGCATATTGAGCATTTGTTGAAGCTTTTTCAGCGTTTGAGGAAGTTTAAACTTCGCCTCAATCCGAACAAATGTACATTTGGAGTCCGTTCCGGCAAATTGTTGGGTTTTGTGGTAAGTGAAAGAGGTATTGAGGTTGATCCTGCAAAGGTCAAAGCAATACAAGAGATGCCCGCACCCAAAACTGAGAAGCAAGTCCGAGGTTTTCTTGGCCGCTTGAATTACATTTCCAGATTTATATCCCACATGACTGCCACATGTGCGCCGATATTCAAGCTCCTCCGGAAAGATCAGTCTCATGATTGGACCGAGGATTGCCAGAAAGCTTTCGATAGTATCAAAGAATATCTGTCTGAACCTCCGATATTGTCTCCGCCTGTGGAAGGAAGACCTCTGATCATGTATTTGACAGTTCTTGAAGACTCGATGGGTTGTGTACTCGGTCAACAAGATGAATCAGGGAAGAAGGAATTTGCTATATACTACCTCAGTAAGAAGTTTACTGATTGTGAGTCTCGGTACTCCATGCTTGAGAAGATGTGCTATGCTTTAGCTTGGGCTGCTAAGCATTTGCGCCAGTACATGATAAATCATACAACTTGGTTGATATCCAGAATGGATCCGATTAAGTATATCTTCGAGAAGCCTGCTTTAACTGGAAGGATTGCCCGTTGGCAGATGTTGTTGTCTGAGTATGATATTGAGTATCGAGCTCAGAAAGTTATCAAAGGTAGTATCTTGGCTGACCACTTAGCGCACCAGCCGATCGACGATCATCAGTCTGTTCAGTATGACTTCCCGGATGAGGAAATTCTGTATTTGAAGATGAAAGATTGCGATGAGCCTACACTTGATGAAGGTCCGGAACCTGGTTCCAGATGGACGATGGTGTTTGATGGCGCTGTTAATCAATATGGAAATGGAATTGGGGCAGTGATCATTACTCCTCAAGGCTCACACATTCCGTTTACAGCAAGGCTAACTTTCAAATGCACGAATAACATGGCGGAGTATGAAGCCTGTATTATGGGACTTGAAGAATGCATTGATTTGAGAATCAAATATCTTGATGTGTATGGTGATTCAGCCCTGGTTGTTAATCAGATCAAGGGAGAATGGGAGACGAATCAACCTGGTCTCATTCCATACCGAGATTACGCAAGGAGAATTTCAACATTCTTCACGGAAGTTGAATTTTATCACATTCCTCGAGAGGATAATCGGATGGCAGATGCTCTTGCTACGCTTGCCTCCATGATTGTGGTCAGATGGTGGAATGATGTCCCCAATATTACTGTGATGCGCTTGGACAGACCAGCTCACATATTTGCAATTGAAGAAGTGAAAGATGACAAGCCTTGGTATTTTGATATCAAGAATTTCCTCCAGAACCAGGTCTACCCGCCTGGGGCATCTGTGAAAGATAGGAAAACGTTGAGAAGGTTGTCAGGCAGTTTCTACCTCAGCGGTGAAGTGCTGTATAAGAGGAATTTTGATATGGTTTTGCTCAGATGTGTGGATAGACACGAAGCAAACCTATTGATGAGTGAGGTCCATGAGGGTTCATTTGGTACTCACTCCAATGGACATGCCATGGCTAAGAAGATGTTGAGAGCAGGCTACTATTGGCTAACAATGGAGTCTGACTGTTGCAAGTATGTGAAGAAATGTCACAAGTGTCAAATTTATGCGGATAAGATTCATATTCCTCCGACACTTCTGAATGTGATTTCGTCACCATGGCCTTTCTCTATGTAGGGAATCGACATGATCGGCATGATTGAGCCGAAAGCGTCCAACGGACACAAGTTTATTCTCGTAGCAATTGATTACTTCACCAAATGGGTTGAAGCCGCTTCGTACGCGAATGTAACCAGGCAGGTGGTTGTGAAGTTTATCAAAAACCAGCTGATTTGCCGTTATGGTGTGCTAGAGAGGATCATTACTGATAATGGATCTAATCTGAATAACAAGATGATGGATGAGTTGTGCGCTGAATTCAAGATTACACACCATAATTCCTCTCCCTACAGACCTAAGATGAATGGGGCTGTTGAAGCTGCTAATAAGAATATCAAGAAGATTATCCAGAAGATGACTGTCACGTACAAAGATTGGCATGAGATGCTGCCATTTGCTTTGCATGGATATCGTACGTCTGTACACACTTCAACAGGGGCAACCCCTTTCTCTCTTGTTTACGGCATGGAAGTTATTCTCCCAGTAGAGGTGGAGATCCCATCAATGAGAGTCTTGATGGAAGCCAAGTTGACTGATGCTGAATGGATTCAGAGTCGTTATGACCAATTGAATTTGATTGAAGAGAAGCGATTAACTGCCATGTGTCATGGTCAGTTATATCAGCAGAGAATGAAGAAAGCATTCGATAAGAAGGTCAAGCCTCGTGTGTTCCGAGAAGGTGACCTAGTGCTCAAGAAAGTCTTGTCTGTCGCGCCCGATTCCAGGGGCAAGTGGACTCCAAACTACGAGGGTCCATATGTTGTTAAGAGAGCCTTTTCAGGCGGAGCTTTGATGCTTACAACAATGGATGGGGAGGATTTCACTCGTCCTGTGAATTCAGATGCAGTCAAGAAATACTTTGCCTAGAAAAAAAGTATATGCAAATAAAAAACAGAATAGCTCGCTAAGTTGAAAACCCGAAAGGGCGGCTTAGGCAAAAATGAGCGTCTCGATGGAGAACCCGCAAGGGTAATCCAGGCAAAAATTAGAGACTTGAAGAAAAAAAAAGAATATTTGCATCCCGCTAGATTGAGTACCTCACTCTGGGGCAATCTAGGCAAAAATTAGGGATTTGGCAAATAACTGCATCCTGACAAGACTTTCTGTTCCACAGCTGTCATTTCGTCAGAGGATTCTCGATTCATCGTCAAACTGAAGCTTCGAATACATCGAGATTCAAATTGGTAGAGAAAGGATCATTATGTTCAATGTAGCCCTCTTCCAATATATATCACTGATTTCAAATTTGTACAGATCTATGGAGTCTTGCCATTTGCAGGCTACCATTCCATCAAATGAATTTGAGCTTTTATCCAATTATTTGCACTCTTATTTGTTTCAATTCAACAAATGTTTTGCATGTTTTAATTGATAAAATGTCATTGTTTTTAAACAAATCAAAATTTTCAAAATTGTTGTTTTAAACAAAGTGAATATTCACAAGGTTGAAAGGATACTCAAAGATATCTCAGTGCTCTCCCAAGGGTGGCATGATCTCCAACAGGTAAGACATTGGTTCATATTCCTGGTTTGGTTGTATCTTCTTTCTCCAGATCTTGTGATGGGGTGGTTCCCCAACATAGTTGCAAGCAGAGTGTTGTTGAAGACTCAGTTTTCTCCAGCAGCAGTTTTCCCCAGTAGAGTTGCTTATGCAGTTGGATTCTACTTGGATGATGTTCTTCTCCTTCAGTGGGTTGTTCCCCAGAGTTGTTTGGAATTGCAAAGCTCTTTGTTTCTCAGTTGATGCTGAGATCCCCTGTGGATTTTTGAGATTTTCTCTTGTTCCCCAACAAATTCGTCTTGGTGGCTGTTTTGCCCGTTGTGACTTTCTGTACCCTGGTTGGGTTGTTTGCTGATCCAGCATTCAGAGATTTGGTGTTTCCTGATATCTCTGATCCTCTGCTTTCCCAGCAGTACCCGCAGATCTATGCTTTATAGCATGTAGATCTCCGCAGATTGGCTTTCCAGTTGGTTTTCCCCCTGGAAGTATAATACCGGGCGTTTGATTCCTGGACCTGTTTGTGTTAGATATGTCTGTTTTGTCAGCATTCATCAAACATAATTCACGCATATTCATGCATATTCATAAACATTCAGATATTCATGTTGCATTTTTTTGCCATATATCTTTCGTTTGTCGTTTCCTGCTATGGATACAGATCCCCAATAGATCTCCCCTAGCAGATGTCGGGTGTTAAATCTCTCCATATAGAGTCAACCCCATAAGTAGAAAGTGTCTTTTGTCTGTCCTTCTGCAGTTCCCCACTGAGATATATCCTCGTGGATGACGGTTTCTTCCGTTTCCTCCCAACATATATATTGGGATGGATTTTCCTATTTGAGTTACATTCTCATTAGGACGTGTCTTGATTCATTCTGTCTTTTCGGATTATTCCCGAGTTGGCTATTTGTCAAAATGTCTTGTGCTTCCCAGTGGGTTGTTCCCCAGCGGAGTTTTTTCGGGCCTCTACCCTCATACCGGTAGTTGTAAGTCCTATTTTCCTTGCCCTTTTGATGGAATTGGTGGTTATATACCTTTATTCCGCGGCAAGAGTTTTGATTTTCTACCTAGCAATCGGTAGTTGTAAATCCTATTTTTTCCTGCTCTCCAACAGTTTGTGGTTTGTTATGAGCCCTATTTTGATTTCCCATGCGGATTTGTGATTTGTTCTATCCCCACGCAGAGTTGTTGGTCTTCTACCCCGTATTCGGTAGATGTAAACCCTAATTCATGGTTATCCCCACCAGAGTATGGCTATTACCCAGTATTCGGTAGTTGTAAGTCCTATCTCTTTTCCCCTAACAGAGATAACCTTTGTGGTTCGTCCTGATTGTAAGTGGATTTCTGTTGTTGTGGTTTTATCCCTAACAGAGTTGGTGTCTCCCTGTGGTGATTTCTATCCCCAGTCGAGTCTGTGGTCTTCTACCCCGTATTCGGTAGATTGTAAATCCCAAGTGTTGATGTTTCTCCCCAGCGGAGTTTGTGCCTTGTGGTACAGTTGAATAATTGCCGGATGCTTGCAATTTATCCCCAGCGGGTCTCCTTTCATTTACCCTTGTGTCGGTAATGTTGTTGTTCCCTTTGATTGGTCATCATTATATACCTAGTTTGGTACCCCGATGCCTTTCTTTTCGGTTGATTTATCCTTTATTAACCCTTATACCGGTTGTGGATAATCTTCCATGCGAGTATGTTATTCACGGTCTGCCGGTAATGAATAATATATCTCATGCGCTCTTCAGTCGAAGCCTTTTGTGTTTCCCTGGTCGAGTAAGTTTCGTTATTTCCCTTTTGCGGAATCGAATTTTTTATTTTTGATAATTGCCGGATGCTTGCAATTTATCCCTTTGAGTTATCTTTCGTTACCCGGATGCTTGGTATCGATTGTCTCTCTTTTTGGTTAGTCACCTATTATATACTTCGGTATCTCTGGTGTCTTTTCCTTTCGAGTATATTGTTCACGGTCTACCGGTAATGAATAATGTGTCTCATGCGCTCTTTGGTTGGAACCCTCTGTTGATTTTCCCCAGCTGAGCAAGATTCGTATTCTTTGTAGAATCGAATATCCATCCTTTAACCAGTTTGTGTTTTGGATGATGAGTGTGTTGGCATATATACCAATTCACGTTTTCGGTAGATCACCTATTATATGCTTCGGTATCTCTGGTGTTTCTTACCATGCGAGTTTATTATCTACGTTCTGACGGTAATAGATAATATATCTCATGCGAGTTTTCTTATCCACGGTCTGCCGGTAATGGATATTATATCTCATGCACTCTTTGGGTTTGTGTCCCCAATTGAGTAAGGTTCGCTTTCCCGTTGTGGATTCGAATGTCCATCCTGTAAGTTGTTTTGCTTTTTCAAGCCCTCCTTTCGGATGATGAGTGTTTTGGCATATATACCAATTCACGCTTTGGTCGGTCACCTATTATATACCTCGGTATCCCTGGTTTCCTCCCTTTTGCTCCCTATTATGACTTTGGTCCCCTGTGGAGTCAGATTTGCCTGAGTTTATGTACCTTTTCCAGGTCTTTCTCAGATGTTTGGTTGATTGATATCTCTCACCCTTATACCGGTCTTAGATATTCATTCTTCCTGAGTTTGTTACCCTTATATCGGTAACATCTCATTCTTTGGTGCTTCCTCAGTGGAGTTTCCTGTTGCTTCTTCCCAGGAGTCAGCTTGTGTCTCTCCAATGGATGTTTTCCTTTTGGAATTTTCTTTTCCCCAGTGTGAGTCCTTCACTCCCCAGTGAGGTCTCCAGTCTGATTTTTATTACCCTAATCAGAGTCGTGTCTTGTTCACGCTGTGTCAGTTTTGTTTTTCCCCAACTTGAAGTCGTGTCCTGCTCACGCATTCTTTTTTCTTTTACTATCCCCAATGAGAGTCTTGTTAGAGTCTCTGTTCCTGGTGAGTGTATTACTCCGATGGATCGTCTTTTCTTCTGTGTGAATCATATTCCCCACAGAGTTTGTGTCTTTTGCATACATACATTTGCATCATGAGGTCTCTTAGGGACCAAAATTTGTCTCATTACTGTTATTTAAGCCCATTCTACCGCGTCGAGATGAAGATTTCTAAACTTCACTTCTCCGGCTAGAATAACCTTAAATAGGGGCATCTGTAAGACCCCAATTTTGTCCCTAAGATCCCTCATGGCATCATATCATATCATACCATTGCCTCAAGGATCTTTGTGCACCTTTGCTTCCCTCCTAGTGGGTGGGTTATCTTGTGAGTGTGGTTCTTGATCACCAAGCATGTTTTGCATTTGTATATCATTGCTTTTCATCTGTCTATTAACCAAAGGTACAAAAATATTGTCATCTAACCATGTTACTTGCAGATGAAGCAAATTAGGTCAAATCAGTCAAAGTCAGTCATTGAGATAGATGGTGGCCATTCTTAAAGAATTTGGGCACCATGATCATTCATCAAGAGTTCATATGGGTTGTGACATCATTTTGAATCAAGATATCAAGTGGTAGGGGCTTGGAATTCATCAGAACATGGTTCAGTCAACCAAAACCCTAACAAAGTCAACTGAAGTCAACTGTGGTCAACTGTGCATTTAATCAGTGATTTGATAGTGGGAATTGGTCTGAGAGGTCTCATTCAGGTCCATATAATCCTCATATAACATGTCAAACATCCACATTGAAGAATTAAAGGTCAGACAGAAAATTTCCAAAAATAGAAAGTTGACCTGTAATTGGAATTTGCCAAAAATGGAAAGTTCTTCTCCTCAAAATTACTTCATGATACAAGCTTCAAATGAATTTTTGTCCAACATGAAAGTTGAAGATCTTGTTCTCCCATTTCCAAAAAGTCCAAGAACACTCATTTCTCATGTGTGGTTGGCAAGTTATGATCAAATCATTCTCAAAAATGTTTGAACTTCAAAGTGGCATATCTTCCAAACCATTTGGCCAAATTGAGTGAGGTTTTTTGCTACAAGTCATATTTGATGTGCTCTATCCAAATCCTTCATCACAATTCACCAAAAATCAACCAATCAAAATGGCCTTTTTCAAGTGGCTTGAATTTAAAATGAGGGAGGTGAAAAATGAACTTTCAAATTAACCACTTCCAATGCATTTTACCAATTACAAGTGTTCAGAAATCACATTTGGAGATGGTTTGGGCCCATTTTCGCACTGTAGCACATGCACATGCAACATTTAAGTGGAATTTCACTAATTGGTAAAACATTTCCATTTGAGTTAATTTCAATTACCACTTCCTTAACCAAACTTAGCATTGTTAATGAGAAGTATATATTTCACATTTTCTGATAGAAAACCCTAGCCACACTATTCACAAACCAGATCAAAAACTTCATTTTCTCTCAAACTCTCATTTTCCTCACTTGAACTTTTTTCTGAAAATCTCAAAAGGACCCGTGTTCTTGAGCATTGTTCCATCATTTACCATCATTTTGGAGGTCTTTGCAAGCACCATTTCCCAACTGTAGAGCAAGCATCCGCACTGTTCCATTGAAGCACCTCACATGGCAATTCTCGATTTAAGCATAACCCAGCATTGTTGAGCTAAAATTCTTCCTCCATTCATCATCTGGAACATCCTTGCGCATCTGTTTCAGCTCATCATAGCCAAATAACCACTGTTCCATCATTGTTCTTCAAATTTGGTAAGATTTCGAACCTAGCTATTCTTGAAATCATGATGTGCTTTAAATAGCTCTTGCCTTGCTGGTTTTGCTGAACTTTAAATCATGGAAAATGCTTGAGTATTAAGAAAGTTATGTTGACATGAAGTTTTATATATGGATGATATTTTGCTCGATTCTTCCATAATAACATGAGTTAGTGTAAATCAAGGTTGGATTTGTGATGTGCATGGTTTGCTGGTTTGAATGGTATGCTCATTTTCCAATTCTGGGACAAAAGTTCATCACCATTGATGAACATGATGAACAGTGACACGAACCCTAATTTTTTAAAAGCCCAGAATCGCGTTTGGCTGCTGGCATTTCGTTTTGCATGATTTTCACTATTTCATTGCCATGCGCGAATCAGGTGTGGACACCTCCTTAAGTGAAACGCAAAGTTTCACTTAAGGGACCGGGTTATTACGAAAATGCCACTGCCGTGTTATAATTTCATTAAATCATTTCATTTTGCAATATTTATTTTATTTTGTATGCCAATCTTCCAAAATTCATAAGTCACTCATTTTTAATCCAAATTTGATGGGATTTTTTGTGAAATGCTCCTCATGATATCTAGTTTATTATGATGATTTTTCCAGATTTTTTGCATGTGTGGATTTTAAAATGTGTTAGGGTTTGTTCATGTGTGTCCATTTTATGTATGCCTTGCCAAATTGCTTGTGAAATGATGATACATAATCCAATGCCTCTGAAATTTTTTATGCTTAAACTAGACATGTTCATGGTGATTTTGGTGTAGAGTTTGTGAATTTATCATTGCTGGTTGATGAGATGTGATTTTTTGAATAGAGGTGTGACAATTTGTGTCACACCATTCATGTCCAACTTCATGATTTTAATTGCCATGCTTATTGAACTCAAATTTGTCTGGATTTTTGCATGAACATACATATGGATGTTGCGAATACATGTGAATTTTTCTGGAATTATTGATGGCATTTACTATTTGATTGGAATTTTCTCCCCTGTTTGACCAAATTGTTGACCCCTTGTGACACATGATGTTATATGATTTGTGAAATCCTCATGCTTAATTGGATGGACTTGAAATTTGACATGTGAATTGTAGACATCTTAAAGTTTGTCATTGTTTTAGTCCCATTCATTTATCATGTGTTGTCACTGTTTTATGATTTATTGAAGTTGGTGCATGTTTTGGTGCTTTGTTTGAGTTTGCTTGAACTTGCTTTGACTTTCTGTTTTTCATTGACCTACTTCCCTTGATCCAAATGAGCTGAAATTTGGTATGCTTATCATGTTATGGATGATGTTTGATCATGATTTATTTGAGGATTTATTGAAATGTTTGTGATTGGATTTGACTTGAATCATTCTGTTGACTTCTATGAGCTTCTATATGACATGCTTTGACCTAATTTGTTTGTGAAACGATCATGATGAATGATATGAATGTGAAACCACTTGGGTTTGTTTCTTAATTGTTTGAACTTGGTTTTGGATATCTTTCACTTGCTGTTTTGGATTTTTTATCTCCTTTTGACCATAGGCTTGTCCTAGTGGTCTTGTTTCTCATGTTTGAGTTTGTTTTTCAGGTTAAGAAGCAAATGCTTCAAGGAGATTAATGAAAGTTGGTTGAGTTTGATTGATTATCATGAACTAACTTGTTTGTTTTGTAGGATGCTTAGCTCATATGCTTTGAGCTTTGTGCATTGCACATTTGACAGATTGTGTTGATCCTTATCTTATTGGTTTTGAATTTGAGTTGTATACTGATTTTATTTGATTGATTTCAGGTATCTTTAGTTGCTAATAGTTCTTTGAGAACTTGCATTGCTTTGCTTGATAGCATTTGCATTGAGGTAGAATCCTTTTTCTTCATGTAGTCTGGAAAACCTGGCCTGTTACTTGGCCAGGCAACTGTCTGAAGTCCTCCTTAAGAGGCAATGTTTGTGCTTATTTACTTTTGTCCCAAGCAGGAAAAGTCCTTTGAATAAGGCAATTGGTAGACAAAAGAGATATGTAACCTATCTCCTACTATTCTGTGTGTCACTCACCTTGCTCACACCACATGTGTTGATGCATAGTGAGTAAAAACCCAAGATCTATCGAGTCTAACTTGTGGAGAGAGTTCCTACTTTCTGAACTCCCACACCTTCTGATATTCAAAGCTCTCCCTGACCAGGGATAAGAGCATGAGGCACACCCCTCATATCCTTTCATCCGCTTCACCTTGGCTCTCAATGTCAAGGTTAAGAGCACCTTTAACCCTATTCCAGTTGGCTTCAACGCCTACCCTTTGTATGAGCCTCATTGTTTGGTTATAGAGTGTGCTGAATGACTTTTCTTGATTGATTACTTAGTTCAGTTATACATGTCTGCTTGCATGCTTTGTGCATTTATCATCATTAATTGCTCATTAGTGCATGATCATTTCATTTGTCTTTGTGACATATCTTTGTTGTTTGCCCATTGAGGACAATTGTAAGACCATTCATTGGCCATTGTTCCTATGATATGGAAGTGAGTATAAGACCATTTCATTGGCCACTCATCATCTCTTTGCTTGATGCATTTGTTTGATTTATGTGAGGATGCAATTGTAAGTCCATGTAATTTGGCATTTGTTTTCCTATGATCATATGTTGGAGGTTAGAGTAAGCCCAGATAGATTGGCATCTGACATCCAAGTATTTGCTTTGTTTTTGTTGGAGATTGGTATAAGCCCAGATAGATTGGCATCCGGTATCCACTTTTTATTTCTTTGTTGAGGAGATTAGTATAAGTCCATAGAGTGGCCTCTGATATCCAGTTCTGTTTTAGGAGATTGGTATAAGTCCAGTGATTAGCATCCGGTATCCGCTTTTGTTGACTTTCTTCCTTTGCTTTGCTTGTTTGTTATTGCTCATTTCCTATTCCAAAGGACACACTTAAATCATCTTCTATATGATTTCAAGAGGTGAACCTTCTAAGAATTTTTACACTCCATCTTCATCCATTCACCCATTTTGTCCTAAACCTTTTCACACATTACTTTCAAAACTTGAGATAAATATTGTGCAAACATCTTCATGCTTTCAAATTAAAACCTGGACCCCAAGTCCTTGACTTTTTCAAACTCCATTTCATAGTACTTCTTTTGAATCAATCTTAATCATACTTTGACCCTCCTTTTGTGAATAATCATAATCAATTAACTTCACCCATTCAATTGTTTTGTGGCTTTGTCCATTCTTGTTAAGTTTTCATACATTAGCCATAGGTTTGATTTATCCTAGTTGGTTGATATCAATCTCACCTATTTGTCCTTAGTTGATTGAATGGTAAGTCTTCCTTGCTTATTATAGGGTTAACCCCTCACTAGCAAGTTGAAGCTGTTCTCACATGGTGGACTCGTTGTTTGTATAAGGTTGAGTTTTCTCCCGTGGATAACGTAAGACCTTAGGGCTTGTGTTTAAAATTGAATCCACTAACTTTTGGAAATCTTTTAGCCGAACTACGGCGTTTTGATCCTTACCTTTGATGGAAGGTACGTAGGCAACGGGTTCATCCGTTCGAACACAAAAATAATTAAATTGTATATTCTTTTCTCATCATCCCAATCATGTTTGCACAATAAATATTTTATAACAAATAACAATTTTATACAACAAGTGTGAAAAGGGCTCCCTAGGAGTACCTAGGACGTAGTGGGTGCCTAACACCTTCCCATTGCGTAATTTACCCCTTACCCAGATTCTCTGATCTTTTCATTAGTTTTCTACGCGTAAAACTTCTTAGGCTTTTGTTCGCTTTTTAGCCAATCCTTTGGATAAATAAAAGTGCGGTGGCGACTCGAATTCATTGTATGCTTTGCTTATGGTTTAATCAATAAATCATATAGCGACGAATACACCGCTACAACAGAGTTCACTCTTAAATCTTTGCAGTCATGGCAGTGGGCTAGCAACAGTGTATACTACCTGTCGGGGTTGTGGTCCAGATTGGTGGTTTCTGTTCCATATTTGAAGGGTGATACACCAAGCTTACTTGTTGAATATGTTCCTAATATTACTGAAAATGTCATCACATCAAGATTCAATTCTGTGCAGGTTGGATTACCATATGTTCTCGAGAATCCCTTAGACAATGCTGAACTTCTTCAGGATCAATTAGATTACCTTCCAGATTTATGCAGATTTCAGTATGAAAGCAGTAGCTTATTTATAATAAACACAACGGAGCCTGTCTTAGGTTGTTCATATTGCTGCAACAATTCTCAAGACAAAACAATGCAATGGTTGTAGTGTGGAATCTCAGGAAGTGTTAGATGTCGAAATTTCAGCCTGAGTTTTGCAGTTGATCAATGTAACTGACAGTGGAGTGCACAGTCAGAGATATGGTGAATTAAACAAACAAAGACTTGATAGGGCAATCCTTATCGTTTTCAGCATTTTTGAAAGTCATATATAGGAGATCAGGCAATTCTTTCCTCCAAGTACGCCTATTCCAACAATGTCGGGACTTTCGTTCTCCAAAAATACTTCAAACGACGGAACCGATTCAAAGGCCATGTCCAATTCTGCATCACACCATGCTCACGTATGATGTAACTCATGTGCTGCATAGTGATGTAAGCAAAGAATTTAAAAACCAAGAAAACTGGTTGGAAGCTTGGTCGTGCTCCTCGCGCTTCTTCTCCTTGCCGGTTGCAGACATTTCAGGAAAGTTGAAAGAGTTGGTTTCACTGTGTGAAGAGTGGTGTTCCTTGAGATTCAAGAATTCATCTTTTTTGCTACAAGATCAATCTTTTCGTTGTGATACTCATCAATATCATTTGATAACTCTGCTACACAATCATTGACAGTATCAATTACAGATTTGTCACTAGCAACTGGCTGAATTTTCCAGCAAATCAATCTAATTAAGAACAACATTGGTGTCAACAACAAGAGTTATGGATGCAGAACTACTAAGCCGAGCACCAGAAGAACCACAGACAGTGCACGACGGAGCACCACAATATATATCATCTCACATGTAGTGTTCCCTCACTTGCTTCATGACTTTGCCACCTTTGGTTTTCTTAACGAAAGACTTATTGTGAAGCATTGTGGCGTTTCAATCTCAGTATAATTTGAGGCACTTCGGTGAGTTGAAACGAGTTACCTTGATTGAAATTAAAACTGTATAAACTTTCTCTAACTCTGCACTCTTGGTTTGTGATTATTTTACACAAACCTTGAAATTGGAAGGAAAAATGTCACTCCAATGAGTTTGAAAACGAATCAGAATGTCTTGTTCGCATTCACCGTCGACGGCGGTGGCGCAGCATCGGACTAGGAGAATAGTGACAGCACGAGCAGTATGATAGTTGAACGCCGGTGACTCGGAAAGCTCGGAATGGGGGAGAAATCCGGGAATTTTATTATTAGGTTTGCCTTCCACATCAACGCCTGCTTCAACTTCTCCTCCGATAGGAAAGATTCCTTTTCCTGTCCTGGCAGAAGCCGCTGCTGAATTTCCTGCTGCAGTTGCAGACATTAATGGGTTTGGATGCGTAGAGGCTGGTGTGAAATATGTTTGTTCATGTTGAATTATTGCAAATCTGTAGACAACCAAGTTTGACCGCACCAACATCCTCTTAGGAAATTTGACAGGGAGCTTTCATCAGAATCATTACGGAAGCTTGAAGAGCAAGGGGTCAATATTTCTAAGCACCACAAGCAGACCATTCAGTATATACTGCCACACGAACATGAAAAGCTTTCGCAAGTGGAATCATTGGTTATCGACGGAGCAACTGCTACTCCGCTGCCAATGGTGAAGTCTTTACTTGGCCGATACATGGTTTTCTTGTCTTCTACCGTTAATGGCTATGAAGGAACCGAATGCTCTTTGTTGCTAAAACTTGTACGGCGACTCGCATACGGTTATAAACAACACATCAACAATAGCATGATGCAATACTCATATTGCAGCCCTGTCATTGCCATATTCTAACTTCAACAAATAAGCTAAAAAAAAACACCTGCATAAAAACAGCGGCATAGTAGGAAAAACATTGCTG
Source organism: Lathyrus oleraceus (assembly GCF_024323335.1). NCBI lineage: Eukaryota > Viridiplantae > Streptophyta > Magnoliopsida > Fabales > Fabaceae > Lathyrus > Lathyrus oleraceus. The sequence goes on along the minus strand of NC_066583.1, from coordinate 369,188,757 downwards.
ACACAGCATAAACGGATGATCCAAGCACCAAACGTAAGGCCATGTATCTGTCATCTCCTGAATTTTCCTCCAATGAAAATTCCTTCATATCATCTGTCAATTCCATCCAAAAGTTTAAAAAGAACAATGAGGCACTCTTGCCAAATTGAATTTTCAGGTAGGAATCTATATGAACTATGGAGAGGCACAATTACAGTGAGGTACTGCTTCATGATCGTCAAAGCAACAGACTGGCTCAAAAGTCTGATATACTTTCGGCAAGAATCATAACTCTGCTCAAGCTTACTTAAAATCTTGAATGCATTCAGGAGTTCTACTACTAAAGTCAGTTGTTGCTTTAGCCTCCAAAGCACTCGGTGAACTCAGGATGTAATACTTGTAGACATCCTGTCATGACATAAAACCCTCAGGCGATGAATGACTATAAAAATATCGACAAAAGCTTGTATCATTTTCGGCAATGCAGACAAGCTACTTTCCTCAATGCACGCATAAACTTCATCACTAAAGCACTCAAAGTTCAATCCACGCAACCCAACTATATTTTTGAAGTTCAGGTTATTGATAAAGGAAACATTTTTACATTCTTGCTCAACAACCTTGTAATAATGAGCAAACCTTATATTGCCATTTGTGTGATCGGGTTGTACTATTGGTGATAAATATTTGGTATTTTCCAGCTGCAAATAGTACTCTGACACAGACCAAATACATAAGCAAGGCGAAATTTATTGCAAATTTCATCTTGGCATGAGCTGAACTGAGTTGGTTTTTGAATTGCAGGGGCTAACTTCTGGCAGGATAGCAGTGTAAATCAGCGGTATGCTGCTGCAAGATCATCAAATATATCGGCAATTCTATTTGCTGCTGACCCATGTATTCGTCTTTGAATTTGAAACAAGTTTGATATGCTGACCTGAAGTAGTCCAAATGCGACTTTTGCATTGCAGGAGGTTCATGGAGCAAAGGTGACATATCAAACTGCTAGGTTCCTGATGCATTACTTGGCAGATTGATGTGTGGTTTGTGCCGCTTTCGAGTTTTAACTAAGGCCTGTAAGCACAATGGTCAGTTCAGGAATTTAACCGTTTTGAAATGACTTTGGTGGGTCTTAGTATGACGGTAACCGCACATATATAATCCTGTATGATATTACTAAACACTTCCAAACTCCTTTGCTTTGTCAATAAGACCAGCCCTTTCAAAGAACTGGACCATACAGGAATAATGCTCATTCTTTGGATTTATTTGCATAGACTTCTATCATTTTTCTGAACAGCAATTGTCCTTGTGCTACAAGACCAGAATGAATACAAGCTACTAAAACTGCTACCATTGTTACATGATCTGGTTTAATATTATTATTGAACTGATGTACAATTTATTTTGCTTATTTGGAAACCAAAACCTGCAGGTTTGAGGTCTAATTAGATGCCGGCTATCAATGAGTGAAGGTCCTTCATCTAAAGAGATGCAAGTAACAGCAACAAGCTAAATCATCCATGGCTTATCTTTTTGGAAATGGAAGGTTAGAAGGATCCTATCAAAGTAAGTAACATTTAGTGCTGCAGTGAGAGGTGAAAAGTCATAATGAGCATTGACTTTAAGCATCCATCGAACAGTTTCACGACGAGGTTGAGAGAGAGAAACAAAATCCACGGCCTTTTCTCAGATCCTCGTAACATGTTTCTTGTTGTTTCTGAAGTATTTGATACATAAAAAAAATCTGGAAATGAGAACATGTATGATTGCAGTGATACTAACATGAATATGAGGATTTCTATAAATGATGATCTTGATGTAATTTGAAAACCATAATCATATATGTGAAATCCAACCAATTCATTTATCCGTTCCACGTAACCACCTTTGATTTCTCTTAAAGTCAACAACACAAGGAGATTGATACGCAAGAAACGGGATGGTAACAACGAAGTTGTACATCCGTAAATACCTAAAGACTTGATTTCCTTTCTTTAGTATTTTTAGCCTCATTCGGTAGAAAACTGAAGCAAAACCAAGATAGCCAAAATGCCGCATGTCATATTCAAGAGTTCCTTTAGTACAGATGCAAACTTCCATTGCGACCGTATTTTCTGATATATATCTAATCCATTGAGAATAGATGCTTGATTCCGACGACGACCATGCTTGTTCCCTCTTGAAAAACCCACATGATAATGACTCTCCCTTAAGACATGGTAAGCCACCCTAATCCAAACACAATAATCCTTGAATTTCCTTGATTACCAACGACGCGGAATGTGCCTATGTATCTAAATATGTTGACAGCAGAACTTCGCCTTGAATGCACAAAATACAACAAGGTGCAACAATAACAGAAGAGGAGGCCACTTGATGGTCACGAAAACAACAGGGGGTACCATGTTAGAGGAAACAAAATCATGAGGAACAAAGAAAATGAATGAAATAATGATATGAATATCAGGGTCAAAATCGGGGTGTGACACGAGTAAGTACCATAAAAAGGAAAAAGTAACTTACGTCGAGATAGACGAAATAAATAAATTATCTGACATAGACAATGACTTTGTTGAAGAAAATGAGGTCAATGTGGCAGAACTGAAGCCATGACCTCCTTTTGTTTGTAAATTATTGAAACCTTCAAATGAGAAAAATCCCATTGAACCCAAAAATGAGAAATTTGTCACAAAAACGTATACGTTCAATATAACTAAATATGGCAAAAAATTTGACCTTCTAGTTTCTGATGGCCAAATAGTAATCCCTAAAGGGTTGAAAACACTAGAACAGAGAAAGGAAAAAGGTTTTTGTAAATTTCACAATTTTCTTGGGCATAAAACCTCACAATGTGTTCTTTTTAGGGACCTGGTTTAGAATATGCTGAAGGACGGAAGACTCAAGTTTGATGAGAAACAAAAAGCTCGACCATAGGATGAGTCTAATCCTAAAGTTGAGGAGGCTTTATTCATTGATCCTGTAGATGTGTTCATGGTCGACATAACTGAGAGCACATAAGGCGTTGAACCTGACTATGAAGAGTAGATGAAAGTAGTTTTTCCCAAGGCTGAGGAAGAACTCATATTTTTTGAATAAATGTAAACTCAAGGATTCTGAGGTTATGTTATATCCATGCTGCAACACCGTCTTTTACAAGGAAGCGACAAAAGAGTTGGAAAAGACCAACCCTGATAAATCAAAGAAAGTTGGTTGACAAGGCCAACACAAATAATTCTTTTTTAACAAGAGGGGAGGCCCTCAAAGGACTCATAGGCCTAGGACTTTTGTCCCGCCTATTAAGGGGTGGTCTGGATATATAGGGAGGTCAACCGCTGAACAAGGAAAATGGAAGTGGATTGAAATAGGTGGAAGATCTTCCTACCTTGACAATTCCCAAACTTCCAAGAAATATTCATATGTTTAAAAAAAAACTACACGGGGAAGAACCCAATGATGCACACTTAGTGGAGAAGGCACCAAAGAAACAAAAAGGCTTCCTCCAAAGCATGAAGCACGAGAAAGAACAGTAGTGTCCAAGCTATGACAGATGGATAAAAGGAAAAGAAGCCTTTCAAACAAAGGTTGTTTCCCCCACTACCACCTGTGGTAGAAAATGAGCCTAAGGTTTCCATCAAATCAGACGAGGAGATAGATAGCAACGACTTTGACTTTGGATCGGAGGAAGACTTAGATATCATATGTAATATGATATCAATGCTACCATTAGAGTATGATACAATTATTAAGGTAACTAAAGAGGAATATGGGATGGATGAAGAAATGGATAACTATAAACCTTTATGCTAATATGTTATGTATGCTGACTTTGTTAATGAGGACAAGGCCATATTCGAAAGACCTAACATGTCTATGCAACAACATTTGAAGCCTTTGTACATAAGGGCCAAAGTAAAACGTGTCGGGTTTAATAAGGTTCTTATTGACTATGTAGCCTGTATGAATGTCATGTATCTTTCCCTACTTAAGAGGATTGGCAAATATGACACTGATTTGAAATCTAACAACATGGTCTTATCCAATTATGAAGGAAAGATCAGTAGGCCCTTAGGGGTTATCCAAGTTGATGTGGTTGTAGGAACCACAACTCGACCTACTTTTTTTTTGTAATTCCAACTAAAGTGAATTAAAATTTGTTGTTGGGTCGAGAATGTATTCATGGAGTCGGGGTGTCCCATCCTCCATGTGTCAAAGAATTACAATTTGGAATCTAGGAGGGATCGTAGAGAACATAGAAGTTGACCAAAGCTTCTTTCATGCATAAGTGAATCATGTCACATGCACCAACGGGAATCAACTTCAATTTTAAGGGGACGATGTACACTACTCCATAAACATACACCTTTTTCCTGGATTTACTTGGGAGTATGAGACCATTGGGGGATACAACAAATGGTCTGAATTAGATGATGATGATATCTAAGTCGAGCATCTTGGCTCGGATTCTGGCCTACGTGGATGAAAACTAATTAATAGCGATATTAGAGGCCATATTGTAGAAGATAATAGTTGTTGAAGCCACTGAGTTTGAATTTAATAAAGAAGTTGGTCAAAATGGCCAAGAAACAACTTCGGAAATATGCATACTCAACTGTATCTATGATGACGAGCCTTTGGGGTTTGAGAAAGACCCATTAACCCTGACCAAAAGGATGCAAGCTTAAGATCCTCTGGAAGAAGTAGATCTGGGGGACGAGTTGACTAAAAGGCCAACTTACATAAGTGCTAAACTTGACCCAACCCTAAAAGCAAGAGTAATCAAGATTCTTAAGGAATTTAAGGATTTCTTTGCATGGGATTACCATGAGATGTTGGGTCTTAGTCGGGCTTTGGTAGAGTCGAAACTTCCAATCAAGCCTAACAAGAGGCCAGTGAAGCAAACCCAAAGGAGATTTGCACCAGAGGTCATATAAAAAATTAAGGTAGAAATCAAAAGACTAATGCGAAACAAGTTCATAAGGCCTGAAAGATACGTCAGTGGTTAACCAATATTATTCCAGTAATTAAAAAGAACGTCACTCTTAGGGTCTATATTGACTATAGATATTTAAATGTTGCGACTCCAAAGGACAAATACCCAATGCCAGTGGCAGAAATGCTAGTCAACTCAATGAATGATTTTGAGTATTTAAGTCTTTTAGATGGTTATTCAGGTTATAACCAAATTTTTATTGTAGAGGAAGACATGGCTAAGATAATTTTTCAATGTCCTGGAGCCTTGGGCATATACGAGTGGGTAGTGATGCCTTTTAGACTAAAAATTGATGGCACAATATATGAAATAGTAATGAATTCTATGTTCCATGATTTCATAGAGACATTTATGCAAGTTTGCATAGATGATAGAGTCATTAAATCCTCATTATAAAGTGGCCATTTAGGCCACCTTCGATAGTCCTTCGAAAGGATGAGGAAATATGGATTGTAGATGAATCCATTAAAATGTACTTTTTGTGTCAGTACAAGTGATTTCTTAGGTTTCATGGTCCATAAGAAGGGTATCGAGATAAATCAGAACAAAATGAAGGCTATACTTAATACAGATCCTTCAACAAACAAGAAACAACTCTAGTCTTTACTTGGGAAAATAGACTTCTTGAGAAGGTTTATTTAGAATTTAAGTGGCAAGACAAAGGTATTATCACTATTTCTATGTTTAAAGAAGGAGGAAGGTTTTATATGAGAACCAGAACACTAAAAGGCATTTGATGATATCAAAGAAAATCTGTCGAAACCTCATGTGTTATTACTTCCTATGAGAAATAAGAGCATGGAATTGTATGTTTCTACATTGGATTTGACAATAGACATTATGTTATCCCATGAAGATGATGATGGCATCGAAAGAGCCATATATTATCTTCTTCGACTCTTAATTGATGCAGAAACTAGGTATAACTTGATAGAAAAGTTGCGCATGTCTTTATACTTTTCATGTATGAAATGGAAATACTATATTAAATAGACAAATGTGTTTGTTTACTCGCACTTTGATATTATTAAACATATGTTATTGAAACCCAATCAATCTAATTAAAAGAATAGGAAAGTGGGCTCTTTCCCTAACATAATATTCTTTGACATGTGCACCGTTAAGAGTCATGAAAGGCCAAATTGTTAATGATTTCATAGTGGATCACACAATAATGGAAGTAGCTCAAAAGTATGTTGAGCAATCGACATATTTAAATACTGCATAGAATTTTCCAAAGGGTTCTAGAAAGGTCAAAAGCACGCAGGGATCTAGCATGTCTCAGCCAGCGAGTTACACGCAATAATCAAACCTTGGACATTTAGAGGTTGTGCCTTAGATTTGATAGGTGGAATTATACCGACTTCGTCCAAGTGTCACAAATACATTTTGGTAGGCATTCACTATTTTATCAAATCGGTCAAAGCGGTACCTTTGGTAAATGTCGACCAAGATATTGTTATTAACTTTATCCAAAGTCACATAATCTATAGATTCGGGATTCCTGAGACCATAACCATAAATTAAGGTTTAGTGTTTATTGGAAGAAAGATGGTTGAGTTCACCTTAGAATTAGGAATCAAATTGTTAACCTCTACTCCTTATTATGCCTAAGTAAATAGTCAAGTCGAGGCTTCAAACAAGGCCATAACTAGCCTGATTAAAAAAAAAAGGGCCAAAAGCCAAAGAATTGGCATAAGACGCTAGACCATTCACTTTGGGACTGTCGAATGTCCCCTAAAGAGGTAACTAACTCTACGCCTTTCCAATTAACTTTTGGACATGATGCATTTTTGCCTGCAGAAATACACTTGCAGTCAGTAAGAGTCTAAAGGAAAAGAGAAATCCCTGCAAACCATTATTTGAGCATAATGATGAACGAGTTGGTTGACTTAGATGAATAGAGGTTAACCGCTTTAGACATTCTTATTAGACAAAAGGAGCGAGTATCCAAAGCTTATAATAATAAAGTCAAGTAGAAGGTAATATTACCTATCGATCGAAGAGATAAAGCCTTAGAGAAGTGGTCTCCAAACTAGGAAGGGCCATTTAAAACTAACTAAGTGTTTTCGAATAATGCTTACGAAATCGATGAGTTAAGTTCTGACAGTCGAGTATTACGAGTAAATGGCAAATACTTGGAAAAATATAAGCCTATGTTACAGGAAGTAAAAATATCAATATAATGTGTAAAAAGGGTTTCCAAACTGGTATATTAATTATGCCAAAAATGAAAGGCCTTAGAAAATTAGAAGTACATTACAAAATATAAGAAAATAAACAAACAATATCAACCATAAGACTTCAACTTGCTCCTTAACTCCTCGGAGCATAGCCTTGTGCACTGAAGTTTCCTATTGACACGGGGGTCGACAACTCTTAGTTTGTCCACTTCTGCTTCTAGTAGGCGAGCAATTTTTGCATGTTCCAAACCAGTGTTAGCCGTTTCGACAAGCCTAGTGTTGACAGAATCCAGTTCATAAGCATTTAACTCCACTTTCTCTTTCTCTAGCACCTCAATCTTCATATGCATCCAGTTTAATTGTTGAGTCTAGGTCAGTATACCAACTTTCAAAGTTGCCGGTTTTTTTTGCCTAAGTATTTTCTTCTAACTCAGCAACTTGAATTTGAGACTCAGAAACCAAGCTCTAGTATGCATACAAAATTCTAGCTCTCAGCTCAAAATGGATGGCAAACTCTTGCTTTTGCCTGACAACTTGGATGACCCCCTCAAGGAGAGGTTCCAAGTCTAAAACAACACCAACAATAGTGCTTGTCACCTTTGGTTTTATCAACTTCAAAACCAATCCTTTGATCTCAAACAAGGTAATTGTGTTGTCTCTAATTGTTTGGAAAAGGTCCAAGCCAACAAGTTAGGACTTTAACGCTCAAACAACTCATCAAAGTTTTCGGGCTGACCACCAAGCAAATTGGGAGATAAATCAGAGAAACCCTCTTGGATATCTACGAGTATTTTGAGACCCTCGATATGATTCTCTTGATTAATAATATCCTTTGAAGCATTCATAGTCGAAGCAAAGACCTTACTTAAACTCTCATGAGATTAAGATAATGACCCTGGAGTATGGGAAGAATGAGTATGCTCCTGAAAGTCTTCATGACCAGAAGATCCTGCAAATGGTTGGACATGGTTGGGCACAACAACATTTGAAGTCTTCTTAACATGAGGGCCTCTAGCTGTTTCATACGTAGTAGATCCCTTGAGAACTTCTAGTGGCGGAGCCTTAACTTTGGCAGCCTGAGGATTCATTTCAGTTGTAGGTCGACCTTGCCTTTCAACAGGAGACTCATTGGCTGGAATTTCAGCAGTCTCAACAATTGGCTCTTGAAGCCAACCACCAACTGGTCTTGCTTGGTCGATTACCCCACCATTTCACGCATCACTATGTAAGTTATCAGATGGTGAAGTAGTCGTCGAAGATTTTTTTAAATTAGTGTGTGGTTCAGAAAAGATTTTTGAGAACCTTCAAGGTTGGCATCGACAGGATTCTAAGATTTTTTTAAGTAGTGTGTGGTTCAGAAAATAAAAAAAAAGAGTACAAAAGAGGCAAGTTAGTTGGTCAGTGGTTGGAAGTGGATTGGAAGACATATTCTCAGCTCCCTAGGTCGGTTGTTAGGAGGGAGTGCCACTCCTTTTTCTCTTATTCAATGGTGGGAAGTCACTCTCTTCAGTCCCATCATCCTCAAAGACTCTTTTTCTTCCCGATAGAATCTTCAACATGGGGTTTGTTCGCCCCTAGATGCACAACGTCAGCCTCAACAATATGGATGCATGTATTTGTTGATTGTGTTAGAGGAATGGGAGGAGGAGATTGTTGGCCATCATTATGGATGTTAAACTCAGTCTCTTTCCGGGGAGACTAATATGGTTTGACGATATTAGAAAAATTAAAGAAAGTTAAGACAAATAGTAGAGTGTATGGTACAAACCAAAATCTCTTCATTGGATGCATAGTAGACGCCATCACCCAGTTGTTTTGTCCTTAATGGCCCTGCATTAGTAGAGGCCTTTGCTGTCTTTTAACCATGAGGTGGCAAGTTGGACCAAAATGTCTACGTGGAAAAAACTAAAAGAAAAGAAGGTTATCTTTTTACCTTTGAAGTTTTAGTGGTGATGGTTCCTTGAGAACCAACAGTCGATGCCTTTGGGTTGGTGGGAGCCCTTGCAAAAAAGCAGATAAGGACATGTTAGAATCCAAGAAAGAAGTTAAGGCAAGTCAAAGCAAGTACCATCTCAACTCCAGTCGACAAAGGTTACCTTGGTCCCTTAGAAGGGAGAAACAGTCAGCCAAATGTTTCTCCATGAGGGTGTGGTCAGGCATATTGACATAATAGATTTCCCACCACTCGTCAAAATCTTGAGGGCAGTGATAAGATAACAAATAATTGAAGGAACAGAGGAAAAAAAAATCCTTCTACAAAAGTAGTGGCAACTTTTGATCCATTTCTCGGTGGCATTGTCGGTGGAAAAGAAGAAGGCCTTTTCCTTTAGGAATGAAACATTTAGGGAGTAGTTTTCTCAAACCAAACTTCCTGGCCACCTGGTTTGGATGGTAAGGAGCGACCCTTAGGATTGTCTTGGAAGTGGTAAGCCTCGACCACAAAGTTGTGATATCAAAGAAAGCATGCAGAGTAACATGTATGTATTATTCTTCTTATGGGAATGGATTAGGAAAAGGTTTTCTGAACCACTAAGGACCACACTATCAACTAGAAAATGGTTCCATAATCGACGTGGAAGTCTTGCACCTATAAAATATTTGGAAGTAATTCTCAAAGACCTCCAAAGAGACAACCTTCCCATTGTCGGGAGTGAGATTTTCCAGCCTAAGATCTTCGACCCCCACTTCTAGGTTAGGAGGAACTCTAGTCTGGAAAGAGGGTTCAAATGTGGCATTAAGCCACAATTGTAGGAGCCGGATAGGGCCACTTATCTAAAGTTTGTCGGGATTCACCCTTTTCTTCAAGTCTTCACAGGCCAACCCCAATGATTCGTATAGGCAAAAAAAGTATTAACCTATTCAGGAAGATTTTCCTCCCTTCATGGAGTTGGGTGGCTAAAGGGACACACTTCTTCGATACCTAAACATATCAAGCATAGAAGACATACCTAGAAAGCTAATAAGTTAGGAAAGTAATATGTTCCTGAGCATCTACTTGATATGTCATACCCCAATGATCCTCTATAAATAAGCTATAAGCGGTTCTAACGAAGGTAAAACCAAAAAATTTCTTTGTTTTTGTTGAGGGCTTAAAGGTCTCTCCAGTTGGTCGAAGACCAACTATGGAAGAAATTTCAAAGAGGGTGGGAGTTATCACCCCACAAGGTAGGTGGAACATGTTTGTTGACGTGTCCCAGAAGCACATAGTAGAAATAAGCATGTGGGAATTGTATGAGGGACCAACTCTTGACAGTTGGATTAAGTAAAAAAAATGCCCAAATCCCTCCAAAAATGCTTCTACTTGTCTTCAAACCTATTCATCCATTTGATGTAGTCAACATCCTTAGTTGTAGGGGAAGAATGAAACACTATGTTCTTAAAGAAGTTGAAGTTGAATGGTTCATCAACGAATACCACAGGTTTGTAACCAGGGTATGTAGGAAAGAATTCCTTCAGCATATGAGGTTTCTTGATGCGCCTGGGGAATGGACCCATGAACGCATGCACAAATCCAACAAGGGTGTAAGGGATGAGAGAAGAATGATACCAAAGGTTCCTTCTTCCATCCCCTATTGGAGGTTCAAGAATATAGGTACGGTCATTGACATAAAGTGGTGCATCAATCTCAACAACGAAAGGTGGATGAGACTGATATGTAGGTGCCATATTGGTAAATGAAAGTTTCTTGGAGAAGATCTCAGTAGATAAGAAGGAAACTGTAAGGAAAAAACTCTCAAAGATTATTCTTTGTCTGTGTTTTAGAAAGATGGAAGCAGGGAAGAAGAAAATGTTGAGGAGTAGCATGTTAAATACCCAAAGGAGAAAATAATTCAATTTTTTCCCTCCAAATGACCTTAGCCACGTGGCACATTTGAGTCAATAAATTGAGTTAGAAAGGACATGGGGAAAGATGAAAATGGAATCAAGAGAGTTTTTTATTGATTTCATTTTTAGTTAAAGCTCTTAGGAAATAGGGAGTGATCATAATCAATTGCATGCACGTCTATGACGTGACCTTTTGGTGTAAAATGGTTATAATGACTAGAGACTAATAATTAAATATTGTGAGGTTTCGTTGAAGTGGTGTGAGTAGATTGAGAAAACAATGTCGAAGAGTTACAAAAATGCCACCTTTCTTCTATCTGACCATTTGACCTGGCGTTTTTGGGGGCATCTGTTAGCCTGAGATTTTTAACTCAGTAGAAAAAGTCAAATGAATTCTAAAAGAAGGATGCATTAGTGAAATGCTAAGTGTTAGAATTGATGGGCATGAGTCGACAGTAATGCCATGTCGATGAAGGCTTCCTGACTGACATCTTGAGATATAGTTTGGAAGAATATCAAGAGAAAATCTTAATACATGGTTTAGAAGAATCTCAAGAGCAGATCTTGAGACATGGTTTGGAAGAATCTCAAAATTATATCTTGAGATTTAGTTTGAAGGAGTCTCTAAAACAGACCTGGGCAACCACTCAACACCATGTCAAGGAAGAGACTCTCTACAAGTTCCAAAGACTTAGAAAATTGAGGAAACCAAAGACAGAAGGGACTTAGCATTATCAATAACTACCTTCAATGAATAGACAGTTACTAGTCTCTAAGAGCAGTTAGAGAACGCGAGATAATAGTTTTTAGCAGTTTCAAATTGCTGACAACGTCACAGTGTGTTGAAAAAGGAGTTACATGCATTCAAAGACGTACCAATCCTTTAAGAGTAAACTGTCGAAAACAATGATTTTTAGTTCAATATATATAGCAGGCTCATACGTTGTAATCAATTTCACAAATTTCATATAATTTCTCAATAGAACATGAGTACCCAAGCGAAAGTGTGAAACAATTTGTGAGTAATATGTGAGTCTGCATCCTTTTCTTTGTACTTTTTATGTTTCCTTAATTGAAATACCATTTTCTTTTGCCATTTACTGAATTTATTTAATGGTGTTTAATTTAAACTTATTTTACTTTAGTTCAAGATTTATTATATTTAAAGTTTACTTTTACACTGTCTGCACCCAGACATTTGTAGCCACATCATACACATACTTTCTTGTAAATGTTTTTGCGCAAAGTTATTCCTGAGATTTTTCAAGTTAATCTCAAAGACTTTCAAACTCGTGATTGTTCTCTAAAAACACATTTGAACAACATTCTGCTTTAATGTGTTCAAATCCTTCACACTCAAAGCATTAAGTACCCTTGCCACCATTGAGTTTGTCTTCACTCATGCCCTTGATCTAGGGACTGATGTCAGACCTCTTGTCTTGGACATTTGTCTTCCATTTTCTGTTCAGATATTTCGAGGAATTGTTGAACTTTTTACTACGGAGAGATATATCATATAATTATCTTATATATCACCTTGACTCTCTTCAGTATTGGAGACAAATGCTATCCTTTTGTTCTTATTTTCAGACCATTCATTGATGGTCATCTCAAAGGTTTGCAGGGAACCAATGAGTTCATCAACCTTAATGCTACTTAAGTTATAAGCTTCTTCGATAACAATCACTTTCATATTAAACCTCTTAGGAGATGATCTAAGAATTTTTCTAGCCAACTTTTCTTCATACATATTTTCAACAAAGGCAAAGGAAGTGTTGGAAATATCATGCAATTTGATGTTTCACCCAATATGAGAACCCCTATTACTTTCTCTCAATCACTAAACCCTAGTGATTGGTGTTTCACCCAATTATCAATTTTGAATATTACAACTCAACTAGATAAAGATTATATGCCAAGTTACTGAAACATAGAGGTGTACATAAAGATGTTGAATATACAACTCAACTAGAGAAACCTACAACTATGCCAAGTTACTGAAACATAATGTGGTGTACATAAAAATAAAAAGACTCTTGTAAAACCTAGTACTCTAAAATATTCAATGTGAATTATTGCTTTCTAATGAAGGTTTGAGTTCCTTATATAGAATAACAACTACATGATTTTGTCTTGGGATATTAGCTTTAATTTTGGCCAAATCTAATGCATAATTTGTTGGATATTAGTTGTTCCATAAATATATCCAACAAGATATGATTTGTTAAAATTTAAATTTAAACTTAAATATTCATTTAAATATGAATCCATCTTTGTCTAGTTGTCAAACAAATCACCTAATCATATTTATAAGCTAATTAGCAATAAAATCTGATCCATTCTTTTACTAGAAATTCTTCCAAAATGCAGGAACAATGACCTATTGTGCAATGCCTAAATGTCGTACCAACATGTTGTGACATTACGTCCAACTTGTGTTCCTTATGCACCTCCATACAGATTAAGCAAGCTAGATTAATCTTGAACACTTTGAACATTTCTCCATGTTATTATTTTACAAAATGCAGCCAATCTAAAAGGAACAACAAAGAGTATCTCACTATTGAGAGTAACAACAATGGCATGACACCAATACAAATTCTTTCCCACAAGTAATTTTCACTCATAAGGCATTAAGACAACTTTGGAGAAAAATAGAATATTTTAGAGAGCGAAAGAGAGAGAAATTCAAAATTCTTGTGTTAAATGAAGAGGAGAGGCGTCTCCTTTATATAGGAGAAGAATTGGCGAAAAAAGGAAATGATCCATGGGCCAATTTAATCATCTAAGTGATTAGGTCATTATCCTAATCGATTAGATACCTCAAATAATCAATTATTTGTGCCCATTTTGGAAAGTTTGGATATAGATCAATTGCATATTATTAAGACTATGTCATAATTGATTATATGATTGATCTGGCTTCTTCTAATCGACTAGATATAAGCCCAATTTGAAAAAATAAGAACTCCATTAGGGTTATGTGTAATTGAATTGTATCAACTAATTTAGAGTTGGATAGAAAGCAATTGGGATGATTTTTTGTCCAACCAATCCATGCTTTCCAAGAACCGTGTAACATGCTTTGATAAGATCGATGAGGAGATTGAAAATCTTCATATTAAAAAAGTTAAGTATCTAGTTTATGTTTCATTTTTTAATTTCACTCTTCTTGCAGAATATTCATATTCCTCAAAATCTCTCTCTCTCTCTCTCTCTCTCTCTCTCTCTCTCTCCCAAGTTAAATTATAGTTTTTTAATGAATAAAAAAAATTATTTTCAGATTTTTTTTATGGAATACAAAGTATTTTTTTTTTAAAACTATATTTTTTTATAATTTTATTTTTAATTTTCAATAAATACTTTTTATTTTTCATAATTAAAGTATTTTTTAATTTCCATTTTTTTTCACTCTCAATAATTCTTCTTCTTCATTTTATAAAAAAAATTATTTATATAATTAAAACAGTTTATAAAAGAAAACTGATTATGAACCAGTTTTAGAATTTTTTACAAAAATAACCCAGTGTTTTTAGAAAATTCCCAAAATAACCCTATTTTCAAAAAAAATCCCAAAGTACCCCACTTTTAGGAGGAGGCGCCAATCCAATTGGCGACTCCTCTTAAAAATAGAGTCGATGCGCCAATTGGATTGGCTAGGGCACATGGTGCAGCCAATCCAATTGGCGCCTATGTGTATCAGTTGAAAGGAGGTGCCAATTGGATTGTCACCTCAGTGTATTTTGCATTTTTTTGTTAAACGGTCTACATGATACATAATTTCGAAATATGACAAATTGATATTAATATAAATTCCCGTTTACACAAAAAAAGTCTAATGGTGATGCCTGGGATCACCTAATCGGCCTCCGGTCCCACATCCCCTAGCTACCCTAACCCGTGGCCCTAACCCGCGTTGATGATTCACCACTGGTGTTTGAACATCTGAGGGCCCAAGAGCGTCACTACCAACTACAGGAGATGGCCTGTTGAGATAGTCCTACAAATCAACATAGTCTTCAGTATGCATCGAAGGTGTACCGCTATAGCTGAGTTCATGACCCATGCCAGAGTAGTTGGGTTGTGTTTGACTCATTGGTGGGTGACCGAGACGGTTGAAGGGAGACATAGGTGTGAATGATGCGTCGAGGAAAGGTTGGAAAGATTGTTGGGGTGTTTGGTAGAGATGGGGTTGTTGGAGGTTTTGGTTTTGTGAGGTTTGGGCTTCTTGGCTATGGTAGGAGGAGGGACAATTGGTGTTGAATGATCGTTGAATGTTCTGGCTAAGACGGATTTGGTAGGGTGATGTGTTGGGTGTGAAGCGCTGTTGGGTCTCTGGTTGATGATCAATTTGTTGGTGGTGGTATGTCGTATGCTCTTGGTATTAGGGTTGGGTGTATAACATGTTTGGGTTGTATGTTTGTGTGTTTGTGGAACGAAAAGTTTGACGGACACGGGGTTGTGTGTGTCCGGTCTGACAATGTTGTTGGGGGTTAGATGTTGAGGTGCCTGGTGTGTAAGTTTGTTGGCGTGGGTTGTACAGGTATATATCCTCGACGACGAACTGAAAACCAACCGAAATGTACCAAGCCATATAAGTACGACTTGGGTTTTCTTCATTTGGCATCATTGCGTCAGTTAAGACATGGTCATGGCGGTGCTTCCATTTGCGACACTCAGATCTTGCGAAGCTTTGCCATGGATTGAAGTTCCATTGGTCGTTAACTTTGCGCAGATGCCATTTTCCTAGGCTTACTGGGGGATCTGGGATGTTTTGAAGCATACCGAACTGTAACTTCACACGATCTCTGTTGTGCATCTCCATAATTGTGAATCTTATTATCGGTGTGCATGCAGTCCATACAGCTGCGTCTTCTGTGTTGACTTCATGGTCATGATCCAAATTTAGGTATGAATGCCAAATGAATTGAAATGTGAAAGTAACTTGGATTATAAACTTGGTAGAAGAAGTTAACAAATTATAACGAAATAATGAGATTATTATCCTTACGTTTGTCGGTCGAAGGTGATCCAACATATTGCGATACTGGGTAATACAGTATCTAGGACATCTGTAATAACTCATACCACGTGCTGACCATCTGCACCAAAAAGGTAAAAATATTAGTTTGAGATAATAATCGTTAAAGAAGTAAGTGAATATATAGCAATTTAAACAACTTATTTTTGTGCATACAGGAATGTGAAAGGGTTGTTGTTGACGGGTGCTAGGGACGGTAGTCTTGACCAACCCCATGTTTGGAGCAAAACAACACATCCAGAAAAGGTAGATGTGTCTTTGTGGGAGTTTTTACACAAAGAGCTATAAAGATAGGCCAGACAAGCGGATCCCCAACTGTAACTTCCTATTCTATCTACATGTCTTAGTAAAGGTAAATACATAATGTGCATACTAGAACTAATACCTTCAAGAAATAAAAAAGAACCAATTAAAAGCATAATGTAACACCTAGTTTTTATTATTCGAGCATCTTCCGTAGAATGCTCATCTAAATGTAAACTGTTATAATATGACTTAAGGCGTGAAAGGAGACTACCTTGACCTCTTGAGTCATCATCTAAAAAATCAGTATCCAAGAGGTCCATGCAAATTGAGTTCGCATAATTGGTTTTACCATTTATAGCTTTACCTTCAATAGACAGTCCCAAAAGCATGTAGACGTCTTCTAACGTCACGGTACACTCACTGGTTGGAAACCAGAATGTGTGTGTCCCGGGACGCCATCTTTCGTATAAAGCAAGAATGAATTTATTATCCACCGACCAAGACATAATTTTGCTTATATTTCCAAAACTGGAGAGTTCAACATAAGGTTGAATCATCGGGTCCATGTGGACATATTCGTGGACCCGAGTACGGAACCTTGAAACATCTTATAAAAGAAAGAACAAAATACTTTACTAAGTTGATATGTTACTAAAAGGTACTTTATTAAAACAAATAACAAAACAATAAAACGCTTACATAAGTTGATATGTTTGCAACTGTTCCTCTGTGTGATTCGCCCATTATGAGGATAAACATCTTGTCGGAGATGAAAGCGGTTGGTGTAACACCCTTCTAAAATACCCCAAATATTTCAATTAAAATAGCAACATATCAATCAGAGTAATTATGCCCCGAAGGGTGTCACACAATCATTTCACAACCATCATCAGAATATCCTGTCATGCTCATTTATTTAATCCAAATTATAAAGTATCTGCATAATACGCAGCGGATAAAATCAATTCAATTATTCACATCATGTAACATATTACATGCAAAATGGTTCACAACCAATCAATAAAATATTCAAACATCCCTTCCCGATGTTACATCTATCAGAGCATGACCCACTAGGAGACTACACTAGACTCCAAGCACTAGCTCCTATTCAACTCACTGCTCGTTACCTGAAAAATAGGTGTAAGGGTGAGTTCCTCAATCAATATAATAAGCATTATACAACATTATGTAATGTTAAGTAACTAACGCATCAAATCACTCTAACCAGACTACACACTCAATAACGGCAGTATCAATTCAAACATCATATTCAATACCAATACAACTCATATTCATACTCAATATCAATACAAACACACGTATAATATTGGAATACATCCATTCATATTATACGCCATACACATATTATGCGATGAGACTCCATGCATGCGGTACCGACTATTTGTGAACATATAGTTCACCTCACCGTCCAAATCCAGGCACGGCTACCAAGTCCAACTAGTCCCACTCATTTGAGACCTAGTGACTCACTCACTAATTCCTCACCACGGGAATTAGCTACCACCCCTCAAGGGCTATGCTATGCACGCTAATTCACCTAGCATGCAAACATCGACAACAATCCATAATGACTAACTCACTAATTCCTCACAATGGGAATTAGCTACCACCATAAAGGCCACAATATGCATGCTAATCACCTAGCCATGCTACATCATCAACAACAATTCAAGAATAGACATATGCTCACACTCTAAGCCATAAAACAGTCTATTCACAAGTGCACACATAACTGATACATTCACAGCATCATGCATACCATCACACATCATCAGTATATTATCACATAAGCATATCATATCATGCCACATAATCAAAAACAGTATTAGCACACTCTACTAATGCCTATACTACTCAAGACCCAACAAAACAACAACAACATTACCACGATATCACATCTGGGAGTTTAAAACGCGAAATCTGCCCTTCAAACTGATATGGCGAACGCCATTAGGCTAATGGCGAACGCCATTAGGCTAATGGCGAACGCCATTAGGCTAATGGCGAACGCCATTAGCGTTACACGCTCTCATTCTGGAAAACTATCTGTCAAACTGATATGGCGAACGCCATTAGGCTAATGGCGAACGCCATTAGCGTTAAACGCTCTTATTCTGAAAAAAAACCCAAACGGCGAACGCCGAAGGCATAATGGCGAACGTCATTTGGCTGTTATGTGCATAGATGTTAAATTTCTACGAATTCCCTTTCAATTATCATCTAATTTCATTCATCCACTGGCTGTTATGTGCATAGATGTTAAATTCCTACGAATTCCCTTTCAATTATCATCTAATTTCATTCATCCACTGGCTCACAATTTCATCATACAACAATCCAATCAGAGATAAAACAATGGTTATCACTACCCAGTACATATTATCATATAATACCCTTTAACCGATGATAAACCCCCCTTACCTGAGTTAATCCGGCAAATCTCAAGCTTCAAGCTCTTCTCTTCTCCAACCTTCTTCCTCTTGCTCTGCCTTTGCCCTTTTCCTCTTTCACGATCGCTTCTCTGTTTTTCACGTAAAAACCTTTTTACTCCAAAATGGGACTTTTTCCTTAATTCCAACTTATATATATTTTCCAATAAATAATTATCCCAATAATTATTATTCCAAATAATAGTAATAATAATCCCAAATTCCAATTATTCAATTAAATTAATAAAAAAAATATTAATTTAAATTAAATAATTATCTTATTTTAATTGGGGTGTTACAACTCTCCCCCACTAAAAGAGTTTTCGTCCTCGAAAACATACCTCAAGCGAACAACTCCGGATAAGACTCCTTCATCTGACTCTCAAGTTCCCAGGTCACATTGCCACCTGCTGGTCCTCCCCAAGCTACCTTCACCAATACAATCTCTTTACCCCGCAACTGCTTCAACTCTCGATCCTCGATCCTCATAGGTGATGCTTCAACAGTCAGGTCATCTCTCACCTGTACATCATCTATTTGGGCTACATGCGACGGATCATGAATGTATCTCCTCAACTGAGACACATGAAAAACATCATGCAAATTCGCAAGCGACGGCGGTAAAGCGATACGATAGGCTACCTCTCCTATCCTTTCTAAAATCTGATAGGGACCAATAAATCGAGGTGTCAACTTCTTTGACTTCAAAGCTCGACCAACACCAGTTATCGGAGTAACACGAAGAAACACATGATCTCCCTCTTGGAACTCAAGTGCCTTCCTCCTCTTATCATGATAACTCTTCAGTCGACTCTGAGCAATTCTCATCTTCTCCTGAATCATCTTAATCTTGTCCGTAGTTTGTTGAACAATCTCCGCTCCAACCACAGCACTCTCACCGGACTCATACCAACATAAAGGTGTCTGACATCTCCTACCATACAAAGCTTCAAACGGTGCCATACCAATACTCGAATGAAAACTATTGTTGTAGGTAAACTCAATCAACGGTGAATAACAATCCCACGCACCTCTCTTTTCTAAAACACAAGCTCTCAAAAGATCCTCTAGTGACTGAATCGTCCTCTCAGTCTGACCATCAGTCTGCGGATGATATGCAGAACTCAATCTCAGCTTAGTTCCCAAAGCCTTCTGCAAACCTTCCAAAACTTCGATGTAAATCTAGGATCTCTGTCCGAAACAATACTCGACGGAATACCATGCAAACTTACAATCTTCTCAATATACAACTCGGCTAATCTCTCTAACGGATAATCCATTCTGATCGGAATGAAATGAGCCGATTTGTCAATCTATCAACAATCACCCAAATAGCCTCAAAATTCTTATTTGTCCTCGGCAACCCAGAAACAAAATCCATACTGATACTATCCCACTTCCACTCTGGAATAGCCAACGGTTGCATTAGCCCAGACGGCTTCTGATGCTCAATCTTTGACTTCTGACAAGTCAAACAAGAATAAACAAAACTCGCGATTTCTCTTTTCATTCTCGGCCACCAAAATAACCTTTTCAAATCATGATACATCTTCGTAGCTCCAGGATGAATACTCAGGCCACTACGATGTCCTTCCTCAAGAATACTCTTCTTAAATTCGATAACATCAGGAATACACACCCGATTACTAAATTTCAAAACACCATTCTCATCAATTCTGAATTCACCACCTTGACCTTGATTCACTAGAGTCAACTTATCAACCAAAAGCACATCGGATTTCTGACCCTTTCTAATCTCATCCAGAATACCACTCGTTAACTTCAACATTCCCAATTTAACACTATTGTGAGTACTCTCACACACCAAACTCAAGTCTCTAAACTGCTCAATTAAATCCAATTCCTTAACCATTAACATAGACATATTCAATGATTTCCGACTCAACGCATCAGCCACTACGTTTTCTTTACCCGGATGGTAGTTCAAACCAAGGTCATAATCCTCCAGAACTCCAACCATCTCCTCTGTCTCATATTCAGCTCTTTCTGATCAAACAAATACTTTAAACTTTTATGGTCACTGAAAACCTCGAATCTTGACCCGTACAAGTAATGCCTCCACAACTTCAGAACAAAAACCACAGCTGCCAACTCTAAATCGTGCGTCGGATAGTTCCTCTCATGAACCCTCAGTTGTCTCGAAGCATAAGCTATAACCTGCTTATTCTGCATCAACACACCACCCAAACCCAACAATGACGCATCACAGAAACCTCAATGGTTCCGACGGACTCGGTAATATCAGAATAGGAGCAGTAGTCAACCTTCTCTTTAACTCTTGGAAACCTTCTTCACATTTGAGTCCCAAACAAACGCTTGCCCCTTTCTAGTCAACATTGTCAACGGTAACGCCAACTTAGAAAATCCCTCAATGAACTTCCTATAATAACCAGCCAAACCAAGGAAACTTCGAATCTCAGCAACAGACTTCGGAGCTTCCCACTGAGATACCGCTTCTATCTTAGAAGGATCAACAGCAACACCACCTCTTGAAATCACATGACCAGGAAACTAACTTCTTCTAACCAACCACACCGGTGCACCCCACGGTGACACCCTCGGACGAATAAATTTCTTATCCAACAGATCTTCCAACTGACTCTTCAATTCAGTTAACTCAACAGCAGACATACGGTATGGAGCCATCGACACCGGCCTAGTACCAGGTACCAAATCAAACGAGAACTCAACTTCACGCTCTGGCGGTAATTTGTTCACTTCTTCAGGAAACACATCAGGAAAATCACACACCACGGCTAGATCGCAAATCACCAATTTATCTTTAGCCTCTAAAGTCGCTAACAGCATAAACAACTCTGCCTCATCTGCTACTTCCTCGTTCACCTGCCTAGCTGATAGAAACAAACTCTTCCCTTCCTCAATTTCAGGAAAGATCACAGTCTTATCAAAACAGTTGATATAAACTCGGTTAGACACCAACCAGTTCATACCCAGGATAACATCAATTTGCACTAGTGGAAGACACACTAGGTCCAATCCAAAGTCTCTACCAAAAATACTCAAAGGACAATTTAAACAAACTGAAGTAGTAGTCACTGAACCCTTCGCAGGAGTATCAATCACCATACTTCCATGCATTCAGATATCTCTAATTTAAGTTGCACAGCACAATCCAAAGATATAAAGGAATGGGTCTCACCAGTGTCAATAATAGCTACGAAAGAAAAGCCATTAATATAACACGTACCTCGGGTCAAACGATCATCTGCAGAAGTCTCAGAACCCGATAAAGCAAAGACCTTGCCTTCCGACTGATTCTCTTTCTTCGGCTTAGGACACCGTGGACTGATATGACCCACCTCTCCACAGTTGAAACAAGTCGCAGTCTTCAACCGGCACTCTGCCGCCAAGTGACCACCTTTTCCACACTTGAAACACTTCTTCTCAGCACTGGTACACTCATAGAAACGATGTCCAGCCTGACCACATCTATAACATTTGGCAGGGACACTGGAGTCTCCCCCACTAGGTCTCCCCATCCCACTCTGTCTCTGGAAACCTTTGCCAGCTGCATACGGTTTCCCACGATCATTCTGATTCTTGCCTTTCCTATCAACCCTCTGCTGATAGCTTTCCGCTCTGGCCTTGGTATCCCGTTCAAACATTCTGCAACAGTCGACCAAATTAGAAAACACTCTAATCCGCTGATACCCAATAGCCTGCTTGATCTCGGGACGTAACCCGTTCTCAAACCTCACGCATTTTGAAAATTCTCCAGTAGCCTCATCATAGGGAATGTAATACTTCGACGGCTCTGTGAACTTAGCAGCATACTCAGTAACAGACCGATTGCCCTGCTTCAATTCTACGAACTCTTTCTCTCTCCTTCCTCTGACCTCCTCTGGAAGGTACTTCCTCAGAAATCTCTCTCTGAACACCGCCCAAGTGACCTCAGCACTTCCGGCAGCTTCCAACTCAGTGCGGGTAGCAACCCACCAATCATCTGCTTCCTCTGACAGCATATGCGTACCGAGCCTGACCTTCTGGTTATCGGCACACTCAGTCACTCGGAAGATCCTCTCGATCTCCTTCAACCACTTCTGAGCACCATCTGGATCGTATGCTCCCTTGAACATTGGAGGATTGTTCTTCTGGAACTCACTCAGTTGACGAGCAGCTCCCATTCCCACAACATTCGGATTTCCCCCAAGTACTCCAGCTAGCATACCCAGAGCCTCAGCAATCACAGCATCGTCTCTACTTCTTCCAGCCATCTCTATTCTGAGAACCTAACAAGATGAAACAATAAGTACTGATAGGGTTACACAACACCTATCCCGTACAGGGGAAACAAAATAATTACGACTCGACACGACCGACTATGCTCTGATACCACTAATGTAACACCCTTCTAAAATACCCCAAATATTTCAATTAAAATAGCAACATATCAATCAGAGTAATTATGCCCCGAAGGGTGTCACACAATCATTTCACAACCATCATCAGAATATCCTGTCATGCTCATTTATTTAATCCAAATTATAAAGTATCTGCATAATACGCAGCGGATAAAATCAATTCAATTATTCACATCATGTAACATATTACATGCAAAATGGTTCACAACCAATCAATAAAATATTCAAACATCCCTTCCCGATGTTACATCTATCAGAGCATGACCCACTAGGAGACTACACTAGACTCCAAGCACTAGCTCCTATTCAACTCACTGCTCGTTACCTGAAAAATAGGTGTAAGGGTGAGTTCCTCAATCAATATAATAAGCATTATACAACATTATGTAATGTTAAGTAACTAACGCATCAAATCACTCTAACCAGACTACACACTCAATAACGGCAGTATCAATTCAAACATCATATTCAATACCAATACAACTCATATTCATACTCAATATCAATACAAACACACGTATAATATTGGAATACATCCATTCATATTATACGCCATACACATATTATGCGATGAGACTCCATGCATGCGGTACCGACTATTTGTGAACATATAGTTCACCTCACCGTCCAAATCTAGGCACGACTACCAAGTCCAACTAGTCCCACTCATTTGAGACCTAGTGACTCACTCACTAATTCCTCACCACGGGAATTAGCTACCACCCCTCAAGGGCTATGCTATGCACGCTAATTCACCTAGCATGCAAACATCGACAACAATCCATAATGACTAACTCACTAATTCCTCACAATGGGAATTAGCTACCACCATAAAGGCCACAATATGCATGCTAATCACCTAGCCATGCTACATCATCAACAACAATTCAAGAATAGACATATGCTCACACTCTAAGCCATAAAACAGTCTATTCACAAGTGCACACATAACTGATACATTCACAGCATCATGCATACCATCACACATCATCAGTATATTATCACATAAGCATATCATATCATGCCACATAATCAAAAACAGTATTAGCACACTCTACTAATGCCTATACTACTCAAGACCCAACAAAACAACAACAACATTACCACGATATCACATCTGGGAGTTTAAAACGCGAAATCTGCCCTTCAAACTGATATGGCGAACGCCATTAGGCTAATGGCGAACGCCATTAGCGTTACACGCTCTCATTCTGGAAAACTGTCTGTCAAACTGATATGGCGAACGCCATTAGGCTAATGGCGAACGCCATTAGCGTTAAACGCTCTTATTCTGAAAAAAAACCCAAACGGCGAACGCCGAAGGCATAATGGCGAACGTCATTTGGCTGTTATGTGCATAGATGTTAAATTTCTACGAATTCCCTTTCAATTATCATCTAATTTCATTCATCCACTGGCTGTTATGTGCATAGATGTTAAATTCCTACGAATTCCCTTTCAATTATCATCTAATTTCATTCATCCACTGGCTCACAATTTCATCATACAACAATCCAATCAGAGATAAAACAATGGTTATCACTACCCAGTACATATTATCATATAATACCCTTTAACCGATGATAAACCCCCCTTACCTGAGTTAATCCGGCAAATCTCAAGCTTCAAGCTCTTCTCTTCTCCAACCTTCTTCCTCTTGCTCTGCCTTTGCCCTTTTCCTCTTTCACGATCGCTTCTCTGTTTTTCACGTAAAAACCTTTTTACTCCAAAATGGGACTTTTTCCTTAATTCCAACTTATATATATTTTCCAATAAATAATTATCCCAATAATTATTATTCCAAAATAATAGTAATAATAATCCCAAATTCCAATTATTCAATTAAATTAATAAAAAAAATATTAATTTAAATTAAATAATTATCTTATTTTAATTGGGGTGTTACAGTTGGTGCAGATGAAAGAGGTTGTTGCAGATGAAAGATTTGATGTTGTAGAAGAAGTAGTGAGTGATGGTGTGGAAGAAGTGTTTATGATGTGGATGAATTTATAGGCAAAAGTGTGGAGCATACAAAAATGTGTTTGCATGTGGTAGCCAAATAAATTGGCGCCCATGTGCATTTTGTACATGGTGTCGCCATTCAAATTGGCGCCTCCATAGGTACATGCATGACACACCTAGGTCTGAATGCTTGGTTACGAGGTTTGCATGCATGCAAGACATGGTGTCGCCAAATGGATTGTCGCCCATGTGCAAGGATTGTAAGGAGGCGCCAATTCATTTGGAGTGTGTGCTTGCATGTGTGACACGTGGCTTTCCTCTCTCTTGCATACTAGACATGTCACTTCAGACTAACTTGCATGTTTGACACATCATTTCGGACTAGCTTGTATGTGTGACACATCACTTAAACTAGCTTTCATGTGAGACAAATCACTTACCTATTTAAGTGTCTTACTATCAACATCCAACACTCAACACACATTCATCTGCAGCAAGAGAATAATTTTCATATGCACCAGAAATATTACAATGTCATCTTTACCGAAATATAGTGTCAATGTTCACTACAATGGTGAAACATACAAGTCTGAGTTATATGGATTTTGTTTTTGAAACACCGATACCATTTGACTTACGATCAAGAGAAATGCAACCTTCTTGCATTTGAAAAAAAGAATACAATCCTGCATAGGATCGGGTATTGTGTCAAAGATCACGTATCAAAATCCAATATTTTTTTAGAACAGTCAATGCAAGTTTTTCCCGCTTAAGGTACGGGATGATGAAGATGTTGAATACATGTTTGTTAGTCATGAACATTCAGGCTGCAATTGTATTGAGTTGTATATTACTCTTCAACCATGTATACCATCTCAACAGTCTCAAATAACCAGTCAGGATGAATCTGGTAAATTTGATTCACAATGCTCAGATGACGTCAACCCAGAAGCAGAAGCATAAGTCAACATCGTTGATGAAGAAGAAGAGGAGACCAAGATACAGATCGATCATATGTTAAACAATGACATTGAAGATGATGATCAACCACCGCCAATACCTCCTAGTCATGTCTACAATCTACTTTAACATATGACAAACATGGATATGCATGACGATGAAACATCCAACAATGTTTTATATAACCCGTATCCACGATCAAAAGGAGAGTTAAAGATGGGAGACATGTTTCGCACCAAAGAAGAATGTGTGCGAGCTATTAAAAAATTCCACATGAACAACTCTACTGATTTTACAATGAAACACACTGATTCGAGAAGGTATGCCATCGAATGTCATAACATCCTTTGTAATCGGTTGGCGGCATCTTACAAAAAGAAAAACGACTCTTGGGAGATAGCTTCAATAGACCCACCTCACAGTTGCATTGCAACTAACGTTGAACAAGATCACCGTAAATTAAGCGCTGCATTGATATGTCAAGATATTCTGCCGCTAGTTAACAAAGACCCATCAGTGAAGGTGAGTATAATTATATCCCATATCAGAACAAGATATAATTATACTCCATCTTACAAGAAATTCTGGATTGCGAGGACAAAGGTTGTTGAATAGGTATTCGGCAACTGGGAGGATTCATACAAATAATTGCCATGGTTTTTATGGGCACTAAAAACATATATCCCAAGAACTGTGGCAATTATGGAGACATTGTCAGCAATGATGCCAGACGGAACCTGTGTTACAGGTAATAGAATCTTTCACCGTCTCTTTTGGGCGTTTGACCCATGCATCAAAGGTTTTTCATTCTGCAAACCTGTTATTCAAATTGATGGCACTTGGTTATACGACAAATACAAGGGTACTTTGCTTATGGCGGTTGCACCAGACGGCAACAATAATGTCTTTCCCATTGCCTTTGCTCTGGTTGAAGGTGAAACATATGATGGATGGAGTTTCTTTCTTCGACATCTCAGAACGCATGTGGCTCCATAAGTCAATCTCTGTTTGATTTCTGTTAGGCATGCTGCCATTGAGAGTGCCTACAACAACCATGACAACGAATGTCATGATCCCCCTTCTACCCATGTTTATTGCATTAGAGATATTGCATAAAACTTCATGCATGCAATAAAAGATAAGAATCTTCGCAAGAAGGTGGTGAATGTTGGGTATTCTCTAACTCAACCGTCATTTCAATATTATCATGATGAAATTAGACTATCTAATGAAGACGCAGGAAGATGGTTGAATAACATACCATTTGAGCAGTGGATAAGGGCATTTGATAGAGGTTGTTGATGGGGCCACATGACAACAAACTTTGTGGAATGCATGAATGGGGTATTCAAAGGAATTAGAAATCTGCCAATAACCGCATTGGTTAGATCGGCCAATTATAGGTTGACTTCTACGTTCGCAACCAGAGGTGAAAGATGGAGTGTGGTGTTAATGTTTGGGTAAGTATTCAGTGAGTGTTGCATGAAAGTCATGAAAGAGGAGAGCATCAAAGCTAGCACACACGCTGTAACAGTCTTTGACCGTCATAGACAAAACTTCAGCGTCCAGGAAACAATGGACCACAACTAGGGGATACCAAATTTAGCCTATGCTGTTAGACTAAACAAAAGTTTGTGCGACTGTGGAAAATTCCAGGCCTTCCGCATTCCTTGCTCCCCTGTCATTACAACATGCACATATACTCGTCAAGACGCTTACATCCATTTATCTGATGTGTACAAGGCCGTCACCTTCATGAATGTATATAATAAAAGCTTCTCGGTGCTACCAATGGAGGAATACTGACCTCCATACAAAGGTGATATAGTTTGGCACAACGACGAGATGCCTAGAAAGAAAAAAGGAAGGCCAAATAGCACACGTATCAGGACAGAAATGGATTCGACAGATACAATATTAAGATTATGTAGTATCTGTCGTCAACCAGAACACAACAAGAACAACTGTCCCAATCGAGGAGCATCATCTGGGTCATAAGCTTTTTGTAACATTGTATTTTTCTAACCTTCAATTATTATATATCATAAAGTTTTTGTTACAACGAGGTTCACAACAAATATCAGTACAAAATAAGCTAACTGAAAACAAAAATATTTCTAACTGATTACAACAATCAAGGTGAAGTCATCTCGATTGAACATCATTTCCCTAACATCCTTATCAGTTTTCATTCGCACCCAACCAAAGATATTGTCGAGTCTCTCAATACTTCTTATTTTTTTCCCTTTTGGTATTTTTCCATCTAACCAACGAACCAACTCCCTCTTCAGTTGATCGAAAGTAGTGATGTTCCAGAAGAGCATCAGCATCTGAGGTTTGTCTCTGGCATAAATCACCTTTCCGTAGCGGCGACGAACACCAAACATGATTGCCAAATGATGAAATGAGATGTGGAAAAATGATTCACACAACACCTCTATTTATAACAAAAAAATTGCATTTTACACTGAGGTGCAAATCCAATTGACGCCTCCTTTGTAAAAATACACATAGGCGTCAATTGGATTGGCTGCACCATGTGCCCTAGCCAATCCAATTGATGCCTCCACTCTATTTTTAAGAGGAGTCGTCAATTGGATTGGTGCCTCCTCCTAAAAGTGGAGTACTTTGCGATTTTTTTTGAAAACAGAGTTTTTTTGGGAATTTTCTTGAAAAATTGGATTATTTTAGTAAAAAATTCCCAATTTTAAATTAAATTAGAAATGATTCAGCTTATTAACCATTAAGTGATTCAGTTATTTTATAGTGTAATATAATTCAGTTTAATATATAATTTGATTAATCATATTTTTACACATCCTTAAATTAGATGGAGTTTATAAATTGCGAAGGATTTCGAGTTTTTATTCAATCTGACATAATCAATACATCATATTGTATTAACTTTTTCCTGTCTTTAACTGATGTTGATGATATTGCCATTGATTGTAGATTCATGTTGAATAGTTTTACGGTAGCTTCTTTTATGTACTTAAGCATATTGTTCAATGTAGATGTTCATCACTTGATTGACTTAGGTAGATTGTCAACAATGGTGAAACAGTTGCAACAGAAAAGGTTTTGTAAAACCGTCTGCAAGTTGATCTGCTGTGGAGACAGGGAGTAAATGGATTAATTTGGAAAGAATTTTCTCACGAACCACATGGCAATCCAATTCAATGTGCTTGCTTCTTTCATGAAAGGCTGGGTTGTGTGCAAGGTAGATAGCTGACTTGCTGTCGCAATAGACTGAAGCTGGTTGAGCTAAATGAACCTGAAGATCCTGTAGGAGGTATTGCAGCCATTGAATTTCACATGTGAGGGAAGCTAGAGCCCTATACTCAGCTTCAGTGGAGGATCTTGAAACTGTATTTTACTTCTTATATTTCCAACTGATAAGGGATGAACCAAGTATGACACAGAAGCCAGTAATTGATCTTCTTGTAGTGGGGCATCGAGCCCAATCGGAATCAGCAAAGGCAAATAATTTGAGATGGCTGGAAGCAGAGAATAGAATGCCTCTAGCAGGACATGATTTCAGGTACCTGAGCACTCTTGTGGCAGCCTGAAAGTGAGAGACCAAAGGCTTGGAGACGAATTGACTAAGATGTTGCACAGCAAATGAGATATCTGGCCTAGTATTAGTCAAATAGATGAGTCTACCAATGAGACGCCTATAACGTGTGGGATTCTCCAACAAGGTACCATCTGTGGGAGACAACTTTAGATTGGGATCATAGGGAATGGGAGATGGCTTAGCTCCAAGGAAGCTTGTATCCTCTAAGAATTCTAGAGTATATTTTCTTTGATTCATGAATATCCCTTTTGTTGGTATTGCTATCTCAAAACCCAGGAAAAATCGAAGAGAACCAAGATCTTTGATTCGAAATTTTTGATCCAGAAGCTGCTTGACATTCTGAATTTCAAGCATATAATTTCCTGCAACCACTATGTCATCTACATAAACAAGTATAGCAGTGAAGAATTCTTTATGGGATTTGACATATAATGAGTGATCAGCTTGGGATTGTGCATAGTGTAACACCCTTCTAAAATACCCTAAAAATTTATTAAAATAATAAACATATAATCAGAGTAATAGTGCACCAAGGGTGTCACACAAACATTCCACACCATTTAAACAATATAACAATCATGCTCTTTTATTTAATTTAAATATAAAGTATTTGCACAATTACGCAGCGGATAGAGATCAACTCAATCATGCAAAACATGTAACATCACATGTAATTTAGTTCAACAACAACAACAATAATAATCAAAGTGTTCCCGCCCGATGTTACATCTATCAGAGCATGACCCACTAGGGAGACTACACTAGACTCCAAGCATTTGCTTCTACTCCACTCATTTCTCGTTACCTGAAAAATAGTTGTAAGGGTGAGTTCCTCAATCAATATAATAAGCATTATAAAACAACATGTAATGCCAAGTAATTAACACATCAATCACCCTAATTGCAATACACATTCAGTAATAGCTCATTGGCTTAAACATCATACTCACATCAATATACAATACCAGTATAATCTCAAATCATACTTAACAACAACACAACACACGTATAATATTGGAACACATCCATTCATATTATACGCCATACATATTTTTATGCAATGAGACTCTACACATGCGGTACCGACTATCCTTGAACATATAGTTCAAGCTCACCGATCCCTCTGGATACGGCTACTAAGCTCACTAGTCCCACTCATTTGAGACCTAGTGACTCACTCACTAATTCCTCACCATGGGAATTAGCTACAGCCCCGAAGGCTAGACTATGCAAGCTAATCATCTAGCATGCAAACATCAACAACAATTCACAACGATTCACTCACCAATTCCTCACAATTGGAATTAGCTACAGCCCCACAGGCTATGCCATGCACACTAATCATCTAGCAATGCAGCATCAACAACAACTCACAATGGACATATGCTCACACCCTAAGCCATACAACAGTCCATTCACAAATACATGCATATATATATATTCACAACATTTTGCATATCATCATACATCATCAATACATGTATCAACACATCATCAACACATGTATAAAACACTTCCTCAACACATGTATGAAACACCTCAGCAACACATGCATAAACACTTCTTCTGCCTTGCTCGCTAGGCGAGGCAGTGGCGAAGCTCTGGTTCGCTAGGCGAGCTCAAGGCGAACAGCTCCAGGAAATTGGTAAATTAATTCGCTAGGCGAGCTCAAGGCGAAGGTAATAGCGAACTCATTCTGTTTTGGTGAAAAACACAGCTAGCACTCACTCGCTAGGCGAAGCTCCAGCGAGTCCACAGCGAACATTACAGTAGCAAAACCTCTCAATCTCGCTGGGGCGAGGTTGAGGCGCGTTCCTTCGCTAGGCGAAGGTTATGTTCGCTAGGCGAACATGACAGTTCACCAGACGCGTTTTCTTTGGGCAGGGATCTCATGTGCCCATTCCAGACCCTTCCCACTCAAACTTACTCGTCGCCATTCATCACCAATTTATCGGTTTGATTACACACACAATTATCAATTTGATTACGGTTTTCACTCAACCTATTCATCACAAATTTTCAGCATTCCAAATCCCAATTAGGGTCAAATTAACGGCTTATCACTACCCATGACATATTATCCCAAAATACCCATTAATCGACGATAAACCCCCCTTACCTTAACAATCCGGCGAATCTTTGAGCTTCAAGCCTTTCCGCTCTTCAACCGTTGCTCTTCAGCTCCTTTCTCCTCTTCTCTGCCCTTTCCCTTTTCACGATTTTCTCTGTTTCTCACGTAGAAACCTTTTTACTCCAAATGGGACTTTTTCCTTAATTCCAACTTATATATTTTCCAATTTATTTTATTCCAATAATAAAATAATCCAATTATTAAATTAAATTAATAATATACTATTAACTTAAATTTAAATAATTATTTTATTTTATTGGGGTGTTACAACTCTCCCCCACTAAAAGAGTTTTCGTCCTCGAAAACGTACCTCAAGTGAACAACTCTGGATAAGACTCCCTCATCTTACTCTCCAGTTCCCAAGTCACATTGCCACCTGCTGGTCCTCCCCAAGCTACCTTCACCAAGGCAATCTCTTTACCCCGCAACTGCTTCAACTCTCGATCCTCGATCCTCATAGGTGATGTCTCAACAGTCAGGTTATCTCTCACCTGTACATCATCTACTTGGACTACATGCGACGGATCATGAATGTACCTCCTCAACTGAGACACATGAAAAACCTCATGCAAATTTGCAAGCGACGGCGGTAAAGCGACACGATAGGCTACCTCCCCTATCCTCTCCAAAATCTGATAAGGACCAATAAATCGCGGTGTCAACTTCTTCGACTTCAAAGCTCGACCAACACCAGTTACCGGAGTAACACGAAGAAACACATGATCTCCCTCTTGGAACTCAAGTGACTTCCTCCTCTTATCATGATAACTCTTCTGACGACTCTGAGCAATTCTCATCTTCTCCTGAATCATCTTAATCTTTTCCGTAGTTTGTTGAACAATCTCCGGTCCAACCACAGCACTCTCACCAGACTCATACCAACATAATGGTGTCCGACATCTCCTACCATACAAAGCTTCAAACGGTGCCATACCAATGCTCGAATGAAAACTATTGTTGTAGGTAAACTCAATCAAAGGCAAATAACAATCCCAAGCGCCTCTTTTTCCAAAACACAAGCCCTCAAAAGGTCCTCCAGTGACTGAATCGTCCTCTCAGTCTGACCATCAGTCTGCGGATGATATGCAGAACTCAATCTCAGTTTAGTTCCCAAAGCTCTCTGCAAACCTTCCCAGAACTTCGATGTAAATCTAGGATCTCTGTCCGAAACAATACTAGACGGAATACCATGCAAACTTACAATCTTCTCAATATACAACTCGGCTAATCTCTCTAACGGATAATCCATTCTGATCGGAATGAAATGAGCCGATTTTGTCAATCTGTCAACAATCACCCAAATGGCTTCAAAATTCTTATTTGTCCTCGGCAAACCAGAAACAAAATCCATACTGATACTATCCCACTTCCACTCTGGAATAGCCAACGGTTGCATTAGCCCAGACGGCTTCTGATGCTCAATCTTTGACTTCTGACAAGTCAAACAGGAATAAACAAAACTCGCAATTTCCCTTTTCATCCTCGGCCACCAAAATAACTTCTTCAAATCATGATACATCTTCGTAGCTCCAGGATGAATACTCAATCCACTACGATGTCCTTCCTCCAGAATACTCTTCTTAAGTTCGGCAACATCCGGAATACACACCCGATTACCAAATTTCAAAACACCATTCTCATCAACTCTGAATTCACCACCTCGACCTTGATTCACTAAAGTCAACTTATCAACCAAATGCATATCGGATTTCTGACCCTCTCTGATCTCCTCCAGAATACCACTCGTTAACTTCAACATTCCCAATTTAACACTGTTGTGAGTACTCTCACACACCAAACTCAAGTCTCTAAACTGCTCAATTAAATCCAATTCCTTAACCATTAACATAGACATATGTAATGATTTCCGACTCAATGCATCAGTCACTACATTTGCTTTACCCGGATGGTAATTCAACCCAAAATCATAATCCTTCAGAAACTCTAACCATCTCCTCTGTCTCATATTCAGCTCTTTCTGATCAAACAAATACTTTAAACTCTTATGGTCACTGAAAACCTCAAATCTTGATCCATACAAGTAATGCCTCCACAACTTCAAAACAAACACTACAGCTGCCAACTCTAAATCGTGCGTCGGATAGTTCCTTTCATGAACCCTCAGCTGTCTCGAAGCATAAGCTATAACCTGCTTATTCTGCATCAACACACCACCCAAACCCAACAATGAAGCATCACAGTAAACTTCAAATGGTTCCGACGAACTCGGTAACGTCAAAATAGGAGCAGTAGTCAACCTTCTCTTTAACTCTTGGAAACCTTCTTCACATTTTGAGTCCCAAACAAACGCTTGCCCCTTTCTAGTCAACATCGTCAACGGTAACGCCAACTTAGAAAATCCCTCAATGAACTTCCTATAATAACCAGCCAAACCAAGGAAACTTCGAATCTCAGCAACAGACTTCGGAGCTTCCCACTTAGATACCGCTTCTATCTTAGAAGGATCAACAGCAACACCACCTTTTGAAATCACATGACCAAGAAAACTAACTTCTTCTAACCAAAATTCACACTTAGACAGTTTAGCAAATAACTGCTTTTCTCGCAGCACTCCTAAAACCACTCTCAAATGCTCAGCATGCTCTTCTTCAGATTTCGAATACACCAAAATGTCATCGATAAACACCACAACAAACTGATCCAAGTACGGATGGAAAATCCTATTCATGTACTCCATAAATACTCCAGGCGCATTAGTCACACCAAAAGGCATTACAGAATACTCATAATGTCCATACCTTGTTCTGAAAGCAGTCTTCTGAATATCCTCAGTTTTCACACGTATCTGATGATACCCAGATCTCAAATCTATCTTGCTGAACACACTCGCACCAACCAACTGATCCATCAAATCATCAATCCTCGGCAAAGGATACCGATTCTTGATCGTCACTTTATTCAGTTGCCTGTAGTCCACACACAACCTCATAGTACCTTCTTTCTTCTTAACCAACAACACTGGTGCACCCCACGGTGACACACTCGGACGAATAAACTTCTTATCCAACAGATCTTCCAACTGACTCTTCAATTCAGTTAACTCAACAGCAGATATACGGTACGGAGCCATCGATATCGGTCTAGTACCAGGTACCAATTCAATCGAGAACTCAACTTCACGCTCTGGCGGTAACTCATTCACTTCTTCCGGAAACACATCAGGAAAGTCACACACCACTGCTAGATCACGAATCACCAGTTTATCTTTAGCCTCTAAAGTTGCCAACAGCATAAACAACTCTGCCCCATCTGCCACTTCCTCATTCACCTGCCTGGCTGATAGAAACAGACTCTGCCCTTCCTCAATCTCAGGAATTATCACCGTCTTATCAAAACAGTTGATATAAACTCGGTTAAACACCAACCAGTTCATACCCAAGATAACGTCAATCTGCACCAATGGAAGACACACAAGGTCTATCCCAAAATCTCTACCAAAAATATTCAAAGGACAACTCCGACAAACCGAAGTAGTAGTCACTGAACCCTTTGCAGGAGTATCAATCACCAT
Source organism: Lathyrus oleraceus (assembly GCF_024323335.1). Classification (NCBI taxonomy): domain Eukaryota; kingdom Viridiplantae; phylum Streptophyta; class Magnoliopsida; order Fabales; family Fabaceae; genus Lathyrus; species Lathyrus oleraceus. The sequence continues at coordinate 369,153,472 of NC_066583.1, read as the reverse complement.
ACTTCCACGCATCTCAGACATCTCTAATTTAAGCTTCACAGCACAATCCACAGATATAAAAGAATGAGTAGCACCTGTGTCAATAATAGCTATAAGAGGAAAGCCATTAATATAACACGTACCTCTGATCAAACGATCATCTGCAGAAGTCTCAGAACCTGATAGAGCAAAAACTTTGCCTCCTGACTGATTCTCCTTCTTCGGCTTCGGACACTGGGGACTGATATGACCCAACTCTCCACAGTTGAAACAAGTTACAGTCTTCAATCGGCACTCTGCAACCAAGTGACCACCTTTCCCACACTTGAAACACTTCATCTCAGCACTGGTACACTCATGAACACGATGTCCAGCCCGACCACATCTATAACACTTAGCAGGAGCACTAGAGTCTCCCCCACTAGGCCTCTTCATCCCACTCTGCTTCTGAAAACCTTTGCCAGCTGCATACGGTTTTCCACGATCCATCTGATTCTTACCCTTCCTATCAACCCTCTGCTGATAGCTTTCTGCTCTAGCCTTGGAATCCTGTTCAAAAATTCTGCAACAGTCAACCAAGTCAGAAAACACCCTGATCCTCTGATATCCAATAGCTTGTTTGATCTCAGGACGCAACCCGTTCTCAAACTTCACACATTTCGAAAATTCTCCAGCAGCCTCATTATAGGGAGTATAGTACTTTGACAGCTCGGTGAACTTCGCAGCATACTCAGTAACCGACCTGTTACCCTGCTTCAATTCCAAAAACTCTATCTCTTTCTTTCCTCTGACATCTTCTGGAAAATACTTTCTCAGGAACCTTTCCCTGAACACAGCCCAAGTGATCTCAGTATTCCCAGCAGATTCCAACTCAGTGCGGGTAGCAACCCACCAATCATCAGCTTCCTCTGACAGCATATGTGTACCGAACCTGACCTTCTGGTTATCAGCACACTCAGTTACTCTGAAGATCCTCTCGATCTCCTTCAACCACTTCTGAGCACCATCTGGATCGTATGCTCCCTTGAACATTGGAGGATTGTTCTTCTGGAACTCACTCAGTTGATGAGCAGCTCCCATTCCTACAACATTTGGATTCCCTCCAAGTACTCCAGCCAGCATACCCAGAGCCTCAGCAATCGCAGCATCATCTCTACCTCTTCCAGCCATCTCTATTCTGAAAACCCAACAAACTAAAACAATAAGTACTGATAGGGTTACACAACACCTATCCCGTACAGGGAAAACAGAATAATTACGACTCGACACGACCGACTATGCTCTGATACCACTAATGTAACACCCTTCTAAAATACCCCAAAAATTTATTAAAATAATAAACATATAATCAGAGTAATAGTGCACCAAGGGTGTCACACAAACATTCCACACCATTTAAACAATATAACAATCATGCTCTTTTATTTAATTTAAATATAAAGTATTTGCACAATTACGCAGCGGATAGAGATCAACTCAATCATGCAAAACATGTAACATCACATGTAATTTAGTTCAACAACAACAACAATAATAATCAAAGTGTTCCCGCCCGATGTTACATCTATCAGAGCATGACCCACTAGGGAGACTACACTAGACTCCAAGCATTTGCTTCTACTCCACTCATTTCTCGTTACCTGAAAAATAGTTGTAAGGGTGAGTTCCTCAATCAATATAATAAGCATTATAAAACAACATGTAATGCCAAGTAATTAACACATCAATCACCCTAATTGCAATACACATTCAGTAATAGCTCATTGGCTTAAACATCATACTCACATCAATATACAATACCGGTATAATCTCAAATCATACTTAACAACAACACAACACACGTATAATATTGGAACACATCCATTCATATTATACGCCATACATATTTTTATGCAATGAGACTCTACACATGCGGTACCGACTATCCTTGAACATATAGTTCAAGCTCACCGATCCCTCCGGATACGGCTACTAAGCTCACTAGTCCCACTCATTTGAGACCTAGTGACTCACTCACTAATTCCTCACCATGGGAATTAGCTACAGCCCCGAAGGCTAGACTATGCAAGCTAATCATCTAGCATGCAAACATCAACAACAATTCACAACGATTCACTCACCAATTCCTCACAATGGGAATTAGCTACAGTCCCACAGGCTATGCCATGCACACTAATCATCTAGCAATGCAGCATCAACAACAACTCACAATGGACATATGCTCACACCCTAAGCCATACAACAGTCCATTCACAAATACATGCATATATATATATTCACAACATTTTGCATATCATCATACATCATCAATACATGTATCAACACATCATCAACACATGTATAAAACACTTCCTCAACACATGTATGAAACACCTCAGCAACACATGCATAAACACTTCTTCTGCCTTGCTCGCTAGGCGAGGCAGTGGCGAAGCTCTGGTTCGCTAGGCGAGCTCAAGGCGAACAGCTCCAGGAAATTGGTAAATTAATTCGCTAGGCGAGCTCAAGGCGAAGGTAATAGCGAACTCATTCTGTTTTGGTGAAAAACACAGCTAGCACTCACTCGCTAGGCGAAGCTCCAGCGAGTCCACAGCGAACATTACAGTAGCAAAACCTCTCAATCTCGTTGGGGCGAGGTTGAGGCGCGTTCCTTCGCTAGGCGAAGGTTATGTTCGCTAGGCGAACATGACAGTTCACCAGACGCGTTTTCTTTGGGCAGGGATCTCATGTGCCCATTCCAGACCCTTCCCACTCAAACTTACTCGTCGCCATTCATCACCAATTTATCGGTTTGATTACACACACAATTATCAATTTGATTACGGTTTTCACTCAACCTATTCATCACAAATTTTCAGCATTCCAAATCCCAATTAGGGTCAAATTAACGGCTTATCACTACCCATGACATATTATCCCAAAATACCCATTAATCGACGATAAACCCCCTTACCTTAACAATCCGGCGAATCTTTGAGCTTCAAGCCTTTCCGCTCTTCAACCGTTGCTCTTCAGCTCCTTTCTCCTCTTCTCTGCCCTTTCCCTTTTCACGATTTTCTCTGTTTCTCACGTAGAAACCTTTTTACTCCAAATGGGACTTTTTCCTTAATTCCAACTTATATATTTTCCAATTTATTTTATTCCAATAATAAAATAATCCAATTATTAAATTAAATTAATAATATACTATTAACTTAAATTTAAATAATTATTTTATTTTATTGGGGTGTTACACATAGCCCAATGAAATTAAGAAAGATGATAATTTTGAATACCATTGCCTACTAGCTTGCTTAAGGCCATATAAAGATTTTTGTAATTTGCAAACCTGAGAAGGTTTAGAAACAGAGATGCCAGGGGGAAGAGTCATATAAACCTCTTCATGCAAATCACCATGGAGGAAGGCATTGTTGACATCAAGTTGTTCAACATACCAACCTTGTATGGCAGCAATGGTTAGAAGCACCCTCACATTAGTTATTTTGGCCACAGGAGAAAAAGTATCAAAGTAATCAATGCCTTCCATTTGTGTGTATCCCTTGGCTACAAGTCTAGCCTTATATCTTTCAATGGAACCATCAACCTTGTATTTTATCTTATAAACCCACCTGCAGTCAATAGGAATTTTTCCAGGTGGAAGATCAACAACACTCCAAGTCTGGTTTTCTTCCAGAGCAGATATTTCAACATTCATAGCAAGTTTCCAACAATCTAGTTTGATGGCTTGGTTAAATGTTTTTGGTTCAGTATTGGAAGAGATAGCACAACAAAAATGTTTATAAGAAGGAGAACAATGATCATAAGTCAAGACAGATGACAAAGAATAAAGCACATTAGAATGATGTTGGGAAGTGGTGGAATAGCAGTGATAGTCCTGCAAATATTGAGGTGGATTAGAAGTCTAGATGAATGCCTAGTGGGTAAAGCAGTGTTATCTGCTGCTGAAGGTACAGTAGGTATAGAGGAGTCTAAAGTATGATTAAGGGTAGGAGAAGGATTAGTGGTATTAAAAGGAGAGTTGTCATTAAGATGAGGAGTGGGAATAACCATATCAGGTGTAGTACCTGAAGCAGTGACAGGACTGGGACTAGGACTGGGTGAATTGATAGGCTGTGGGGTGGTGTCAACATTACTGTCCTGAGGTGACACATATATGGTAGGGGAGTGGTCCATTGTGGGACTTAGATGTTCAGTAGGATTAGGAGGAGGGTTTTCATTGGGAATATCATCAAGAAGGGAAAAAGTCTGATTGGTATTATCTAGAGGAGGTTGAACATCCTTAAAGGGAAACACAGTTTCATAAAAAATGACATTCCTAGATATGAAAATGTCATGGGTTTGAAGGTCATACAATATATACCCTTTGGTACCATCTTTATGACCAATGAAAATGGCTTTCCTAGCTCTAGGGTCGAATTTGGTTCTGTGGGCTTGGAGGGAGGTGGCATAGGAAAGGCATCCAAACACTTTTAAATGGATCATGGAGGGGGGCTGCTTGAATAAGAGTTCATGAGGGCACTTAGAGTTAAGGAGAGGGGTAGGGAGCCTATTTATGATATGAACTGCATGTTGAATGCAAAAGTTCCACATAGACAAAGGAATGTTGGAATGAAAACGGAGGGACCTAGCAACATTTAGTATGTGTTGGTGTTTTCTCTCCACCACACCATTTTGTTGAGGTGTCTCAACACAAGTTTTGTGGTGGAGAATTCCTTTGGCCAGAAGGAAATCAGACAAGGTTAAAAATTCTGTGCCATTATCTGTCCGTAAGCATTTTAAGGTGGTTTGAAATTGATTCTCTATGTATGCTACAAAATTTATGAGGCTAGGTCTGGTTTGATCTTTGGTTTTAAGAAAGATGACCCATGTATGTCTAGTATAGTCATCAACAAGAGTCAAAAAATACTTGTGGCCTAAAATAGAAATAGTAGAGAAGGGACCCCATAAATCAGCATGTAAAACAGTGAAAGGAGCATTAGATTGAGACACACTATTAGGAAAAGGAAGTTTCTTTTGCTTAGCAAATTGACAAGAATCACAAGGAGCATTGTTATTATTACAAGTAATGAAAGGAAAAACTTTTGAAATGGTATGTAAACCTATATCAGAGATGTGTCCTAGTCTCATGTGCCACAAATTACATGAAGTGTGAGCAGCAGAATTATTAACAAAAGAATGACCAGCTGTGGAGTCCAGAACATAGAGTCCCCTATGCAGTCTAGCTATACCAATCATTTCCTTGGAATGATTCTGCACAATATGGCAAGCATTGGAGTTAAATTGGACAGAACAATCACTACTATCAACAAGTTTGGCAACAAAGATAAGGTTAACATGAAAACTAGGAGCATAAAGTACATTGTTCAAAACAAGGGAAGGGGAAATAACAACTGTACCACAAATAGAGGCAACAGTCTGTGATCCATCGGGTAAACTAACAGGAATAGGGATGATAGACTTATGATCAATGAAAGAAGATAAACTAAAAGTAAAATGGTCTGTAGCCCCAGTATCAAGGATCCAAAGGTTAGGATTCTTACCATTCACTTGGGAGGAGTGAGAATTCAGGACAAAAGGAGAAGTGGAGACTGAATTAACAGTGGGATTGGGTTTAGATTGTTGGAGAAGAGCCAAGATACTGTCATATTGTTCCTTAGTAAAACCAAAGGAGGAGGATGATGAACTTTGAGAAGCTGATTCTGTGGTGTTGTTGACACTAGCAGCAGTCGGGGGAGAAAAGGAGGAATGACCTGGAGCTTTACCCTTCACTTTGTTAAAACCAGGTGGGTATCCATGCTTGAGAAAGCATGTCTCAACAGTGTGATTAACCCTGCCACAATGTGTACAAACCCTATTTGTGCCTCTTGGAGCATTGGAACTTGGGGACTTCCCTCGATAACCATATGAACCTTGCTTAGCAGTGTAATTTGCCTCATGTGTCTGAGTCTGGAGAGCAGAAGTTTCTTCCGTGGCTCCAGTAGATGGAACAGTATTGGAAGCATAACTGTCCATTTCTCTTTCTTGCTGAATAACAAGGGAGAAAGCCTTGTCAATGTCAGGGAGAGGATTCATCATCATAATTTGAGATTTTGAGTGTGCAAACTTTTCTGTCAAACCCTTTAGGAAGCGTATCACACAATCTTGCTCTCTATACTTCCTAACAGATGTAATAGCACCACAAGAACATTGGATAGCACATGTACAAGTAGGAATAGGTCTGTAATTCTCTAATTCATCCCACATAACCTTTAATTGAGTAAAATAGTTTGATACATCAAGAGTACCTTGTTTGAATCTGTAGAGGTCTTCTTGGATGTCAGAAATGCGGAAAACGTCACCCTGAGAAAACCTAATTTGCAGATTCTTCCATACGGCAGAAGCATTCTCAATCCACAACACGGATTTCGCAATGGATTCTGAAATTGATCGTTGGATCCAAGCAAGAACCATAGTGTTGCAACGGATCCACGGAGCATACAAAGGATATGACACTGGCGGTTTAGTTAGGGTTCCGTCGATGAACTTCTCCTTGTTCTTGGAAATAAGAGCTATTTGCATTGAACGAGCCCATGTGTGATAGTTCTTATCAGTGAGTAATGGCGTAACAAGAACAAGCGCATGATTTTCGTTAGGATGAAGATAGTAAGGGTTCGCAGAGTTGGTTGCGTAATCACCATAGCTCTGGTTTGCCATTCAGAAAGAAAAGAAAGAAGAAGAAAACGAAACAAACGAGGAAGACGAAGACGCGAGAACGGAAAACGAATCGCGTGAGAAAGAAAGGAATGGCTACCAGAGCTTATTGCTCTGATACCATGTCAACAATGGTGAAACAATTGCAACAGAAAAATGTAGAAAACAGAGAATAACAAAAAACTTCATTGATGAAGAAGAAAGCTAACAGAATCTGTTACAATGAATATATTCAACCAATAGCCTAATGCTCTATATATGTACACTATCTATTAATAAGGAAAATGGAAAAATAATCTATATATGGACATGTATGTTGATATAGATCTTATAGTTCTAGAATTTGGTTTGAAGGCTTTCCCAATGCTGGAGTTATCCCATTCGTTTCTTTGCTACTGTTTAATAGAAAAGGTTTCTCCATAAAATAAAAAGTGATATCGAAACATGTTTCAGGTTGGTAGAAGAGTGAAAGTGATCCTAATGAAAGTAGGATGTGAGAGACTTATATTAGATAAGAAAATTGTTAAATTTAAGTACGAACAATTTACTACATAATTTATACTCAGATTTATAAAAAGAGATGACTCAAATATTAATATTTAAATAAGTTTTATTTCTGAATTGTTATGTGAGAAGATGAAAGAAAAATGAAGAATCTGAAAGAGAAAAGAGATAAAAAAATCCATAATTTTTAATGATTTTTTTTAGAGAAAGGCCTCACTTATATATATATATATATATATATATATATATATATATATATATATATATATATATATATATATATTATATATATATATATATATATATATATATATATATAATATATTATATATATATATATATATATATATATATATATATATATATATATATATATATATATATATTGATTTAATATTTTTTACTTAAATATTTTAAAATCTTTATTCAATACAATTTTTGAGTTTTTTTACTATAAGAAAATTATGTATTATATAAAAAAAATCCTATTCAAGTTAAGGTTCATATATCTTTCTAGGTTCATATATCTTTCTTTCCGTTTCTTTTACTTAAAAATAGAGCTCCAAAATTTTGAGTGAAAAAGTCGCATGACTTTTCTTTGTCGTCAGAAAGTATTAATTTGATATTATTTCTCTAAAATCTCTAACAATATCTAAGACGGAATGGGAAGTATTAATTTGATATTATTTTTCTAAACCTTTTAATAATACTACATTGTCTGATATATATTTTTATTTTATCTCAAATAATTGTTTATTTATAATATAATATTTTTTATTTTTATACTCTACTTAGTAACTTTTACTTTATATAAGATTTTTAAATCATTTTTTAACAGATTGATTATTTTAATTATAATTTGATCATTTATGATGATTTCACCATTTATTTTTAATATTTTTTAATATTTAAAAATGTGTGACCAGTGGCGGAGCCAGATAAAAAAATTTGGGAAGACCGCTAACGTAAAATAAAGATTATAAATAAAATGTAAATAGTATTTTAAATAAAACATTAAAGTTAAAATAAATACAAAATTAATTACTAAAAATTTAAATTACATGACTTAAAACTACCTTAAAGTAATGCTTTACGTGTTCCGAGTGACTTGAAATCGTCAATAATTGACTCCGAACTAATGCTTGCACTAATCTCCCTTTCAATATATACTGTCATGCTATCTCCAAGAAACCCATCATCCATCTTGTTTCTCAACTTAGTCTTAATAATTTTCATTGCTGAAAAAGACCTCTTAGTTGTGGCCGTAGAAACGGGAAGAGTCATGATAAGACGAAGTAGTCTATCAATCAAGAAGTAAGTTTCAGTCTGTCCAGATGCAACCAAACATAAACATAGTTCTTGAATAGTTGATAAATTATTCAAGTTTGATGCTTGACGAGCAACAAATAGAAAATGTTGGAGTTGAAATTGCAAATTATTCTTCTCTTGATCACTAAAATCCATAGGATAATATTTTTCAACTAAAAAACAAATAGTATCAATGCTAAAAGCTTTATATCCATCCTTAGGAGATAAAGAACAAGAAAGAGTTAACAAATCCATTGCCTGCTCGCCGAATCTGTTATTCAACTCTTGTAACTGTTTGTCAATGGTAGTGAAAAAGATTTCAACTTTAAAGTAATGTTGAATTGTGACTTGATTCTCTTCAAGACGGGAGCGTCCAAATCTTGTTGTTGAATGAACATCATTAAGATCAGGAATCTCAATACCATGCTTTTCACAAAAAGATACCACTTTAGTAAACAATATATCCCAACCATTTTCTCTCAAACCTTGAATAAGATGTTTTGTTGAACGAACCAAGTTCATAGCATTAACTACATCTTGCTTTTTTTTGTAAGGCCTGACAAAGCATATATGTTATTCCCATGATTTCTTTCATCAAGTGCAAAATAAATATAAAATCAAATGCCTTCAAGTAATTGTAACAACTATCTGCATCCCCACGTGTAGCATAACTCCCTCTATCTTTTGCTATTTTTTTAAAAACTAAACAAGTTGCTTCGTACATGTTTATCAAGCTAAAAATTGAATCGTAATGTGATCCCCAACGAGTATCTCCAGCTCGTTTCAATGTACCAACTTGATTTGCACATTTACCAGTTACAATCTCATCAATCTCTAACAAATAAGCAATTTCTTCTAATTGGGCAGCTTGTAACTCATCATGACGCTTTGTAGAAGAACAAACAACATTCACAACAAAGATCAGCTTCTCAAAAAATTTATGAACATGTTTGACTTCTCTTGATGATGTAACTAATGCAAGTTGCAATCGATGAGCAAAACAATGAACATAGTATGCATAAGGACAATCCTTCATAAAGAGGGCTTGTAAACCATTCCATTCTCCTCTCATATTGCTAGCACCATCATACCCTTGGCCACGAATGTTAGAAACATCAAGGTTATGTCGAGAAAGTATATCACATATTGCTTCCTTAAGAGTTAAAGATGTGGTGTCTTTAACAAGTGTCACATCAAAAAATCTCTATTGTATTAAACCAACTTTATCAACAAATCTTAATACAAGAGCCATTTGTTCCTTTTTTGACTCATCACGAGCTTCATCAACAACGATACAAAATTTGGAATCACCAATTTCCTCACGAATACTCTTTTTCACCCTACTAGAAAGAATTTGCAAGAGCTCTTTTTGAATTTGATGTGAAGTATACTTGCAATTTTGTGGAGCATTTTCCAACACAACTTTTGCAACTTCATCATTGTAGGATGCTAAAAGTTTCAATAACTCAAGAAAGTTACCTTGGTTTCTTGATTTGCTACTTTCGTTGTGACCCCTAAAAGCATAAGCTTGTAGTGTTAACCAACGAACAGTGTCAATTGAAGTCTTGAGTCGTAACCGATTATTCATTCTTTGACTTGAACTTTGCACTTGAATAACATTTCTAATATGACCATCTTGATTCAACAAGTATTGACAAGCTTTCATTGCATTGTTGTGTGGTGAGCAAAAATCCTTCCCTATGTGTTTAAGAAAGGAACAATGTTTTTCATTCCTAACTTTCTTCCAATTTCTAAAACCCATAGAAATAAAGACAAGTGATTCGGGACGTCCACTTAGTTTTTTGGTAAAAAGGTAACATGAGTAAGCAATATGCGGCATCTTCAGATGGTGAATATTCTAACCATGATGGAAATATGCTAAACCAAGTATGTTGAAACCTTCTCGGATGATCCTCGTTACCGGACAAAGGATAGTTTTCTAAATGAATTTGATATGGACCCCATTTTAGATAAGCTCTTCGTATTGCATCCACTTGATTTGGTGGATATTGCCAATTCGGAGGACGCTTTCCAGGATCGCGTTCCAAAGAATTTTCAAAACCATGATGCTCTTCAATTGTTGGATTCTCAAGAACTGTTTCAGATTCGGATGTCGGGATTATAATGTCTTCATCTCTCTCTTCTCTTTCAATTTCACATGCCTTCCTTTTGAAAAAAGAATCAATTTTCCTATTATTCATCTTTACTCTTCCTATAATATCATATCAGAACCAAAAATCAATTTAGAGAACATAAAAATTAAAAGAGAAAAAATTTAATAAACTTAATTAATCAACTTTAATCCGTTTTCAAATACCGGTAACTTCACTATTAGAAATTAGAAGCAACAATGATTAAATAAACCTTATTACAGTGTATAACTATATTTGTAAATTACAGTGTTATGAATTGACTTAATAAACCTCATATAGATTATTTTAACACATCAAGAAAGAAGAACCCTAAAAATCTCAAAAACACAAATCAAGCAATCACTTTAATTTGTTATTTTTTATAAAAGAAGAATGAATAAAGTTTTTTACCTGTTAGATGCCGATCACTTTAATCTGTTCCGATTCCGGTGCCGATAGCAAACCCATATGAGAAAGAAAGGAAATGTAGGAGTTTTTTTACCTTATCTGTATTTTAACCTAACTTTGAATAAAAAATAAAAAATAAAAAATAATTTTAATTTAAAATAAGGATGTTTTAATAATTTAATATATATGAATTAAAAAAAAATAAAAAGTTGAGGGGTGGCCGTGGCCTTCCCACGCCCCCTTTAGTTCCGCTATTGTGTGTGATAGTTGAAACTCTACTTCATTATCTTTATATCATCAAAATAATTATATCCATAATTAACATCTTTATTCTATTAAAAAGGGTAATAATCACATGTTTGATAATTTAAAGAGTTATTAAAGAAACTAAAAGGATCAATCTATTATACAAAAATAATTTAAAGAATCTAATATAATTTTGCACCCATTCAACTACTCTATTAATTTTAAATAATAAAAATATTTTAATAAATAATATTAATTTTATCATTAAATTTTATTTATATACTATATTTTTAAGAACGTGTATAGAGTATCTTAGATAAAATTGGTTGATTATTTTAAAATAAATTAATATAAAAAATAATACAAATTAAATAATTTGATAGAGTAATCAATACATATTTAATGTATGAGAGTGTTAAAGAAATTATCACCCTTTATAACCAACCATATCTACAAAATGTGAGCCTATTAATGATCGTGGGGTATGTGCTTTTTGACCTTTGGGGGCCGGTGGAAAGTTTGTCCGTTTCTTCCTTAATTTCTTCCTTTCTCATTAGAATAGAATGAAAATGGAGCCCTATAAAGCAGGGGAAAAGGGAGGCTAAGAAGTCAGGACAAATTAAACCTCTTCCCAAGGCACCTAAAGGTCAAGAAATCCTTTTTATTCTAAAATTTAAATAAACTTTTGAATTACCAACAAGTAGGTCCATCATTCTCTTTTCATGTTGCAAGTTAATTAATCTGCTCACATATAACAAAGTTGAAAAAAAAAACAAAGAGGAGGCTGCTTTTGAAATTTGAATTGAACACTACATTAGTATGTAAATTCAAAAGTCTAATATAGGTTTAATATACATTGAAGACAATAAACATTTTAAAAATTACCAAAAAAAAAAACTAAGAAAATTTAGATATCTAATAAAAAATTTGATTATACCGGAAATGTTTTTAGCAAAGGTTAAAGTACTGATCCTGATATTAATCTTGATATTTGGACAATTGATACTCACGATACTTGATAGAAGAAAATGTATGTTTTAAAGTCTTAAAATAAAAGAAGGAGGCAATGTGAGATTTTGAAGAAAATTGAAGGGCATAATCATATGATCCTACAAATTAGGTGAATGTCTTTCTTCCCTATTTGAATAATGCATTTTTAGTTGAAGGAGTAGTCCATAATATAATGAGCATAAGTCAATTAAGCGATAATGATTATGTGTTTTCTTCGACTAAAAGTCATGTAATCTTTGGTGGAACAAGAATAAACAACATTTATAAAACCAAGTTGTCTGACCTCGAAAAACAAGAGGTGAAATGACTAGTTTTAGTAAACGAAGATCAATGGTTGTGGCATATACGAGTAAGACATGCTAGTTTGAGGTTAATCTCTAAGTTTAACAAGCTTGAGCTTGGAAGAAGCTTACTTAATCTAAAGTACCAATCATACGCTCTTTGCGAGAATGTCAAAAAGGGAAACTTGTGGAAAAAAATGCATTCTAAGAATATTGTTTCCTCTTCCAAACCACAAGAGCTCTTATACGGTGATCTGTTTGGACCAGTGAAAACTGCACCAGTTAATGATAAAAAGTATGAATTAGTCACAATCAATAATACAACAGATGGATATGGGTAATATTCCTAAGAAATAAGGATGTGTCTCATTATGTGTTCTCAATATTGTGCAAGCAAATGCAGGTTGAAAAAGATTTGTAAATTGAAATCATAAGAAATGGTCATGGCAGAGCATTTGAAAATAAACATTTTAAATTTTTGTGTGAAGAAAATGACATTTCATATGATTTCTCATATCCTAGAAATCCATAGCAAAATGGAGTTCTATAAAGGAAAAATAGGTCTCTTAAAAAGATGGCAAGAACCATGATCAATGAGAAAAATATTGCAAAACACTTATGGCCAAAAGTTGTAAATACAATATGTTACATTCAAAATAAAATCTATATTAGATATATATTGAATAAGACTCCCTATGGATTTTTTAAAGGTAGAAAATTCAATATTTCATATTTGCATCAATTTAATTTTAATTGTACTTGCTATGTTCTAAAAATCAAAGAACAATTTAACATGTTTGATTCCAAAGCACAAAAGTGTATCTTGTTAGGATACTCTTAACGCTTCAGAGCTTACAAGATATATAACATTGAAACCTTAATACTTGAAGAATTAATTCATGTAAGGTTTAATGAAAAAGATAGTGACTATGAAATGTCAAAGCTAATTAAACGACTTGAGATATCCAGTTAGTGAAAAAACCAATATCAACATCCTACGAAGAAAAGACATTTGTCAATAATGCCTATGGAGCACAAAGCTCTAGAAACACATAAGACCCTCGACAGGAAGCATCTGGAGAACCTGATGATGCTAGTGTCTCTGGACCAATCATCATCAGAAGTATAAGTCTTCATATTTAGAATATATTATCTTAAGAAGCAAGGAAGATCCATTAAAAGCCAGATAATCTCTCATAAATAAATTTAGTCTTGAGGGACGATTATCTCTTATTGAATAATCTTCCATAGTCTGGGCTTTAAGTGATGATGTTTGGATAGTTTTCATTCAACATAAATTGAATCAATTTTACAGAAATGATGTATGAGATATTGCTTCTACTTCCAAATGGAAGAATATCATTGGAACCAAATAAGTGTTTAGAAACAAGCTCAATTAAAAATGGGAAGTGGCAAGACACAAACCCGGACTAGTAGCTCAAGGCTATAATCAACGGAAAGGTATTGATTATACTTAAACCATTGAACATGTAGCTATATTAGAAGTTATTAGATTGTTATTATTTTATATTATGAATAATTACATCACTATTTTTCGAATGGATATCAAAGAAAACAATATAATGGAAGATGTTTGTGATTATTGAAAGAAAGTCCATTGTTTTCTATCATGACCAATTTCAAAGTTGGAAAACAAGAGCAATAACATATAAGGGAAAAATTGTATCATGATGCTAAATTTTATCTTTGGGATGATCTATTTTTATTTAAGGCAGGTCCCAAAGGGATAATCATAAGTTGTGTAGATGAGAAGAAAGCAAAAAGTATAACGCCACACTATCGTATCTCAAATTATTTAGGCCACCATAATAGGGAAAGAAGAAATACGAAAATTCAATAAAGTGGTTTCTGGAGGCCGACTCTATTCAAAGACAATGTAGAGTATATGAAAATTTGTAATCAATTCCCTGAGACATATTGTACTTATAATATGAATGAAATGCCATTCAATAGAATATTAGAGGTTGAATATTTTGATTGTTGGAACATTGAATTAATGGGCCCCTTTTCTCCTCCTTATTCTAATTTACATATTTTGCTTTGTGTTGATTATGTTACAAAATGGTTTAGAGCAACTATGTGTCTTTCCGATGATGCAACTATTATGTTTAAATTGAGGAAAGTATTACTACAACAAACATTTGGAGAATTTCCCAGAAAAGTACAATGTGAAGAATAAAATGGACACTCCTTATCATGCGCAAACGAGTGGACAAGTAGAAGTTTCAAACAGATAGATAAATCAAATCATGGATAAGAGAGTTAAGTCATACTGGTCGAAGAAACTAGATGATGCATGATAGACATACCATGCCATGTTAAATACTCACTTAGGATTGTATCATTATCAGTTGGTGTACGGTAAAGCTTGCCATATTTTTTTAGACCTAGAACACCAAGATTCCTGGGAAATTAGTTTTTTTAAATTTTAATTAAGCTACAATATGAAAGAATAAATTACTAAAATTTAACGAGTTAGAAGAAATGTGATTGCAACCTTACAAAAATGCGATAATAGATAATATGGGAACTAAAAGTACCATTATAAGAACTTAGTTAGGAGGGAGTTTTACATTGGGCAAGAGATTATTTTTAACTCTTGGTTAAGAATATTGCGAATAAAACCCAATTCTAAGTGGTTAGGTTCATTTGAAGTGAAATTTGTGTCACCATATGGGGCAATAGAATTACATGAACCAGGGGTTGCTACCACCTTCAAGGTGAATGCGAAGATGTTAAAACCTTATTATGAAGGGGGGAATTATTAAAAATGGGTCTTTCACCATGGTTAAAAAAGATATATCATCATAGTGATTAACCGTGATAATATAAGATGTGGTAGTATGTATCCTCCTTACCACCGTGGTCTGGTAACCATTGTAAAACACAGTAGCATGTAAATATCACTACAGTTGAATAAAACAATTGTAGTAAAAGTTTGAGGTCATGGGTTAGATACTCAATGTAACACCCTAAACATCATGACTTTATTTTTAAGAGATAAACAATATTATTCTAAAAAAGGTGCTACACATTCACAACATGCACACTCTTTCAATTTAATAAAAAACTTGCAACAGAACTCAACATAAACATATACTTTAAATTATATCTTCAAAATAAAGTACTTGTTGAATTTAAACAAATCCAAAACAATCAAGTCAATCAACGATAACGACTCGTTCCCAGTGTTACATATCAGAACAACCGAAAACTAAATAATGAAAACGATAAATAAACAAAAGCCTCAATTCCATCTTCCAACTCCTATCAGTTATTGCTCCTCCGGAGTATCTGTTCCACAACATATAGAACACCACAAATAAAACAAAATAAGGGTGAGAGTACACTCAAATATATTAGTAGTACAAAACATAGCAAGGGTAACATATTCACATAATCATCAAACACATATAATATTCTTAACAAAAAAATTCACAAGGCTTTCATGTATGCAATGTGACCAATCATCTCGACTCAATGCATGTGGTACTATTTTGTTGACATCAGAGTTATGTTACTAATATTCATCCACTCACTATGGTTCTTCTTCGAACCCAAACTCATCATTGATCCCCTCTTCTAAACCAATGACTTGTCACTTCTCAACACCGACACACATGATACATGATTTATGCAACAACGACATCTAGGTGTAAATACACCAGTGTTCCACCTCGAATCATACACAATATGAATTAAGGTAATTAGAGTAGTTCTCACTCCAAACCACACGCCTCAACATCAACAACATATAATTATATTCAGCAGCATATAATTATACCAATAGTCCACAACTCATGCACATAATTATAATTCATAACATATAATTATGTAAAACATCTCAGATATTATTAAACTCATCATATTATTGTATCTCAACATAAAAATAAAGGTCATATAATTTATCATCAATAATTATCTCAACATCAACATCCTCCATCACGGGATAATCATTAATTCAATCAATCATAACAACCAAAATAAAATGTTTTCATCGTTATTAACAATTAATTAGCGTTACAAAATACGTAACACCATATAATTGCATCCTCAAGTACACTATTAACCTCTTAGGATCTTACTTTGAGGTAGTAATATGCGTTATCTTTCCAATGCTTCAAACCGCACCTCAATTGGAGTCACGAAACTCAAGTTATGATTAAAAATGTATATGAACAAAATCATCTCAGTCGTGACGTGTGGACCGTCACAAAGCTGACGATCGTCGGCTTGTTCGAAGCAATGATGAATTGAATGTCACAAAGGTGACGACCGTCACTGCTGCATAATGCAAAATTCTGTGTATTTCACCATATGAGGACTTTCAGACCTTCCATTTTGATTCCGTAAAAACCATAACACTCAGAATTCGACATACTGTAGTTATATAAAATTATAACAAGATACAACACATATATTATATATCCTAACATCATTTAATCATCAATCTATTCCAAATCTAAGAACATATTTATCAAACCAAAACTCCATAAACATAAACATTCAAACTCAGATTTTCACATACACATCATACACGAAGTTCATCAATAAAACATGGCACAAATTTCATATGAATTACAACGAACATATTAAGTTTCACAAAATCTCATTCGAAACTCATAAAACACCAACAATGGGGAAATATATAAGAAAAACCTAGATGAGAGTGATGATCTCTCTCTATCATTCATGCATTTGACACCCATATACGAGTAGTTATCTCCCCTTACCTTAACTTCCACCATCAAATTCAAGGTCTTGGATATGATTTCTCCTTCCTAGAGCTCTTTAGGGTTCCTTGCCTCTTTCTCTCTTTTTCAGATTTCAAGTACAAATAAATTTCACCCCTTTCACTTAACTATTTATTTGACCTAATAATATTTTTGTTAATTTCCAATTCTCCCTCAACTTTTAGGCTCTTACTCCTTAACACTGAAATTTCATTAAAGTTACAATTTCACCCAATAACTCACAATTCATACATTTCAATTATTTTAATTATATAATAATCTCATAATTCTCCATAATTCCCAAATAAGTCATAAAAAATCACATAAAGCATTTTATCATCCAATTAAATTATTAAAAGGAAAATACAAATTCAATTAAATAGTTAATTAAAAAATTTGGGGTGTTACACCCAGCACAAGCATTTTGGCAGATTTCTAAACCTTTTCACCATGGTTATTTTTTTCAACCGTTGTAAAATATTTAGCGCACAACATATCACCACGATTATAGTTTCCAACCGTGGTGATATGTATAATTGAGTTTATTATAATTTATATGGAATGATTATTTTACCAACTTCTCACTAAATATATAACCATTCAATCTGATTTAGAAATCAATAATATGACAAATTAAGTTATATAATAAGAACAAGTGACACTAATCAATATTGTACGAGCTTTATGCAACCCATCATCTTCATTTTAGTCTTTAATGATTAGAACTTGTTTCAATACTTCTAATTCTTCTACTATCACCTTGTTCACTACTATTTCATTTTGTAAAGTATTAATTATTTTGCAAACAAAACTAATGGTAAAAGAAGTGATAGTAGAAGAACTAAAAGCATTTAACCAAATTCTAACTGTTAAAGAGTAAGCTATGAATAACGTATGCAAAAAGCTCGAAAAACAGTGATTAATGTAAGTTGTTTTCCAATATAACTTAATATGTCATATTACCATTTTATAGTTTAATTTGAAAGGTTTTTTATTTAGTAAAGGGTTGGTAAAACAATTAAACCACATATGATATAATAAACTCATCTTCTAGGACATGTTGGCAAAAAAAGAAGAAAGAAAGATGCAGTGTACAAGGAATAACATTAACAATAACACAAACAACAATATTTATTAATAAAAACATCAACATACTTCAACATAAAAAAATAACATACCTCCATAAAAATATAGCATATCTAATAAAAAAACATCTACAATAATACATACAACAATATTTACCAAAAAAAATAACAACTTACCTTAACATGAATAACAATTTACCTTAATAAAATAACAACATACATCCATAAGAACATCAACATACATAATAAAAAAACATCTAAAATAACACAAACAATAACATTTATCAACAAAATAACAATTTACCTTAACACAAATAACAACTTACCTAAATAAAACAAAAACATACCTCCACAAAAATATCAACATACCTAATAAAAAACATCTACAATAACACAAACAACAACATTTATCAATAATAAACAACAACTTACCTTAACATAAACAACAAATTACCTTAATAAAACGACAACATACCTTAATAATAACTTAAACCCTTTACTAACTAATCTCTACAAAAACAACAATATAAAAACTACAATCTCATTTTAACAAGAAAATAATAAACCGTATGTTTCACGTATATTTTGAACAGGAAAAACAAGACAATTTTTTTTGAACAACACTAACATCAACCCATATAATACTTCACGAACATACCTTTTATTGAAAAGATACGTGGAGAACAAAGACAAAGAAATAGTGGAAGATTCATCAACTCGTCTTGAAAAGATTCATCAACTCGTCTTGCAAAGATTCGAGAAACCTTTCCTTGATTCAAAATAGTGGGAGAATTTATATTGGAGTTTTGAGAGATTGGGATAAGACAAGATAAGTTATATTTCATCACGGTTTTTTTAAGTGCAATCTTTTTGAACTGATATTAGTTAGCTTTTATAGGTAATATATTTCATCACGGTTGACAAAATAAACTGTGGTGAATGTTATTATATTTAACTATGGTTCTTTATATGGATAGTGGTGAAAAGTGTTTAATTTTTATATATAAATATAAATTAAGGGAAAATATCCTTTTTTAACGAAAAAATATAAAATTGCAGGTGTGGGGGTTTGAAGCATGTCGCTGCTTTACATATCACAACAATTATTTAAATATATCATGGTTATATGTTATTTACAAATAAAAATAAAAGGGGCCTAATGAACATATATTAATTCGGTTAGTTAAGTGATTGAAGTAATACATTGTTATGAAAAGTGCTTTTCTAGTAATGGGCGGGGGAGGGGATGTCTTCTAGATAATAGAGCATCATTAGTTTTTACTGAACGATAGTTATTAGTAATGTCAAACTACTGACGTTAAAAAGCGTTGAATGGGAGCCAACCTATCACATGTTTTTTAGTATTTCCTAGATATTTTAGTTCTTCGTTGTTTTTTTAACTTTTAATTTGTTTTAAAAAATCACTTGAAGAAATATATGACTAAAACTTGGAGTGTATGTGATTTTCTTTTAAAATCTTGTCTCATGCCTTTAGCTACTGGAAAAATCACGTTGCACATGGTACATGGTGCATCGTGTTATAAATATTATGCCCTCAAACGTGACACATTTTTGAAAGGCGTGACACTGACTAGCCATTATTTTACGGTTGTAGCATCAAAATGTAACTCATTGGCCATAGAGTGTAGTGCACAATCCCAATAAATAACATGAAAGATTAAGCCTAATCTTGCATTTTCTATCTTAACTATTCTCTCATTGTATACACCCATTAAACCCTAACTCTAAATCATTCTTCTCCATCTATTTTTCTAACATTACCAATGGAAACAAATGCGTCCAAAATAGCCAAACTCCCCAAGGAAAATTTATCATCTAGTACTCAAGCACCCAACCATTCACCCTACATTCTAACAAAGGTTTCTCACACCCGAGGTGGGGGATAGGTTACACACGATTAAAAACCATAAGTTCAATAGTGAAAGGAGGTTTGAGGTCGATGATTTAAGGAATTTCTCTGAATGATTTGATATGCTCTACAATAGGAAATAAGTGAAGCTTAACGACTTGGTAGAAGTTATGAACTGATCAATCACTATATAGTTATATACTAATGTTCATGGTTCTCTCACTGGCTATCGTTATTTTATGCAAGGTAAATCTATAGATTATAGCCCTGATAAGATTAATCATTTCTTAGGCGTAGAGATGATGGATAAGTTTGTTGTGAAAAGAAGGAGAACTCCCATGAACTTACTAAAAGATGATTGATGAAGGACCAACATGGACCGAAAATCCAAATAGGAACCCGAAAAAGCTCACCATTACTCAATTTATATCAAATCTGAAGGTTTGGGCTTTGTTTCTCACCTGAAACATAGAAAGGGTGTGTAACTAATATGACTTAAGTCTGAAAAGAATGTTTAGACTTCTAGATATTATGAGGGGGTGGAGGAAATCAACATTGCAAAGTTGATCGCAGATAGTATCTCGTCTCCGGATAACTCACCCGCTAAGGTGTTTGGGAACTGGTGCCTAACTAACACTCACTGCAAGAAGTAAAAGGTGCCACCTGAAGTTGGTGATAAAATGATTAATTCAAAGTTTCCAATGAACAAAGAATTCTTGGAACACTTGGAAAAGGGTCATTACATTGTGGAGAGCAACATTTGGAAGATCCCTAGCCCATGAAGTAAGAGTACTAAAACTTTGCATTTGTTTAACCATAATGTGACAAATATACTATATGTATGGTAAACTAGGTGGAAGGTGTATTTGCAGCCACTTATCAGGATCATATGATCCTTGACCCTAGCTCTAACTTGCTACAGATACCTATAGGCAAGCACACCCTAGTCTCTGATCCTTTGAATAGTTTAGGAGGAGTTCCAACATAAAATCTTATTTTTAGGGTCATCTAGTTATAGCTGAAGCAAGAAATGCTTATGGGAGGCCTCTTTTTGATTAAGACAAACATTTGAGTAAGGATTTCTTCTAGACACCTCAACAAGACCCACCTCATGGCCAAGTATGATTCAAGCATCCACTATGAATTTATTTTAAAGTTTTATTGTCTCTCTATTGTATTTATTCTTACTTTTCATGTGTTTTAATTCAATTGATTTTATTTACTTTTTCTTTAGAAACTGGTAAAATTGGTACTCGAGTGAGTAATACTCACAACATAAATTCTTTTTAATCTTTTCTTTGTCATTAAATGAACTTGTTTCATTTATGAGATTAAATAGTTATGTAGCACTTTTATTTTACTAATGATAAATAAGAGTAATTTTGAAAGACATCATACACATTCATGTGATTTTCTAAGTATCAACAGAAGTTCAAAGTGACTAAGGGAATGATAAAGATAAAGAATGAAGTCTAGCTTAAGATTAACCTAACTTCCAAATACCTAAACTTAAAATGTTTAAGCCATACTATTCACAATTTACTTTTTCTTTGTAGATAGAAGTATTCATGTCTTTGTTAATTTTCTAGAACTTGATATGTTTCTCTATAGTTAATTGTCACATTTGTGGATTTGTGTGCTTGCAGCAACCTATTATTTTGGTTTTGATGTTGATAACATTAGTTCGTTGATATTGATGGTGGTGTTCAACAATTATTATCAACCTATCTGTTTGTTGGCATTAATGGTGGTGCTCAACAATATTGATAGTTCTATTGATTTTGGAGTATAAGGATCGATCATGATCATATCACTCCAAATGATGTTTAGTCAGTTATTGTATCAAACGATTCATAGAGGTAGAGTTTTTTTTATGTTTCATCGTTCCCTCTTGAGGTTTAAGGTGGTCCTATTGATTATTGGGCATGATAATTGATTACTCAATGGATGTTTAAGGTGATTATCTCATCTCTTCTACTTACACCATCTGACATTTTTCTTTTTGCTCTATATTTTCTCTTTTGCATATTTTTGTGCTTTCTTTACTCATAGCACCCATTCGTCCTCATGAAACCAAAAAGAGTATGAACCTCAACTAGTTCCTCCTCTATATCATAATTCTCCAATGATTTCTTAACCATGGAGCAAGAAGTCAGATTATATAGAAAATTTGTCGACATAGAGATCTTACCTTCCTACTTTTTAGAAGTAAGTCCATTTACAAGTTATGAGTTCTTTAGATTACTTGAAGGATCAAGGTTGAGAAACTTCATTTGTGATGTTCCTATGGAGATCTATCCCACCTTGGTCAAACTGTTTTACGCCAAGCTCATATTTACTAATGGCATCATCACGTACGAAGTCAATAAGCATCCAACCCCTTTGTCTCTTGAAGAGTTTGTCGAAATTTAAAATCTTCCTTGTTCTGGATATCACTACCATGAAATTGATCAAAGTTAAAATTTTCATAACATCGCCTAGTTCTCCTTCCTACAAGATCCAAATTATGACATTTCCTCACCTTTCCTTATGGGAACCATGTGCCGAAATATTATGATAATTCATTATGTAGTAAACCACACCCCATCCCTAGAAAACATAACTTGGGATAGTTTAAAAATGACGATATGCTTATGACCTGATCATTAGGCAATAAAGTTGAAACAAACTAGGCCAGTGTTGTGATCCATCACATGATGAGGAGAAATAAAAAGGGAGAGACATGGATACTATATGGCCACGTAGTCTCGAAAGTCTTGGAGCATGTTGGATTCAATATTAAGGATGAGGAATTCATAGATAACTTTGCAGGGATAAGGAATGCGGCGATGGGGCCGATGAGAATTGAGATCAACAATGGGATTCCTTTTTAGAAGCCTCATAGATCTAAGAGAGTCCCTTAAAGACATCAAGATCAACAATAAGCCCATGATCTGGCAGGGCCTTTAAATCAAGAGGATTCTTATCCAGAGCCCCCTTCATAAAAACTCTCCTTAAAGGTCGTATGAAAGTGAAAAAAAGGTCCAATCGAAAGATCAACTATCTGGCACAAAAGGTTGCTCAAATTCATATGCCACCAAGTTTGTTCACTGAGGAGGAGGATGAAGACTCATAATAGTTGCCTTACTTGCTTGCTTGTTTCTTGTTTTATTATTTCCTGTTTTATCATCTTTATAATAATGTCTTGTCTTTAATGAAGTATTTTTTTCCTTAAATGCTTATGCTTGCTTTTGATGATATATGTGCTTGATTCATGTCATTTTTTCACATGTGTTCATTTGTTTATTTTTCCTTCCTTTTTGATAATGCCGAAGGGGGCGAAGTATAATCTAAAGGGGAGTCGGGTATACCCTCTATATTTGTCAGGGGGAGTTTAACCACTAGTAAATCACATGTTTTTTCTTGTTTTGTTCACATCCTGAAGAGATGTGTTGTCATCATAAAAAATAGGAGAACATGGATCTATGTGTTTGCAGGTATAAACTATGCATCAACCTGTTGGTTTGGTTTTGATGTTGACAACGTTCTTAAGAGAAGTTTCAATAAGAAGTTCCTTTGGTTTGGATGATAGAAAGTGATCTCTTCATCTAAAATGATCAAATGATGGTGCTTGAAGATTGATCAAGTGATGGTGCTTATTATGTTGATCAAGTGATAGTGCTTGATATGCTGGTGATGGTGCTTGAAGATTAATCAAGTGATATTTCTTGATATTTTGATAAAGTAATGATTCTTGAATATTGATCAAGTGATGGTGCTTGATATGTTTTTCAAGTAATAATACTTGAGGATTGTCGCACCTCAAAAAAATGAGAACACGACTTAGTGAAGCGCACTTGCACACTCGTAAGATGGACTAAATAGAGTCACCATCGAGCTTTATTTATTCCTAAAAAGGAAAGGGGAAATATCAATAAAACCCAAGAAATAATGACAATGATATTGGTTGTCACAACCATCAGGATTCCGGAGTCAATTATGTAAGGGGAAGGTATTAACACCCCTCACATCCATTGTACTCAACGAGAATCGTTAGGTTAATTGTGCGTGTTAGTGTTAGCTTATGGATCTTAGGCTTCTCAAGTTATCAAGAGGGAAAGAAAGAATAAAAACGAAAGAAAAGAGAAAATGTTTTTGGATTTTTTATTAATGTGCAAAGAAAGGAACTAAACCTAACTTTTTTATTAGTGGACCTGACAAGATTTACAAATCCCGCTCCTACGTATCTCCGGGTGCAATAGATAACTCAGGGCTTACGTAGTTCTGGTTAGAAAATGTTTATTTGTTGGATGATTTTAGAAAAATATAGTTTGTGTCAATCGATGAAAACATTTTTGGGCTACCCAAAATAAGTGGAGAAGGGAATGTTTTCATCACGGCCGAATGGATTTACAAATCAATATTCGTGGGCAACATCGCAAGCTTACTCATACATTCAAGTGAATGAAACATTGTTTTTGTGTTGACTCAAGACAAAGTACCTTTCATTTGAGAAAAAGGTTTGAGTATCAATTGAACGACGGAGAGAAAAGAATTTGATTTGTTTGAATGCGTTTTGAATAATGGCGAGAACTTGGATGGGCGAGATATCCATCTTGAATCCTAGCCTTAGGAGCTCATGGTATCCACGATGTTCCGTTTCCATCTAATTTGCAAAAAAGTTTGATATTTTTAGGTGTTTTTGAGATTTGATTGAGAAAAGGTTTGAAGAACCCGCATTGACAATTTTGAATGATGGCGAGAGCTAGGATGGGCAAGATATCCATCTCGAATCTTAGTCTCAAGAGCTCATGGTATCCACCCCGTTCCGTTTCCATATTTATTGAAAAGTGTTAAATAGGTATTAAGTATTTTTGAGTTTTATTTTAAAAATGGCTTGACGTTGGATCAAGCATTTGATGATCCATTGCGGAAGAGTTTGAGTGAAATGGTATGAAAGATAGAAATGGATAGACATGGATGCACATAATGGTTTGAAATGGTTGAATTGGTTATTAAGAAAATACTCGACACTGGGTCGAGTTTTATTTTTGTTATTTTTTAAGAAAGGGTTGATTTTATTCTTGTGTTAGAACTAGCTAATCAAACAAGAAAACAAAGAAATAAAGCGATAAAAATTATTATACCTCATGGGAATGGGGGTACATTTTGTTGAATGGGTATACGAGATAATGAAACAATTAAATCAAGCCCAATCCACAAACATA
Source organism: Lathyrus oleraceus (assembly GCF_024323335.1). NCBI lineage: Eukaryota > Viridiplantae > Streptophyta > Magnoliopsida > Fabales > Fabaceae > Lathyrus > Lathyrus oleraceus. The sequence continues at coordinate 369,127,997 of NC_066583.1, read as the reverse complement.
AGTAAAGGAGTGTAAGTGCACAAGAGAATGGTCTCATTGTAAGAAGGCCCAAGAGTAAGCCATGTGAATGAGATAACAACACCTCAATTATATGTACAACACGTTCATAATAAATAAATTGAAAGAAGTAAAATTAAAGCGTGCACAGATTAAAATCGTGATGTGAGGATGCGAATCAAAGTCACATAATGCAAGGAAGTGCAAGGAAAAATGTAAGTTAAGAAGTGCAAGAAGAACCCTAGATAATGTGCTCAAAGTCTGTTTGTGCATATTGACAACAACAGAAACGTCGTATGAAAAGGGTCAAAATGAAGCGAAATACAATCAATGTATCGATAAAATAATCGGTGGAATAATGACATGGGAAATGTCAAATCCAGGGATTAAAATCCAATGTTTAACAATGAAAAAATTCAAAGGAAGTGGAACAAAAATCGGAAAGCATCACACTTATTAATCAATAACATGATGCATTTATAATGACCATAATCGAGATAAAATAAATGGAAAAAATAAATACAAAAATAAAATTGAAATTGTAATGTCAAAAAAAAGAAATATATGTTACAAAAATTAAAAATAAAAACAATTTGGATGGTTAAAAAATGAGAAAAGAATAACAAAAATAAAGGTTGAAAAATGAAAAAAAACACAGAAAATGAGAAAAATGGAAACAAGGTGTTGAACCCAAGACATGGGGGTTGGGAGGCGTGAAGCTTCAACCACTCCCCCATGGTCCTTTTGCTGATAAAAAGATACAACCATAAATATATATAAGAAATGCATTGCAAAAATGGAAAAGAAAAAATAGTAACACGAAAATAGGAAGAAGTTGGTGGAGGTAAGGATTGAGCCTGGGTCATGGGTCATGGAGGTTAGGAGAATAAGGTCTCAACCACTCCTCCATGATCCTCTAATTGTCATTCTATGGCATCGAAACATATATATATAATAAAACGCGCTCATAAAATTGGAACAACAAAAAGAAAAGAAACTCAGTAGCAGGATATTTTTCCATACACACACATCTGCTCATTCTCTTCTTCATTAAATGTGAAAAACCAACAAACATCAAACTCAACTTCTTCATGAACATCACACACACAAAATGGAGGAGGGTGTTCAGAGTGTTTTCAGTTAAGTGTATGGTGACGGTTGAAAAGGGTTTTGTTGTGATGGAGAGTGAGGTGCCACAATTAAGGTTTTGCATAATGTTTTTGAAGGTTTGAGTTTTTCATGAATGGAAAGGGAGTGGACACGTTGCTACTTCAGTTGTTCATATGGAGGGTAACACACCGATGAGGTGGTGGAAATGAGTGGAGGGAGTTCGTGTGTTGGTTGCGCGTGAGGGAGAAGTCGTAGTTTGTAGTTGTTGAGGGTGGAACACGGAAGAGAAGGTTGAAAAGTGAGGTCACGAGGGTGTGTCGTGGTGGTGTGAGGTTGTGTTAAGGTGGTGGTGAGAGGTGGGAGAGTGCAGTCATGCAGTGTGAAGATGAACGGAGTTATGTGATTAAGGGAGTTTGTGGTGTATTGTAGATTGAGAGGGTTGAGCAACGTCATGGAGAAGAGGAAGGAGAGGGAGGAATAGTGAAAAAATTGAGGAAAGAAAAAAAGAGAAAAGTGAGGGAGGAGAAAAATGATGGAGGTGAGTTGTTATTTTTGTGAAGATAAAGAGTGAGGAATGAGAGTGAAGATAAGTGAGAATGAGGGAGGAAAAAAGAGGGTTCCGAAAAAATGACAAACTCAACTTTTTATTTTTCTCTTTCCCTGTAACGTGTGTTTGTTTTCAATTGGTGCCTTTCCAAATCTCATGCAATGTACCAAATTAGTGGTGTCTCCGTTCAATTTTCAGCCAACTCCAAGTGTGAGTGGCCACATGGCACCAAATGAATGGACAAAAGATACTTTCATTTTTTTTGATTTTTTTTATAAATTAAATTAAATCAACATAACTTCAAAAATTAATTAAAAATAAATGACACAATTAAAATTCAAACAAAAAAACAATTAATTCTAAATAATCAGATCGATTATTTTGACTAAAAAACAGGAATAAATGGATAAAAAATGAATAAAAATCAGGCGCCAAAATGCCTGAAAAAATAAAATGAATGCACCACAATGATCAAAGCGAAATACACTTCTCAAAAACATACAAGTTTTTGTCAAATTTTGAAATGGAAAACTCCCGGTTAAAACGCTCAAACTGATTAAAATGTGATAAAAAAAATTAGCCAAAAAATAAATTGAGCACACCAGGTTAAACTATGTGAAACATAGATTAATAACATTGATATCTGCAAGCTCGATTTAGAAATTTTTTGCCCGCTAATTTGACGTACATTTGAAAAATAATTCAACCGGTTTGTCTGTAGATCCAAAACTTTATTTCGACTGACATTCTAGGCTTTATGCGGTATGGAATACATGTTATGCTATGTAGAGATGTAACATCTATGATGAATGTATTGAATTGGCGATTCAGGATCAAAATTGGGGTGTGACAAAGATCAAGGTATTATTTAATGTCATCAAGTAGTGGTGCTTGATATGAAGATGAAGCCTAAGATATGTTGATCAAAATGAAGTTTGAAGATAATCTCATGCAGTGATCAAGGGGTTGTGATTGAACATCAAGTTATATTAATATAATTGTGTTAATCAAGTTGTGAAGATCAAGTTGCGGTGATAAAAGTTGAAATACTTGGAGATCAAGTTATCAATGGCTATCCTTGGAGGACAACACCTTATTGGAATTATTTATCCAACGTCATTGTTACGATTATATGGGCTTAACATCCTAACCATGTCGCCTATGGTAGGAGCTTGATCCAAAGATTGGTATCAGAGCAAGGACATGGGTCCGAATCCTCCTGATTGTCATTAGGGTGGTGGTGGATATTTTTGGAATTATTTATCCAACATACATGGAAAATTGGTATCAGAGCAAGGTCTTGGATTCGTCTGCACGGGAAAGGCATTAACATCCCACACATCCGTTGTACTCAACGGGAACCGTTTAGTCAGATTTGTGAATAAAAGTGTTAGCTTACATGTTTATGATTTCTTTTTATTATTGTGGGATATTTACATGAAATGAAAAGGACTGAAAAAAGTTTCTTTATTAGGTTGCTAGATGGGACGTTGAATCTCGCTCCTATGTATCCCGGGTTTTGATGGGGAACTCAAAGCTACGTAGTTATTTGCGAGAGCATATAGATTTTTTATTATGGTGCTTGACAAGATGTGAATCCTGCTCTTACGTATCCTCTGGTGCGATGAGGAATTCAAAGCTACATCTATACAACTATCACAAACAACAAAGATATCATTAATAATAGCACCATCTTCATTATTGTTACCTTCCTTTTTATTGTTATTGTAGTATTTCTTCTTCTTTTGCCTTTTCAACTTCTGGCAATACCTTTTTATGTGTCCTTTTTCCTTACAATGATGACACTCAATATTAGAGAATCTATTAGAGCCTTCTTATGATTAACCACGTGATGTCCCAAGACTATTTGAACCTCTATTTTGATGTCTCCCCATTGGTTAAGTAACCAACACCTTAGAATGTGAACAAGAACCTTGTGACTTATGCCTCAACTCCTTATTCAATATACTACTTTTAACTAAGTCCATCGAGATGATGCCATTCGGAATGGAGTTAGACAAGGATGTCCTAAAAGTCTCCCAAGATTTAGGCAAAGTAACAAGAAGCCACAAACCTTGAATTTCATCCTCAAAAGTAATACGCATCGCCTAAAATTGATTTAGAATCCCTTGGAAAATGTTCAAGTGATTGGTCATTGGTGAACCATCACTATACCTTAATGACATTAATTGCTTAAACAAGAACAACTTATTGTATCCCATATTTCTTTCATACAAATCATCAAGTTTGGTACAAATAGAGCCAGAATGAGTCTCCAGGCTCACATGATTTAAAACATCATCATCCACCCATTGGCGAATGTAACCACAAACTTGTCTATGCAACAAAGCCCATTCTTCATCACTTTTTCCATCGGGGTTTTCACTATAGAAAACCAGAAAAACTTTGTTAACTAGGAATAAAAAACCACGTGACCCATAGGTCACTTAAATATCCATTATAATCAAACAATGAGTATAATCAAGTTTCTCTCTAACACTAGTTAGAGGCATACATCAATATCATCACGATCTATAATCAATCTTGGAATACAATAAGAATCCAGAGAGACAATCAACCAAAGAAACCATAAACCACTACACCTCAGAAGTGGATTCATTAGACGAACTTAGAATGCTCAAAATCCGATCTCCATATTTTAAAATGTACCTATATGAGTGCTGAATGCTTTCACCAAAAATCAGGATGATGCGACAGTTGGATTGTGAGAAAATTCTGATCTCGTGGGACTGATAAGTGCTGAATTGGGGCTGCTAGAATTTCACTCTTCTCTCAATTTTTCTTTTGCTGTTTCTCATCTTATGAATTGTTGGCCTAATTCTCCTTGTTTTATAATGACAAAGGCTTACGCACACATGGGATACTAACCCACTATCATTTGGGAGACTCCAAATATGAGGGATAACCCAAGAGCAGGTTCGAGGGAAAAGCCTGTTTAAAGCTCTCATCATATTGGAAACTCTCGAGAATGAATTTTTGGGGAGAAAAGCATGTCACTTCCTTGAAACTTAACCTTTATAGTTCTCTGGTGTAATCCTATTATCCATTAACTCTTTACTTTTCTATTTTCTTATTTACATTGCTATTACCCTGTTTGTTTTACAAAAGCTTTTTAAACTTAGTTTTTGTAAAATATTTTGTTTTGAAAATGAATTTTTAATTACACATAATTCACCCCTTAGTGTTTGTATTCTTAGATCCAACAACACTGTTCACACACTGAGGCAATTTTTTTTGGAACCTAGATCTCCTTAGCACTACCCCTTTTATTATGATTATATCCCTTTTGATCCACTTTTATCATTATCCCTTTCTTTGTGTTACAAAGTGTATGGTAAACCCTTGGTCTATAGTATCCATCAAAAAAGGAAAAAATAATAACAAAAAGAATGACTATCCTTGAGAATAAAAAAAGGTCAAGTCTCTATAAGTTAGGACCATCCCTTAAAGTGTAGGTTATAGTAATATAAAAAATGAATGAATTTATGTTTGGATGATTTTAAGGATAAGTTACTTAACTCCGAAGAATAAAAGTCTATTCTCCTTAAAATTATCCTACCTTAACCCAGGCTTCACTACAACCTTTAGGACTGCAAGAATGTGTGTAAAATTGTTTAAACTTATGGTAAAATGGAACTTTCATCTTTATTGACTCATTCCTTTGAATATCATTTGAGTGAAATGAAAAAAGTTGAGTAGAGCTAAGCATGATAGATTTCTTTGTAGTTATATGTCAAGAAGTTTGAAAATAGAAGTAGGTATGTGGCATGATCATGTAAGTACTCTAGTAAATAGGGTCAAACATAGAAATTATCCCCAGTCTAAAGGAAAATTGCGATCCAAAACGCAGCGGAAATTAAAAAATTCTCCTTTAGTGATCCTTATGAATGGGCATGACCAATGATAGAAATCATTACCTCTTGTAGCGATTGTAACCTTTGATGCAGATCTAAGGAGTAATCATGAGCGTTGAATGGCGACAACACCTTTACTCAGTCCACACGAACGAATTCCTTCAGTCTCAGTGCTAGCTGCTACGAATGAAGGCTTTGAATGATATAGAGAGAGAAACAAAATTTCATCTAATGAAATGCTTCTGCACAATGGTTCTATTTATAGAAGCACTTGTGTGGGCTACAAGCTAAAAAGCCCACTTAAGTGTATGTGGCCCATATCTTATGGTATACCTAAAATCACTTAAGCGCGTGGTATCTTACCATATTTCGTATTCTACTTAAGTGCACCGTAACTTACGATGTTCTACAATTCACCTAAGTGCACCGTACCTTAGGTGTTCCTTATTTACTCTATCTCTCATCAATCTGTCCTTTTGTGTGTGACCCTATAGATTTTTGTGACATTGGAAATTATATTAAATCACGTATTTAACATGATAAACAATGAGCGGTATCTAGAAACACATCACTGCTACCCAAGAAACGAAAATGTCATGTGATCTGACAAATCCCTTTTTGTGATAATACTTGTGTGTATAATTTATCCTTTTTCCCTTATGTCTATATTGAACACAAGGCATAAACCATGTCATTCTTGTCCAGTTCAATATTGGGCCCTTAGACATTTATCCTGTTACACATGATGGGAAAATTCCATCTAGATTAGTCATGTCCCTCAGCATGCTCCGTGGAGTACCCATCAACTATCTTAATGGTCATCCAATTATGGACAATGTTTGATCAACAATAAATCACTCGACTCTACATCTAGGGTCCATAGTGGTTTCAGGTCGAAGGGTGGTATACACCACTATCACCATAAGAATAACTTATGACATTTTGCATAACATTCTATGTAGAATTCTCATAGCGGGTCAATCCAGTATAAATATTAATCCTAATATTCATACCTATGTTTAAGACTTGATAACTCCTTATCCATAATCCATAAGATGTGATCATCAGTCTATATACATAATAGTCCTAATGCTTTAATGTTATCACACTTCACAACAAAGCTCGACTACGAATACTTTAAGAACAATGTCCTTATGTTTAATGGGGTCTCATGATTAACTCACACTTGATACATTAAATGGACTAGTTATTCTAGAGACTTTATTAAACAAACATAATAAAGAAAAAGCCTTTTATTATTAATAAATAATTTGATACAAGTACCAAAAGTATTGGCATTTAGGGCTTACACCAACAATCTCCCACTAGCACTAGATCCAATCAGGCATACCCATAATGCGCATAGATCTAGTATGGCCATCATGCTTCTGCTGCGCAAGAGGCTTTGTCAGTGGGTCATCAATATTGTCAAGTGTAGGTACTCTGTATATTTTCACATCTCCTCTATCTATTATCTCTCAAAGTAGGCACATGATTCCCAATTAAGAAAAGTCTAATGGCGTTAACATCAACAAAATTGTCAATGTTAGGGAACAAAGCTAATCCATAAATGAGCAACACAAAGATAGCTTCAAAAGCATCCACACTACCAGCTTGAGTGAAAGTGGTAGCTTCCTTGATGAGGAAAACATATGGCAATCCAAATAACCCTCCTTTCTTCACCCAATGAGCCTCTATCTCAGACTTCTTCAAGTGAAGAGCTTCAACAATAATACTAGATCGGGGAATCTCCTTCAATCCACTAACAGGTACTCTACTAGAAACAGGTATCCCTAAAAGATGAGAATACTCCTCCAAGGTAGGCACAAGCTGAAAATCTGGGAATGTGAAACAATGGTAGAGAGGATCATAGAACTGCACCAATACACTCAAGAGTCCTTCCACTACATCATCATACAAGATGGACAGAAGCTTCCCATGACGTTGTTTAAAGTCCAAGGGATCTAATACAAAAGATGCTAGCTTCCTTAGCTCTTTCAAGTCGGTACATCTGAAACTGTACTTCTTAGTGTTCCTTCGTCCATAATCCATGGTCTGAAAATATTTGCAAATGATACCTTAGTTCCTTGAAATTTTGTGTGATGAATGTTATGATGCGCATGAATGCATGAATGCAACAATCACAAGTATGGGATCACACACAAGGCAAACAAAGGTCAAGGGATGAATCAAGTCATTGTCAAGATCAATCATCCATTTTGGTGGATTATGGTTTTCACCTTATCAACACCCAAGTTCCATTGATATTGACAAGACTTGATTGGATCAACCAAGAATCAAGGTTTTGTTTCGAGTCACGAGCATGGAGTCTGGGTAAGAACCATCCCAAAGGAGTGAACTAAGGATAAAACCTGTAGATCATGTTCTAAAAAGTTCCCAGAGTTTTAATTCCATCTATAGGAAATTACAGGTTAAGATGACTGAGTCATCGACCCATAATATTCTAAAGAGAAACTCGTCTGAGTGTAGTATCGCATAACAACTGTTATCAAGTCTACACCTGAATTGTTTCCGTACTACGCCCTAAATAGGCCAAGATGGGTTAGGTGTTCTAAACTCCTTAGCTTCTCAGACCCAATTAGAAATAGTCATGCCTAACAATAAATACTTGTGTGACATTTCCAAATCCAAAGGAGTCTCCACTGAGTAGATGGATCTCAAGCCAAATTGTTAAGGACTACTCCACACAAGTCGAACATGACTATACCATCCTCCTATCTTAATTGCACTCAAGTTCGGGTTAGAACTTATCTCACCACTCACAGATCACTAAGCACAACAAGCAAATTATATCACACATACATATATACAAATATATTCACACAAAAAGTAGGCTAAACCCACTAGAGACTACTCCCCAACAGAGTCGCCACTTAATTTCTATAGTGGGAAATTCATGATCATTAAGCTATTGACAAGCTAAAGATCAATTAACAAGAGTCGCCACCGCGATTTTATTGTTTCCAAGGGAAGAGGGAAAAATGCGAACAAAACCCAAATAGTAAGAAGTTTTCAAATAAAAATCAGAGATCACAGGTAAGGGGGTTGGTTACACAGAGGGAAGGTGTTAGCACCCAAAGTGTCCTAGGTACTCCTAGGGAGCCCTTTTTGTGTGCATATGTACTTGGTATAAAGTGATGTTTACAAACAAATAGAATGGGGGGATGAGAAAATAATTGATTAATTATATTTTTGTGTTTGACAAGACCTTCGGTCTTGTGCCTACGTACCAAGATAAAAATGAGGGATCAAAACCTCGTAGTTCGTGCTAGAAATTTCAAAGGGAGTATGTTGTTTTTAACAAAAATTAAGTTTGAAAGGCACAAAGGCCTAAAATGGTTTGAATGATTTAGTTCTTTTTGGCTTTTTTGAAAGTTTAAGTCAAGCATAGTTAAGTTTATTTACAAGTTTGATTTAAGAAAATAAGTTTTAAAATGCAATGGCATAAGGCCAAAGTTTCTACCTTTTTGAAAGTGGTCAAAGTTTAGAACAAAAGTAGTTCACACAAAGAAGTTTTAACACAAAGAAGTTTTAAAACATAGAGGGAGAGATTTTGAAATTAAAGAAATGGGGAGAAGATGAAGAGACTACCCTAGATACAAGAAATTTAAAAGTTTAAAGTTGAAAAGATCTTACCAAATGGGAGCAATCCAATAGACAAGTATGTCAATAGAAACCCATAATTCCCTTGGACTTTTTAGAATCAAGCAACACACAAATGCACAATTATATCAATCTTGAAGAGAAAAGGCATCAAATAAAGATGGCCTCATCCAAGCTTATCCACTTCATGATCTTCTTCAAAATAGCCTATGTAGCAGATGAATCTGGAGAGATCTTGAATGATGTGTCAGATGAATTCAAACTTGCAAGTTCTTGGTCTTTCAATAAATTGGCATTGGCCAAGTCCATTAACAAATGAATGTTGCCTAAATTCTAAGTCCAATTGGGGAGATCAAAACAACAGTCCACTCAAATTGTCTTTTAGGGTTTTTGTTATTATTATGTGCATTAATGGTCAAAGACCAATCAAACAAACAAAGTAACAAAGTATATCACACAATATGGTCCAAGTGGACAAAGTGAAAATTGCATAAACATAAATAACTAGAATGATATGTACAATAATAAATGATAATAGTGCTAAACGTAAATTGCATTAAAAGTAAAAAGCTTGAAAGTAAAAGTTAATGGTTAGTAAGTCAATAGTTAGTTTTGTTTTGCTTTTTTGATTTCAAGACATTCTTTGGAGAACACTCAACCCACTTACCACAAGCATGGATCCTTGAACCAAAACATCTTCCAAAGTAAGGAAAGAAGGCCAAGTTTCCATGCAACACCATGGAAGAGGGGAGACTTACAATCTCACTAACTAGAATGCTTATGCCTTTTGTGTCACAAATTTAGCGCTATGTTAAGGAATCGTAATTGGACTTATGTAGGAGTCACAAATATTTGAGGCTGGGCAATACACTTTTGGTGTTAATGCATGTTGGAGACATATTATTAAGAACTATACTCATTAAACATACCAGACAAAAAAAATGCAAAGGTGTGGCTTAACCTCATCCACACTCATGTTAATCTTTCAATCAACTAGCATTTGTACTTTGAGATGTCATTGGCCAATTGAAAATGAATGGATGAAGAAGGGGAATTAGATGAAGAGGGAAATGGATGAATGAGATCACAAATTGGTCAAAGGAGGACTTTTACCAGATTAATATTATTCATTCATTTTGGGAGATGGAATGTACACTCCATCAATCCCCTAAATCCAATAATATTAACTTTACAAAGTCAAATCAACCTTGACCAAGGCCCAACAACAAATGAGAAACTCAAATAAGTCAATCCAAATGGTCAACACAATTAAAATGACATTTATTCAATTAAAAATATTAAAATAATGCATTAAATTCAAATATGTTTTGTTCAAATCCTAAAATCACATCAAAACACCAAATAAATGGCCATGTGATTTATCATAGGTCAAACGAGGTCAAAGGACCTTGGATAATTTTTTAAAGAATTTTTGGACACTTAAAAATATTTTTAAACAAATAAAAACAAATGAAAAATCAATTAATTCATGAAAAATATTAATAATGATCGAAAAAATAATTTTAATTCAGAATATAAAAGAGAAAAATATTTGAGTTTTTTTGTGGGAAAGTCCCATATTTTTTGGACCAATATTGAATTTAATATGAATTATTTAAGAAAATGAAATAAAAGGAAAAATCAGAAATTGCAAAAATACGTGGACCATCAGATCTCCCTCATTAATTGAGGTGGCAGATCTGATGATCCACAGCGCGCGTTCCACCAATGCACGATCGTGCATTGGTAATCACAATGCACGGTTAAAATTAGAACACACGAGTTGGATCACACGATCTAGACCTCAAACACATCATCACCGGAGCCCGAGCTCCGGTTGTCTTCTCCGGCGAGCTTCGCCGGACTGGTCATCATCAACCATCACCAAAATTTCAAATAGGGACATGATTTTAAAGAGAAAACATCACTGAGCACGAATATCACCTCTATTTCTTCAAATTCCAACTATATTGAGAGATATGTGGAATTGAAAAAGGAGGTTCATGATTTGAGTTGCTTCGATTCAGCATCAAAATAACTCAAACACCTTGCCTACATTGGTAGGACTTCAGCCAACACAATAATCAAGAGAATTGAGCAAGAAACAAGGAGAATCGAAGAGATCAAATTTTCTGCAAAATACCTTCAATGGAGGTTTGAGCTTGCTAGATCTTGATCTGAAACGTGCTTTGCTTCACTCCAATTTCTTGCAGAAGAGGAATGAATGGCTTAGAATCAAAGGACTCCTGGAGAATTGAATTCCAAAACAGTGGAGATTCAAGCTCAAATTCAAATGAATTTCTCAGGTTTATCCTCTTGGTATGAAGGGTTTTCTGTGGGGAATCAAAGCTTGCGCAGTGTGTGTGTTGATTCTGAGTAATTGAGCTTCAATTTATAGAGAATTCAAGTGTTAATTGCACACTCCTTTCAAGTTTTCAATTTTGGCAAAGTGATGTAAGAAGCTGCATGGGCGCGCATATGCCCATCAAATGATTGTTCAAAAGTCCATAATAAAGTTCAGATGCATTGGAGGTGGATTGGATTGCAAGGCAATTGAGCATTGTTGTTTGAAGTTTGATACATGACACATGATACCAGCTTGTTTAAGCCATGCGCAGCGTATGCATTTCTCATCCAAAATGCATAAATTTTAGCTCTTTGGAAAGGTGAGATCAAGAGGAACAAGTTTGATGTTGAATACTTTTTCATTTGGAGCTTGGAACTTGGATATATTTGAGGTGGAAGTTTGTAAAAATTTGACATATTGAAAATTTTCTAAGTGTCAAGCCATATGTCTCAATATTCCACCTTGCTTAACTTTTCATGGGAGCTTCAAATGAGAAAAGTGTCTTCATCAAAGTTGTATCTATCTCAAATACCTTCAAAATGGTCACCAGTTTCATGTCATTTGGATTTTAAATGATAGAGTTATGCATTTTTGAAGTTTGGCAAAATCACTTGATCAATGGTATAGGTCAAAAGTGACCTATAATGTAGCCTCATATCACATCTGCAAAGAAGTTGAATTAGCTCTCACTACAAACATAAAAGTTGAAGTAGACACATTGAATTTGATTGTAAAACTTGTAAATATTTCATCTTATAAAAATTAAGCAAGTTATGGCCTTGGGAAGTTGACTTTCAAATTAGGGTTTAGACAAAATGACCTATAATGTTGCAACATAGAAAATGATTTTCCAAGCAAAACTAGCTCTAGGTCTCAACATGAAAGTTGTTTATAATGTCATTTGGAGTATGTTTTATCTTGGAATCATTTTCATATGGTGAAAATTGTAGGAGATAGGGTCTAGGGAGACCCAGTTTTGATCAAATGAATTCATCTGGCCAACCACCAACCACCAACTTGCTAATTTCCAATTCTCTTGACTTTCTTGGCTCATGGTAGATAATACATGCATAATATGATGAAATTTGAATTGTTCCTTGAGAAATTTGATCAATTAGTGCGATAGCTTGTTGGAGAAGTTACTTAAGATACCTAGTCAAACTAGGGTTTCCAAGGCAAACCACCCTCAAACTCTTGAAGCAAACTTGATCAATATAATATGTAGAAGAAATTGGGACTCATACATGATGCTCATAACCATTCTTAAATCAATTCTTGATGGTGCTCTTTGTTTATGAGAGTCTCAAACCCTAGATGTGATCAATGAATCAAGGAAATCATGTCCCTTACCTACAAAAGAGTTAGAAAACTACAAAGACATATTTTAGGTATTTTGGTTAGTAAAATGATAAAATACAAGCATGATATAATCACAAAGTGCTTGGTGATCTCTCCCAAAACAAACCCAATGAAGGAGGGGTAAGGAGGATGCCAAAGCATGATCCCAATGCTTAATGCTTGTGATGAAATGCATGAGGGATCTTAGGGTCAAAATTAGGGTCTTACACCTGCCCCTATTTAAGGACATTCTAAATGAGGAGGTGAAGGTTAAAATCTTTGGCTCGACTCAGTAGAATGGGCTTAAATAAAAACATAGAGAAACAAATTTTGGTCCTTAAGAGACCTCATGATGCAAATGATATAAATGCAAAAGTTAATGCTTTGTGGGGAAATATTGCCACAAAGGAAAAAGAAATCAGAGGGACCGAAAATCCACAGGAGCACAATGCATTCCATAAGGAAAACTCACTGGGGAGACAGAGACTCTAGGGATAAAAAGAGTTATGCGTAGGCCAGGCTACGACTTAAAACTACTGGGGAACTTGAGGGGATCCATATAAAATGGAAAGACTCAGCCGAGGGAACAAAAACATCTGCAAGGAATACGAATAAGTCAGGATAAAAACCGAAATATTCGACTCGTGTAGGGAAAAGCAATTTCACTAAGGAAATGCGCACTCGACTCGACTGGGGAAGCGGTAAACTTCAACACAGAAGGAACAGTAATTTATTATCTACTACCTGTTACTGGGTAAGGAGATAATAAAGATTTGACAGAGAGAACATTTGTCATCGGTTAGGATGAACATATCAAGGATGACTCACTGAGGACCTCCAGGAGGAAGTTTTCATTACCGGTTACTGGGGAAAAACTGCAGAAAATAGGATTTACAACTACCAGTTACTAGGCAGAAGACCAAAGGGTGAGGGTATCCGTCATCGGTTAAGATGAACATATCAAGGATAAACTCAACAGGGAAGAAAATCCACCACCGGTTAAGATGAACATATCAAGGATAGATTTTCCTGGGGATGTCAAGGAGGATACCCGTCATCGGTTAGGATGAACATATGAAGGATATACCAACTGAACAATAAAAGGGGAATTACATCTATCGAAAACTGGATAGAAAACCGTCGGAGAGGGAATCCGTCACCGGTTAGGATGAACATATCAAGGATTAAACTCTGCGAGGGGACAAAGTAGGATTTACAGCTACCGGTTACTGGGTATAAGACCAAACAAAGAGAAAATTTGTCACCGGTTACAGTGAACATATCAAGGATAGACTCTGAAAGGGGAGAACAATAGGGATTACATCTATTGGTTACTGGATAGAATACCAAAGAAGAGAAAATCCATCACCGGTTAAAGTGAACATATCAAGGATAGACTCTGCTAAAGGGGAATAACTATCGGTTACTGGGTAGATGACCAACAAGGAGAGGAAAACCTATCATCGATTAAGATGAACATATCAAGGATTAACTCTCTGGGGAAACAAAAGAGTAGGAATTACAACTACCTTTTTACTGGGTAGAATACCAAAGAAGAGAATATTTGTCACTGGTTAAAGTGGACATATTAAGGATATACTCCTGCGGGGAAAAGAAAGATATCTGTCACCTGGTTAAGATGAACATATCAAGGATATACTTCTGGGGACTCCACTTGGGAGAAAAGGGGTACTTTTGCCGGGTATTGGGCAAGCAGTAACAAACCATAGACTAAGAAGAATATTACCAGTTATTGGGTAATAGACTCTTAGGGGACCAAAAATATCTATCTAGGTAAGAGCTATAAAGAAAACGGTCAATCAAGACTCGACCCAATGAGGACATAACTAAAGGGGAGTAATTCCATCCAAACAATTTGCTGGAGAGGAAACTGAAATAACAATCATCCACGAGGAAATAAACTCAGCGGGGGAACAAAGAAAGGTTAAAGTCTTTTCTGCTTAGGGGCTTACACTCTACAATTGAAGGAGGACAGACACCAGATTTGGTATGGGGATAAAGTACCGCCATAACAGAGAAGGAAAATCTCAAACCAATCAAATATGAAGATGCAGGGTATGCAAATCATGAAATTATATGAATGTATATGTATATGTATATGTATATATGGTGATTATGCTGACAAAACGATCACGAAGGATATAGAGGTGTCGCAAAGAAATTGAACCACTGGTACAATCCTCGGCCAGTCCACAAAAAATCATGGAGACAAACTGCTGAAGAACAAAGAGATCAACATCCCAAAAGCTCAAACCCTAGTCGGGGAAGGAGGAGATCTGCTGAGGAAAAAAACACATCCAACTATAGGGAATTTTAGGTTAACACCATAAAAATGGGATACAACCCTACTGGGGAGGAATCAAAAAGCTGCTCAGAAACCAGGAAGGAACTCTGGCTGGGAGCAAAGATACAAAGATTGGTGGAGATACCAAAGCGATCTACTGGGGAGAGATCAAATATCTTCTGATGACGATCTACCTGCTGAAGAAATACGAACTCCACTGAGAAGACCGAAACTCTGTTAGGGACAAGGACACACCGCTGGGGATTTGAATCAATCAACTCAACTGGGGAACAGAAAAGAAATTCCACTAGTGTATCAAACAATCCATCGGGGAACTGAATCTGCTAGATGAGGACAACAACACTCTACTGAGGACATGAATCAACACTGATTCCTAGAGATACCTGAAGAGTTACTGCTTGGGGGACCTCAGATGCTTCACACTTAAGGACTTGCTATTTACTGAAATGCTGTGGATATTACTGTTACTTGCTTTGGAAAAGTTTTTGCTTTTATGTATTTAAGAAAATTTGATTTTGATTTTAAAAATTTTATTTTAAAATGATCATAATAAAAATTTAAAACTATTGGCTGACGTAAATAAGAGTAGAAACAATTGGATAAAAGCTCAACTTTATTTAGAGAATGGTAGTCTGTAAATGACAAGACTCCATGGATTTTACAAAGTTGAAAAATGGTAATTTACATGGAAAAGGGTTACATTGAATACAAATGATCCTTAATCCTTCTACCAAGTCTTGATATCCACTGTGTTTTTGACCACTGCTGAAGATGAACCAATGTCAACCCTTGTGCTCAAACAAGTCTCTAAAAATCGCTGAAGATCAGCAGAATGCAGTTACTTGCCATAATCCCTATTTTTTTTTGCATAAGTTGCCCCAAGGTGGGGTACTCAACTTATCGGGAAATTATTTTCTATTTTTATGTCTCTAATTTTTGCCTGGATCGCCCTTTCGGGTTTTCAATCCACCGAGACGCTCATTTTTGCCTAAGCCGCCCTGTCGGGTTTTCAACTTAGCGAGCTATTCTTTTCTTTTTTAGGAGAAGTATTTCTTGACTGCATCTATGTTCATAGGACGAGTGAACTCTTCACCATCCATAGTTGTAAGAATCAATGCACCGCCTGAAAAGGCTCTCTTGACAACATATGGGCCTTCATAATCAGGAGTCCATTTCCCTCTGGAATCTGGCTTGAACGATAAAATCATCTTGAGCACAAGGTCACCTTCTCTGAACACACGAGGCTTGACCTTCTTATCAAAAGCTTTCTTCATTCTCTGCTGATACAAATGACCGTGACACATGGCAGTTAATCTCTTCTCTTCAATTAAATTCAACTGGTCAAACCTGGTCTGACACCATTCAGCTTCAGTCAACTTGGCTTCCATGAGCACACGCAATGAAGGAATCTCAACCTCTATGGGGAGCACTACTTCCATACCATAAACAAGAGAGAAAGGGGTTTCTCCTGTTGAAGTGCGGACGGATGTACGATACCCATGCAAAGCAAATGGGAGCATCTCATGCCAATCCTTATACGTAACAACCATCTTCTTGATAATCTTCTTGATGTTCTTATTCGCAGCTTCGACAGCTCCATTCATATTGGGTCTATAGGGAGAAGAATTATGATGTGCAATCTTGAAGTCTTTGCAAAAAGCTTCCACCATATTGTTATTCAAGTTCGATCCATTATCAATAATGATCTTACTTGGCACACCATATCGGCATATGATCTGATTCTTGATAAACCTTACAACAACTTGCTTGGTTACATTTGCATACGATGCCGCTTCAACCCATTTTGTGAAGTAATCAATTGCCACCAAAATGAAACAATGTCCATTCGAAGCTTTGGGCTCAATCATCCCAATCATATCAATTCCCCACATGGAGAAAGGCCATGGGGAAGAGATAACATTCAAAAGTCTCAGAGGAACATGAATCTTATCAGCATAGATTTGACACTTGTGGCATTTCTTCACAAACTTGCAACAGTCAGATTCCATTGTCAGCCAATAGTAACCTGCTCGCAACATCTTCTTCGCCATTGCATGTCCATTGGAATAAGTACCAAAGGAACCTTCATGCAATTCAGTCATTAACAAGTGTGCTTCATGTCTATCCACGCATCTGAGAAAAACCATGTCGAAGTTTCTCTTGTACAGTATATCACCATTCAAGTAGAAATTACCGGCTAATCTTCTCAAAGTCTTCTTATCTTTCAAAGATGCCCCAGGCGAGTAAATATGACTTTGGAGGAAACATTTAATATCATAATACCACGGCTTCTCGTCTTTGATCTCTTCAACAACAAACACATGAGCTGGCCTATCAAGACGCATTACAGACAAATTGGGAACTTCATTCCAATACTTCACTATAATCATTGATGCCATTGTTGCAAGAGCATCTGCCATCCGGTTTTCATCTCGAGGGATATGATGAAACTCAACCTTTGTAAAGAAAGTTGAAATCCTCCTCGCATAATCTCTATATGGTACCAAACTGGGTTAATTTGTCTCCCATTCTCCTTTGATCTGACTCACAACCAAAGCTGAATCATTGAAGACATCCATATATTTGATTCTGAGATTCATGGCCTCTTCAAGCCCCATAATGCAAGCTTCATATTTTGCCATGTTGTTTGTACACTTGAAAGTTAATCTAGCTGTAAATGGTAGATGCACGCCTTGAGGAGTAATAATCAATGCCCCAATGCCATTTCCATATTGATTAACAGCTCCATCAAATACCATGCCCCAATGGGAACCAGGTTATGGCCCTTCTTCTAGCAATGGTTCATCACAATCTTTCATTTTCAAGTACAAAATATCTTCATCAGGAAAATCATACTGTACTGACTGGTAATCTTCAATTGGTTGGTGAGCCAAATGGTCAGCCAAGATACTACCTTTGATTGCTTTCTGAGATCGGTATTCTATATCATACTCTGATAACAACATCTGCCAACAGGCAATCCTCCCAGTTAAAGCAGGCTTCTCAAATATATACTTGATTGGATCCATTTTGGATATCAACCAAGTGGTATGATTCAACATACACTGACGCAGACGCTTAGCAGCCCAAGCCAATGCGCAACAAGTTTTCTCAAGCATTGAATACCGAGTCTCACAGTCAGTGAATTTCTTACTGAGGTAGTAAATTACAAATTCTTTCTTTCCAGTATCATCTTGCTGACCAAGAACACAACCCATACTATCTTCTAGCACAGTCAAATACATAATCAACGGTCTTCCTTCAACAGATGGAGACAAAATCGGAGGTTCAAGCAAATATTCTTTGATACTATCAAAAGCTTCCTGGAAGTCTTCGGTCCAATCATAAGACTGATCTTTCTGAAGAAGCTTGAATATAGGAGCACATGTGGCAATCATGTGGGAAATGGATCTGGAAATATAATTCAAGCGGCCGAGAAAACCTCTGACTTGCTTTTCAGTTTTGGGCGCTGACATTTCTCATATTGCTTTGCCCTTGGCAGAATCAACTTCAATACACTTCGCACTGACAATAAAGCCCAACAACTTACCAGAACGAACACCAAAAGTACACTTATTAGGATTCAAGCGGAGTTTATACTTCCTTAAACACTGGAATAGCTTCAACAAATGCTCAACATGTTCCTCTTCATCAATTGATTTAGAAATCATGTCATCGACATAAACTTCAATCTCCTTATGCATCATATCATGAAAAAGAGTAGTCATTGCTCTCTGGTAAGTTGCACCAGCATTCTTTAAACCGAAAGGCATCACTCTATAACAAAATGTTCCCCAGGGTGTAATGAATATGGTCTTCTCTATATCCTCCGGTGCCATCTTAATCTGATTATATCCGGAAAATCCATCCATAAACGAAAAGACTTTGAATTTAGCAGTATTGTGTACCAACATATCAATGTGTGGCAGAGGGAAATCATCTTTCGGACTGGCTTTATTCAAATCTCTATAATCAACACACATGTGGACTTTTCCATCTTTCTTTGGCATAGGCACAATATTGGCCACCCATTGCAGATACTCAACAGTTATAAGGAAACTGGCATCAATATGCTTCTGAACTTCCTCTTTGATTTTCACAGCCATATCAGGATGCGTTCTTCTCAACTTCTGCTTGACTGGCGGGCATTCTGGATTCAACGGCAATCTATGCTCCACAATGTCAGAATCCAACCCAGGCATGTCTTGATAGGACAAAGCAAACACATCTGAAGACTCTCGAAGAAGATCAATCAACTCCTTCTTAGCATCTGGACACAAACGAGACCCAATCTTGACTTCATTCACATCATCTTCGGAACCCAAGTTGACTAGCCCAATCTGCTATTCAAACGGCTGAATAATCTTCTCATCTTGCTCAAGAAGACGGGACAATTTATCACTCACTTCTACATCACTTTCTTCCTCGGCTTCAAACACAGGGAATTCAAAATTTGGAGAAGGATCATTGTATTCAATGGGGTTAGAAACCAACCTGCATAATGATTTGATATTTTGATTTTAGAGAAGTGAATTTGTGACCTAATATTATGCAGATGGACAATTATATTGTTTATTTATGTTTTTTGTGATTACCATTTTCAGAAATAAGCAAAAAGTAAAAATAAACATCAAAGATGTGGATGAATAGAATTAATTTTATTGATGATCAATTTAAAATGCCCAAACAATGTTCACTTCTCCCTTAGGAATAGGAGAAGGATTTTAAAAACATATAAAAGCAATTACTTAGATCGATGCAAAATAACAGGAATATCAACAGCAGTCCAATTGTTGCATGTCTGTCCATGCATCACAAAGTTGGTGCAGTCTTCCTCTTCATTGTCCTCTAGCACAACAGCTAAGTGTTGTTCATTCCCATGAATGAACCCTCCACTACGAAAGATGAGTTGCATCTCTTCTGATCTAACGGTTGACGAGCCCTTCTGGAACCCCCAACTAGTTCTTCCTTTGTTGTAGGAGACCTCTACCACGCGCCCCCATTGATCAACGGGACCTTCTTCCACAATCTTCTACGCATCTTTCAGAGAGGACATAAGTGCCCTAACTCTCTTCTCAGCAGTAATAGACAAGGCTTGAAACATCGTCCCAACCTCATCCTCAGCTTCAACATACGAAAAAGATGACAGATGGTTGACCAACAATGCTTTCTCACCTCCCACAATCACCAACTTGCCATTCTTGACAAATTTGAGCTTCTGGTGCATAGTGGAAGTAACAACCCCTGCTTCACGAATCCATGGCCTTCCCAAAAAACAACTATAGGTCGAGTGAATATCCATTACCTAGAAAGTAATCTAAAAATCACTCAGACCTATCCTGACTGGAAGGTCCACTTCACCAATTACAGTCTTGCGCGAGCCATCAAAGGCTTTGACAATTACTCCACTATACCTCATGGGAGTTCCTTGATAAGATAACTTTGACAATGTTGATTTTGGAAGCACATTGAGTGATGATCCAGTATTAACTAACACGTTTGACAAAGCATCTTCTTTGCAATTCATCGAAATATGCAAAGCCAAATTGTGATTTCTTCCCTCTTCAGGGAGTTTTTCATCACAAAAACTCAAATTGTTGCATGAAGTGATGTTAGCTACAATGGATCAAATTGAGCCACAGTAACATCCTGCTCCACGTATGCCTGTTCAAGAAATCTCTGGAGTGCTTCTCTGTGCGCTTCAGAGTTTAAAAGAAGAGACAGCACAAAAATCTTAGAGGGGGTCTGGAGCAACTGCTCAACCACATTGAATTCACTCCTCTTGGTCAGTCGGAGTACCTCATCATCATCAGTATTGGCTTTCAAATTGCTGGATTCACTAGACTTATCTCTTGAACAACCAACAGGATCTACACTAGGCACCTCCGCCTTCTTACTAACAATCAATTATTCCTTATTCTCAAGGACAACTGACCCAAAAACTCGACCACTACGGGTCATCTTCGTAACATCTGCAATGCTCACTAATGAACTGGTCGTAGGCAACGAGACCTCTTGACCTTTCTCAATCATCATAGCATTGTATTGATATGGTACAACCTTATCAGATACATACGAGACTGGGCCTGCCAACCGTATTACCAACGGCGAAACTGATCTATTGCTGATGTTCTTGTTGCTATCATACTGCATCACCAACCGTTCTGGTTGCTTGAAAACGGGAACAATGACATTAACATCGTCATCTTCATGACGGGATTGACAAATCTGGATCATGCCTTCATCCATCAGACACTAGATGTCCCTTTTCACCACAACACACCCTATTGGGTTCACACTACAAATATCACAACCTTCGTGATCATGTTCACATTCACTCACCATATAGATGTCCTTGTGTATCTACACCAAGGATCCACGAAGGAAACGCACATCAAAAACTTTATGCTCACCTGGACAGCCGTCCACCATATTCACTGAGGTATTCCCATGAGCAGGCAAGGGATTAGCTTTCACATTAGGCGCACGGTCTTCAAAAAACACCATGCCACTCTTCATAAGCTTTTGCACCTCATATTTCACCGGATAACAGTTCTCAATATCGTGCCCAGGTGCACCCTGGTGAAAAGCACAACGAAGTTCGGGTTTATACCACCATGGAAGTGGTTCTGGTATCTGCGGGGGATTCCTCAGTTGAATCAAATTCTTGAGGACTAAAGATGGGTACAACTCTGCGTATGACATAGGAATCGGGTCAAAAGAGACCTTCTTCCTCTTGAAGTTCTGTTGTTGGTGCTGATTGTTGTTGGAATTGTTGTTGTTGTAGGTGTTTGTTCTTTGTTGCGATTGTTGTTGTTAACATTGATTTTGATACTGATGTTGTTGTTGTTAAATTGGTGTTGCTGGTTGATTTGAAAACACTGGAATAATGGAAGACACTTGATGATGATGATGTTGACGGGGTGGTAAATTCCTTCTTGCTTGAGGCCTCCTTTGCCTCCCACTGCTTAATGCATTTGTTTCATTTTCCTTCCTCTTGCTAAAGTTGCTCCCATACTTCTTGCTAGTTGATGCCTCCTCTTTCGATAATCGTCCTTCACGGACCCCCTCTTCAAGTCTCATCCCCATGTTTACCATCTCAGTAAAATCACTGGGGGCACTGGAAATCATATGTTCATAATAAAATGAACTCAGGGTTTTGAGAAAGATTTTTGTCATCTCTTTCTCCTATAAAGGAGAAGTAATCTGGGCAGCCAACTCCCTCCAACGTTGGGCATAATCTTTAAATGTCTCCTTGTCTTTCTGAGACATGGACCTCAGCTGGTCCCTATCTGGAGCCATATCCAGATTGTATTTATACTGTTTCACGAAAGCCTCTCCTAGATCATTGAAAGTGCGGATGCTTGCACTAACTAGCCCCATATACCAACGGAACGCAGCACCTGTCAGGCTATCCTGGAAATAGTGAATCCGTAGTTGATCATTATCTGTCTGGGTTGACATCTTGTGGGCATACATCACAAGATGAATGAGTGGACACGAGTTTCCTTTATACTTCTCAAAGTCAGGCACTTTGAATTTGACTCGGATTTTCACGTTGGGCACTAAGCACAGTTCATAAGCACTCTTCCCAAACAGATCTTTGCCTCTAAGCGTTTTCAGTTCCTTGCGCAGCTCAAGGAATTGATCCTTCACCTCATCCATCTTCTCATAGACATCCGGGCCCTATGATGGCTCGGAGTGATAAATGGTGTCTTCTACTCGCGGCAAAGTGTGCACAACGGGAGGTGGCACAAACATGATCGGGCTAGATGTCGGCATGGAAGCAAAAGTGGGAGCGAAACCCTCTGGCACAAAGCTAGGTGGCATGCCCCAAGGGAATCCAGCAGGCAGATTCAGAGCGAAGTGGGAGGTGGCAGCAGGCACTGTAGAGGTAACCACTTCAGAAATGGCAGTCCTTGTGGGAGGAGTTGCAGGTGTTAGAGAAGCTTGGCTCTGGGCAACAAGAACTGAGTCCATCATGGCAGTCAGTCGGGCAATCTCCTCTTTCAACTCTCGGTTGTCTTGCTCAAGGTGTTCCATGATCTTTGAATGATTGGCTCGAGTGTTGTATCGGTGAGTCAGCTTGGCTAAAGCACAGAAGAACACCAATCAGACACCTGGCAAAAACCTGCTTATGCAAATGATGCATGAAATGCAATGGTTGATTATTTTTATTTCCAAGGATATTACTATATTATTTGCGAATATATAAATTGAACTGGCAATTTCAATAATCTAATATGACTAAAAATCTCTTTTCATTTATATAAATTAGAAAGATTACACTGAGCACAATTTCAGAAACCAAAATAAAAGATACAAGAGAAAAAGAGACTAGTCATCCTAAGGATCCCTAACAACAGTGTCAGCAGATCTAGCTGAAGGCGCGTAATTCCTTCGAATGTGACGAATCTCAGTCTCAAAAGAAGCCTTCATCTGAGTCTTCTCGAGAACAAGCTGGTCAACAATCTTCTTCCAAGCAACGGAAGGCTGAGGAATTCTAGAAGATGAAAACTATGGCTCCCTCTGTCTCTTCGTCACTCGGTCTTCAAGTAGCTCAATAAGTGCATCTTTGTCCTTAGACTCCAATTGCAACTCTTCATGCTTCTTGCTCAAAGCATGGAAACACTCTTCCCACATATCTTTCTCTTGCTTCATCTTGGCGAGCGTGTCTTCCAACTCCTCTACATCTTGGTTAGGGAGAGTTAATGGCTCAACCACAACCATAGAGATAGGTCTTTCACATGGATAAGGCATCTTCAACTCCAAAGCTCTCTTCTTCACCCAAAGAGTGTAAGCTTCCAAAGCTACACAATTACACGGACCAAGCTCGGATCTTCCTTTCCTATGCACATTATGCCAAGCATGCACAATCTTCTACTTCAAATGTTGGGGATCTTTATCCTCTTGATAGAAAAGACCTTCTAACAACATGTTATTAGGTTTATCTCTCAAAGGGAACCCAAGTTGACGACGAGCCTGTAACACCTCAAAATTTGCCCTCCTCTTCTTGAGACTAGTTTGACACATTGCATTTCATATTTTAGAGCATTAGGCATTGCATTTTGCATATCATATGAGAATAAGAAGGTCATCCTCCACAGTCTTTTCAAAAGATGGAAAAGTTACATGATTCAAGCCTGAGGGTCTCTATGAATTGGTTATCAACCATCTGAGGGTTTGCATTTCATTAGGGTTTCTTGATTCTTCAAAGGTCTTGAGCATCATCTTGTTTGCAAGGATATATTACCATCATCATGGTTCTATCATCATCAAGGGTTTCATAGTGCATTCTCAAGTTCCTTTGGATTAGGGTTGTGACCTCTAGTCAACCCTAATCAAGGCCATTCTTCCAGCCAGGTTTTCTCAAAGAGATGAGGTATTTTCTTGAGATGAGGATCACATGGTTATCACAAGGAGCTTACATGAGCTAGGGTTTCATTTTGAAGCAATTTCCCCAAGTGGTAGAGGCTCAAGTTGGTCAAGACATTTCAAGGTCATCTGAGAACCAAAAAGTCAACTATGCAGTCAACTGAGGGCTATGAGGTGGGGAAATGAGTTGAGACACCTCAATCATGTTCAAAATAGGTCCATTCATCATTTTAAACATCCTTCTTGAAGATTTTGAGGTCATGACAAAAGTTACTAAAAATGGAAAATGACCTATAATTCAAAGTTTCCAAATTTGGCAAGTTTTTGGTCCACTTTCAACTTGACTTTTCTATATAAAAGAAGTTTCAAATGGATTTTTGGTGAGCATGAAAGTTGTAGATCTTTGTCTCCCCTTTCCAAAAAGACCTAATTCATGTCCATATGATGATTGGTTGAGGAGTTATGGTCATTTTATCACAAGGTGTGCATGAAAATTCAAAGTGGCATAACTTTTGATGCAATGCTCCAATTTGGTCCATTCTTTTTGCAAAATGCTCCTCATGATCAAGACATCTCAAAACAAGCTTTGCCATGCATGGGAAAGGTGTGTATGCT
Source organism: Lathyrus oleraceus (assembly GCF_024323335.1). NCBI lineage: Eukaryota > Viridiplantae > Streptophyta > Magnoliopsida > Fabales > Fabaceae > Lathyrus > Lathyrus oleraceus. The sequence goes on along the minus strand of NC_066583.1, from coordinate 369,102,843 downwards.
CATCATTTCTCATGTGTTCATTTTGGAGGGAATTTCCATAATTCAAAGTTGGCTTATGGTGCAAGCAAAATAACACTTCAAGCATGACCATTAGATGATTTTAAGAGGATTCCAAGCCTTGCATGGTACTGTACACGTGTGTTTTGGCCATGCTAGCTCATGTTGCATTTTTGCAAATTGATTCAATTCTCACTAATCATGATTAATACATGGAAAGTGTGATTAGCATGATCATTAGCAGGGAGTATATAAGGCCAAACCCTAATCATAACCACCATAACAAAATTTTCAGATCTCAAATTTTCAAGTTCCCTCCATTTTTCTCTCTCTTTGAATTCTTGATTTCTCCACACAAACACCAAAAGTTCTTCAAGATTCTTGATCATCATCCTTCATTGATCAAGAATCAACCTCTGTGTTAGACAATTGAGCAAGATTTCGTGTAGATTCATGAGCATCCACATGTTGATGGAAGTTGAAAATCGAGCTAGATCCAGGCGGTTTCAAGTGATTCTTTGTGCATAAAGCTTCAAGGCAGGTGTAGTGGAGTAGATCTAGAGCTTGAGAGATCTTGATAGCACGAATTCAGAAGCTTCCATTTCAAGTAAGTGAAAAATTCATCATCTCCTTTTGCTATTCTATGACCATAGATGTGTAGTTCGTGTTGCCTGGAGCTTGTGTATATGTTTAGAATTGAAAACGGATGAGTAATGAGCATGTATGAAGGATTTCAAGTTTAGATCTAGAATTTTTTTTTGCTCGATCTGGAAAATATATGATGAATTAGTTTGTTTTGATGTCATATTTGGAATGTACATGAGAAACTGGTTCGAATGATGTATGCTTTTGTGATTTCTGGAAAAATACATGGCGGAGCCACCGTCTAGCTCGCCTGAGAAGACGACCGGAGCTTAGCTCCAGCGTCTCTGCGTGTCCTAGGGTTTGTCCTGCGTGTGTGCCATGCGAGCGCTCGCGTGTGCAATTGATTGGTTCCTGTTGCTTTGACCATGCCTTGTGTACGCTGACCTGATGACTGTGCTGCCACCGTGTTTAATGAAACAGTGAGTTTCATGCTTTGAATCTGAGCCGTTTGATGTGAATTGCACGCTTGATCTTGTGGCTAGGATTAATTCTGAATTGATTTGAATTTTATTTTTCCCTCCATATTTTCTTGTGTTATTTCTTTTGATTTGCTTGTTTTATAAAATGCATTAAAAATTGAAAAATGATCCAATTTGACTCCAATTTTTTTTCATAGATTTGTCTTGATGTATAGTTTTTTTTGATATTATTTTCATGAATTGTTGATGGATGGATTTTTATTGTGTGATTTTTGATTTCATGTGTTTCTAATTTGATCATGTTCATTCATTGCCTTGTGAAATCTTCATTGTTGAGCCAATTGATCTGATTTTTTGCATGCTTGATCTTCATATGTGATGTGAATTTTTGGTCACTGGTTTGGAATTTTTATCATATGATATCATCATTTTGGACACATGGGAAAAGATGTGACAATTTGTGTCACATTTTTGACATTGGATTGTTGCATTTTCATTCACCTATCATTTGAATCTTTCTGGATTTGATTTTTTGCACATTGATCATTCATGACATAAGGAGCTTGCATAAAAAATATCAAGGTCATTGCATGCATTTCTGTTTTGATTTGAATTTTCTAAGTTGGAAGTTCAATTTGGTGCACATTTTTTGTCATTACATAGCATGAGCAATTTGAGATACTTGCTTTGTGAATTGGTGCTGGTCCTTTTGAGGACATTTTATTGATTGTTTGAACTTGCAATATGTGAAAGATTGACTTCTGTTTTGATCATTTGGTTTGGTTTTGAACCTAGTCTTTGCACTAGTGTTTTTGTATATAACTAATTGTGCTTTGTGTTTCAGGTTTGGACATTTAGCATTGATGTTTGGTTTGTTCTCACTTTGTGAGATACAAATACTTTGAATTCTAACCTTTGTTTGTTTTGTAGGGTTATAAGTGATAGGCTTGAGCTCATTTTAATACTTGAACATTGTTCATTGAGTTGTGTACTGTGAATGGTTTCACTGTTTGTCTGTTTGTTTTATGACTGGAATACTAATTGGTTAGCCTTTGTACAGGTACTTTAGTTGCTTGCTTGCTTTTGCTTTTGCTTGAGCTTTGGATTATGGTTGATACACCACTCAGGTAGTTAGCTTCTTACTTCATGTAGTCTGGAAGTCCTGTCACCTTTTTGGCAGGCATTTTGCTGGAAAGTCCTCCTTCAGAGGCTCTGTTTGTGTTGTTTACAATTGTGCCAAAGACCTCCAAGATGAGGCATGTGTTACTTGATAAGTCCTCCTAAGTGAAAAGGAAATTGACGGATAAAAGGGATTAGTAGCCAATCCCCCATTATTCAGTGTGTCGTTCCTTATGCTCGCACTACGTGTTGATGCTTCTGAACATGTACCCAAGATCTTTGTCCAGTGTCTGTCAAGTGGAATAGGATCTCACTTTCTGGATCCCCACGCTTTCTTTGTCATGAGCTCACCCTGGCCAGGGTTAAGAGCATGAGGTCTCATCCTCATTACCTATTTGATCAGCTTCACCCTAACTCTCAATGTTAGTGGTTAAGAGCTACAGATTACCCATTACAGTTTGGCTTGTTTGTCGAGGTTGATATGACCCCTCTTGACTAAAGCCCACACATTATTTGAGCCTCTTGTATGGATATAGTGTGTGATGTTTATTCACTTGTGTTGATGTGTTTATCTCCCTTCTCGGATGAGTTAGGTTAGAAACTTCGACTTAGGGATATTGATGGCATGACAACTATTAGGCTCGAGTCTTAGTCTCCCCATTAGTTTGTTGCTTCCCTGGTCTCTGGTTAGGAGAGTGTTTTATCCCTGTTAAGGGGAACTACGTCGCCCTGATTCTCATACCAGATGAGATACGTAGGCAGGAGATTGTGCGAAATCTCTCTGGGCAACCTTTTTGTTTCTTTTGACGTCTCAGCGTCTCTCAACCTTTTTGTTTCTTTTGACGTCTCAGCGTCTCTCAACCTTTTTGTTTCTTTTGACGTCTCAGCGTCTCTCAACCTTTTTGTTTCTTTTGACGTCTCAGCGTCTCTTTTTGTTTTCTTTTTTCCCCTGTTAGGGGAACTACGTCGCCCTGATTCTCATACCAGATGAGATACGTAGGCAGGAGATAGAGCGAGATCTCTCCGGGCAACCTTTTTATTTCTTTTGACGTCTCAGCGTCTCTTTTTGTTGTCTTTTTTCCCATGTTAAGGGGAACTACGTCGCCCTGATTCTCATACCAGATGAGATACGTAGGCAGGAGATTGAGCGAAATCTCTTCGGGCACCCTTTTTTTTTGTGCGTTCACCCTTTTTCTTTTTTGCTGTGTTGTCTTGCGTGTGTTCACTCTTTGCTTCTGGCATTTGTGGTGTGAGTACCCGTTTACTCAGCGTGTGTATGTGTTGTATGTTCATACCCTGGGGTTTATCTTGGGGATCATCTGGGGTTCATTTGTGACGGTTGTCACTCACTTGGGGTTCATTTGTTATGATGGTTATCATCTTTGGGGTTCATTTGTGACGGTTGTCACTCACTCGGGGTTCATTTGTGATGATGGTTATCATCTTTGGGGTTCATTTATGACGATTGGTAGTCACTTTGGTGTACGCTGGTTAGCGTTTGTTATTGTTGGGAGTCGGATATAAGTCCATGTATTGGCATTCTGTTTCCTTTTGGGTGTTTCTTTTGACGTCTCAGCGTCCCTTTTTGGTGTTTGTTATTGTTGGGAGTCGGATGTAAGTCCATGTATTGGCATTCTGTTTCCTTGTGGGTGTTTCTTTTGACGTCTCAGCGTCCCTTTTTGGTTTTTGCTATTGTTGTGAGTCAGGTGTAAGTCCATGTATTGGCATTCTGTTTCCTTGTTGTTATTGTTAGGAGTCGGGTGTAAGTCCATGTATTGGCATTCTGTTTCCTTTTGAGTGTTTCTTTCGACGTCTCAGCGTCTCTTTTTGTTGTCTTGTTTCGGCGTGTGTTAGCCGAGCTACGAGTGCTCTGATTCTTCTCTGGATAGAGAAGATACGTAGGCATAAGACGCGATGTCTTAGCGAGCATGTCTCATTTCCCCGAACTACATTGACTCTGATGTTTGTTTCTGACAAACTACGTAGGCCTAGGATGCAATATCCTGCCGAGTCCCCTTCCTCCGTCTTCTTTCTTCTTTCACCTGTTTATAATTCCAATTTATGCAGTTTTCTTTGAGCAGTTTATTAGCAACTTATTTCTTTTCCTTTGAGCTATCTTTTGAGCGTGGATCCCGTCGAGTACGGCGGACGTGAGGGGTGCTAATACCTTCCCCTTGCGTAACCGACTCCCGTACCTTGCAATCTCTGGTCGTAAGACCGTTCCTTTCCCTTTCTTAGGTTAGTCCCGCGCTTCCTTTCCGTCATAGGATGAATAGCGTCGGTGGCGGCTCTGTATTTTTCCCGCCGGTTGTTTTTCGCGTTGCGACAGCTGGCGACTCTGCTGGGGATTTACACTGAAGTTGACCTCTTGCTGGTCCATATTCCCTAAGCGAGTCAATCCTAGCGCTCTCTAGCGTAGTCTCTAGGGTAGTTTGAGTTGCTTTTACTGCTTATTTATCGCATTTGTGATTATTATACTATGATTGTATATATTTGCATATATGTTTGCATGCATCATATTATCACTGTGCTGGATTCTGTACAGGTGTGGTTCCTATGATTTGGGGTGGGTGTTCTGAGTGGGGCTAAAACCCAGGCCCGAGTATACACCTAGGATTAGCGTGGTCTCACGTTCCTCACATGTTGGTTTGGCATGATTGTTGCGACGTGACATACCACAAGCCGGACGAGGTTCTTTTGAGAGAGCTCTTCCTTGTGGAGTTTCCACTATGGTTGGGTTATATCTCTTTTGAGCTATTGACTTCGGTGACCGCTCTTTCCCGGATTTTTGGTTTAGATGATCTTATGAGAGCTGTACGGCACACCCGAAAGGGAAAACCCGTTGAGTATCTTGTCCGATTATCGAGACCGATTATCCTCCTTAGGATGACCTTATTAGAATTTACCTGTGAGGGGAGGGTTTGATTCCTACAGGTACAAATTCTGTTGGTGACCTTTTGCTGGTGACTTTGGTTCAGTTCTTGATATGGGTCCTATTGATAAGTTGGATTTATGGATATTTATTTTTGAGACGCCGGAGTTCTGTCCGTGGTATTTATCAGCGGATTCCGTTTATTTCGGATTCCCCGGGTCAGATTTGGGGCTTTGTGTTCAGATGATATTGTTGCTCCGTTCAATGGCTTTCCTGTGATGATGGTGATATATCCTCTGGTTCCGTTTATTTCGGAACCCCCCGAGTTGGATTTGTGGTTACTTAGTCCCTCAGATGGTTGTGATTAGTTCTGAGACCGGGATCCAGTACAGTTGATGTTCAGATGACTTGGAGGATGGCACCATGAATTGCATTCATGCATCTGCATCATTCCCATTTCACATTCATTTGCATCTAACTCATGTTTATCCATATGTAGGGGACATTCTTGATTGAGATTCTGGTTGAGAGACATCCTTATTCCAGATATGGGGACCGACTTAAAAAAAGATTGATGTCAGAATGTCATTGTCAGATTATTATCCGTCTCGATGAAACCAGGATCGAAAGACAGAATGTTCCTCCTATGAATAGACATTGCATCCATGCGTGAGTCATAATAACTTGTCTTCTATTTTGCAGGTGTCAGTTTCTAACGTGTTTGGTTGACTCAGGAATCATTGCTCGCGCACGCAGAATCATTCCTCTGCACGTAGCTCGTCCGCACAGATACCCTACCAGACGCAACAAATCCAGACTGATGGATCCTTCCAACGCTGATATTCTCGAACTGAAAGAGAAGATGAATCAGTTGATCAACGCCATGCAAGGGTTCGCCATGGAGCAGAAAGCAATCGCCGAGAAGGTGGAGAGGCTTGAGCTGGCTTCGATTGCCAACAATGGCAACAGTCATGAGGGTAACTTCATCCATGGTCCTGGTGGTTCTAGGGGTGGTGGTGATCTCAGAAGGAAGGCAACTAATACTGGTGTATTCATCAACAACGGTGGTGGTTTTGGTTTCGCTGCAGGCGGTGGACCAGGTCTTGTGGGCAATACTTTGAAGGATAATCAGTTTCCTCCTTTCTTTGGGGCTGTGGAGGATAAAGAAGAGGGTCAGTTCTCTGTGTTGAATGAGCAGTTCGGTCAATATGGTGTTCAACCGCCGAATAAAGAGATTCAGGTACTACCAGAAAAGATCAGGGCTCTGGAAAGCCATACTTCTCCTGGGACTATTAATATGACAAACATGGGGCTGGTTGAGGGGATTGTGATTCCACAGAAGTTCAAAGTGCCCTCGTTTGATAAGTACAATGGGAGGATTGAAAGCTGGTTAAAAATAGGAAAGATACAGAGAAATGCTTCGTCGTCTGAATTGAAGAAGCCCTTTGGGAACAGTCAGCGTAAGAAGGAGGGTGAATCGAGTGCTACGTATGCCCAAAGAGGACAAGGTAGGGATCGTTACCACCTGTATGTTGCTGCAGTAACGATTCCTGCTGGTAATCAATCTGTACAATAGCCACAGCAGCAACCTCAACAGAGAACACAGAGAGCTGGGTACCAAGTGAGAGGAAGGATGGCAGATCGTCAGTTTGATAGGCCACCAATGACGTATGCCCTTTTGTTGAAAAGGTTGAAGGATCTTGGGTTGGTTCAGCTGAGGACGTTGGCTCCTGTAAGACCAGATCAGAAGCCTGCAAGTTATGATGAGAACGTCAAGTGCGAGTTCCATTCTGGTGCACCCGGGCATAACATTGAGTGTTGTAAAGCTTTTAAGCATGTCGTTCAAGATTTGGTGGATTCTAAAGCCATCAATTTTGCACCATCGCCGAATGTTAATGCTAATCCCATGCTGACGCATGGTCAGATGGGGGTGAATGCAATTTCTGAGGATGCAAGCCATATCTGTGCGGTGGGTGAAGAAACTGACAGTGACTGCGAGCTTGATTCGTGGATAAAACCTTGCGTACCAGGAATGGAAATCCAGAACTGGAAGGTCGAAAAGATCATCACGGTCACTCTACGTGAAGAGTAATATTTTTGTTTTTAATTCTGTTTGCATGAAAGCCATTCGTTTTGCCCGAAACGTAATGGTTCATTGTAAGAGCCACCTCATGTGTTTCATTTTGCATTGTTTGCATCATTAATAAACGGATGTTTTTCGCATTAAAAGCGGTGTTCCCTGTTTTTCATTTATTTTTGCAGTTTAAAAAACAATAAAAATGGCAATGTTTATTTTCATTTTTCTTCCTTTCAATTTGTCTCGTTCCGACTCTAAAGCAATGCATGAATCAACATTCATGCGGATGCGATCATTCTCCGGATCTCATTGATAACAATCCTGTTACACCCCTATATGACTTCGACAATCCGATCTATCATGCCGAAGAAGAAGGCGAAGAAGATTGTGAACTGCCGGAAGAATTAGCCAGGTTGTTGAAACAAGAGGAGAAGGTGATTCAACCACACGAGGAGCAAGTTGAGATTGTTAATCTAGGCACCGAGGAGGTCAGAAAGGAAGTAGAAATTGGGGCCGCTTTGGAGGTAAATGTCAAGAACAGAATGGTAGCGCTGTTAAAAGAGTATGTTGATATCTTCGCCTGGTCTTATCAAGATATGCCAGGGTTGGATACCAATATCGTTGTGCACAGGTTGCCATTAAGAGAAGATTGTCCTCCAGTGAAGCAGAAGTTGCGCAGAAATCGACCCGAGATGGCCATGAAAATCAAAGAGGAGGTGCAGAAGCAGTTGGATGCTGGTTTCCTCGCTGTTACTAATTATCCGCCTTGGGTCGCGAACATTGGGTCGGTGCCGAAGAAGGATGGAAAAGTGAGGATGTGTGTGGACTACCGAGATTTGAACAGAGCTAGCCCGACAAATGATTTTCCATTACCTCACATTGATGTGTTGGTAGATAATACAACTCAACTTTCGGTGTTTTCCTTCATGGATGGCTTTTCTGGCTATAATCAAATTAAAATGTCGCCAGATGATATGGAGAAAACAACGTTCATCACACCATGGGGCACTTTTTGTTATAAGGTGATGCCATTCGGTCTCAAGAACTCCGGTGCCACGTATCAAAGAGCTATGGTGACTTTGTTTCATGATATGATTCACCATGAAATCGAATGCTATGTTGATGACATGATAGAAAAGTCCCAAACAGAAGAGGGGCATTTGGTAGACTTGGCCAAGTTGTTTGATCGGTTGAGACAATTCAAATTGAGGTTGAATCCGAATAAGTGCACTTTTAGAGTGCGATCCAGTAAGTTGCTGGGGTTTATTGTGAGTGAAAGAGGAATCGAGGTTGATCCTGCTAAAGTAAAAGCGATACAGGAAATGCCTGAACCGAGAACAGAAAAAGAGGTTCGTGGTTTCTTAGGTAGATTGAACTACATTTCACGGTTCATATCTCATCTAACAGCCACGTGTGAACCTATATTCAAATTCTTGAGAAAAGATCAAACGGTCAGGTGGAATGATGATTGCCAGGCGACATTTGAAAAGATAAAAGAATATTTGCAAGAGCCTCCGATTCTGATGCCTCCTGTGGAGGGTCGACCGTTAATCCTATACTTGACGGTCCTAGAGGGGTCTATGGGGTGTGTACTGGGGCAACATGACGAGTCTGGTCGAAAAGAGCATGCAATCTACTACCTTAGCAAAAAGTTTACCGAGTGTGAAACAAGATATTCACTGCTCGAGAAAACTTGTTGCGCTTTGGCATGGGTTGCTCGCCGACTAAGACAGTATATGCTGGTTCATACCACTTTAATTTCCAAGATGGATCCGATCAAGTATATTTTTGAGAAGCCAGCATTGACCGGACGGGTTGCGAGATGGCAAATGATTTTGACTGAATATGATATCCAGTATACTTCTCAAAAAGCAATAAAGGGAAGTGTATTGTCTGATTACCTCGCCCAGCAACCCATTGAGGATTATCAACCGATGAAATTTGAGTTCCCTGATGAGGACATCATATTTCTCAAATTGAAAGATTGTGAGGAACCTATCCCGGAGGAGGGGCCTGACCCTGAATCTGAATGGATTATGATGTTTGATGGGGCCGTTAATGTAAATGGTAGTGGAGTTGGTGCTGTTTTGGTTACCCCGAAGGGATCCCACATTCCTTTTGCTGCCCGGTTAACGTTTGAATGCACCAATAATGTGGCTGAATACGAAGCTTGTATCTTGGGTGTCGAAGAGGCGATTGTGCAAAAAAATGGTCGTAACTGTCGCTCCCCAGGATTTCCCAAATCCAGGTACAAACGCGAAAAAGAGTGGCGAGGAAAAAAAAAGAGTAGAGTCGCGAGCTATGTACTTTTATCCCAAGAGGGGGGAAAGGTAGTACTGCATAACCAAGAGGGAACGGATAAAACAAAGTCTCGAACCAGAGAAAAACTAAGTAAGGGGGCCGGTTACGTGAAGGGAAGGTTACCGCACCCCTTCACGTCTGTGGTACTCCACAGGATCCACGCTTGCTATTTACGTCTAAAGTGTGTGTAAAAAGTCCTACATGCAATGCAAAAGAGAGAAAAATCAAAGTAGGGAAAATAAAGAATTATTGCTCGCACAAGCCCTACCCTGCTGCATACGTATCTCAAGAAGGATTGAGAATCAGAGCATCGTAGCTCCGCTAACCTATTTCTATTTGTTTTGTGTTTTTTAGATGAACGATGTTACTACGCAATCTACCGGATGCTCGACCTTCGGAGACTTACTCACCTGTAGTAGAAGGAGTTAACGTGTCCTTAAGAAAAGATAATCAAAGAGTTTGTTTGTGTTTTAGGAATGCTCATGCAAAAAGGAAGTCCTAGACGAAGGAACCGTGCTACCTTAATTGACATGCAAACGAGAGACACTATGAAGTCTAGCAATCCTATGGGGAGACGATCACACCACACAAAAAACATAAGGCATAGAGTAAACACACCAACAAGGGGGCTCATGAGAGGACCACAAATAAAGGAAACAAGATGCCAATAGATGGACTTACACCCGACTCCAAGGAAACAGAATGCCAATAAATGGACTTACATCCAACTCCTAACAACAAAACGGAAACAGAATGCCAATAGATGGACTTATATCCGACTCCAAACAACAAACAGATAAGCATCAAAAGCAAACACATCAAGAGTTCACAAGTAAGAAATCATCACACACTATATACAAACAAGAGGCTCAATCAAATGGGTGGGCTTTAGTCAAGAGGGGTCATATCAACCTCGACAAACAAGCCAGAATGCAAAGGTAAACAAGAGCTCTTAACCACTGACATTGAACGTCAGGGTGAGCAGATCAAAATGGTACTGAGGATGAGACCTCATGCTCTTAACCCTGGCCTGGGTGAGCGCAAATCAAAGAAAGCGTGGGGATCCAGAAAGAGGGACCCTATTCCACTTGATTGACTCTATACAAAGATCTTGGGTACTTGTTCAAGAGCATCAGCACGTAGTGCGAGCATAATGAATGACACACAGAATAACAAGGGATTGATTGCTAATCCCTTCTATCTGTCAATTGCCTCTTCACTTAGGAGGACTTATCAAGTAACATGCCTCACTTGGAGGTCTTTGGCACAAACGTAAACAAACACACAAAGAGCCTCTTAAGGAGGACTTCAGCCAAATGCCTGCCAAAAAGGCGACAGGACTTCCAGACTACATGGAGAAAGAGGGCTAAACTACCTCAGTGGTGTATCAACCACACTCCAAAGCTTAAGCAAAGCAAAGCGACTAATGTACCTGTACAAAAGCTAATCAATTAGTATTGTATTCAGAAAAACCAACAGACAACAGTGGAACTTTCCAATATCTACACAATGCAAATCACAAGTGCAAGCACTCAAATGAGTTCATCACATCAATGGACCTAAAACACAACAAGAGTTAGTAATCAAAAGCATCTTGCATCTCAAATAATGAGACCACACCAACCATCAAAGCTAAATGCTCGAACCTGAAACACAAAGTACAATTAGTATGTGTACAAATCACTAGTATAGAGACTAGGTTCAAAAGCAAGTCAAACGATCAAAACAGAAGTCCATCTTTCACATATTGCAAGTTAAAATAATCAACAAAGTGTCCTCAAAAGGACCAAGATCAATTCATAAGGCAAAGGCATCAAATGATCAATGTAAAGCAAAGGCAAGCAAAGGTGCACAAAGTCGATATCCAAATGAGAAAATCCAAATCAAAACAGAAAAGAATCAAATGATCTTGAAATTGTTTATGCAAGCTTATCCTGTTATGAGTAATCATCATACAAAAATACAGATCCAGAAGAGTTCAATTGATATATGAATGAAAATGCACAAATGCAACATCCAAAAGGTGACACAAATTGTCACACCACATGTTCATGTGTCAAAAACACTGATAGCATATCATAAAAATTCCAAACCAAAGCTAAAAATTCATATCATATGTGAGGATCAAGCATGCAAAATTTCAAGTCAATTGGATTAAAGATGAGCATTTCACAAACCATTGAATTCAACATGTCAATTTGGCATAAGGTTCAAACAAACATTCCACAAATAAAATCCAGAAGCAAACAATTCATGAAATAAATCCTATAAAAAACTAGAGATCAAAACAAGAATGTGAAAAAAAATTGGGAACAAATTGGACATCTCTATTATTTTTAATGATTTTTGAAGTTGAACAAAATAATATGAAATAATGCATGGCAATGGAGGGAAAATGAAATTTTGAATAAAATTCAGAGAATGCATCTACTGGAATCGAACCCACGCATGGCTTGTAAAAGGAGCGCTCAAAATAAATCAAATCCACAAAACACACAATGCCAGGAATCGAACACAGGAAGGTAAGTGATAAAACAAATGAAATTCCAAAATGCCTTGGCCAGGATCGAACCAGCGTACGCAAGGTTCAAAGCGCGTTCATAAACAAAACGCTGCGTTTTGGAAACGTAAACCCTAGCAAAAGACCAGACGGCGGCGCACGGTGTTTTCCACTGTCTTCTCCGACCAGCCAGGCGGAGGAGACACAATTTTTTTTCCAGAAATTGATGAAATACATATGGTTCGAAAGAGTTTTCAACGAGGATCATGAATCTCATATTCATTCAATCTAAAACTTCATGAATCGAACGGATCGAGCACAAACATTTTCAACATCCAAACTTTAAATCAACATATCATGATCAATATCCAGCCAAATCAAGATCTAATTATATCAGCATGCTCAGGGGACTTAGATCTACACAATCATGGCAAGCAAATGGCAAAATAAGAGGATCTAATTTCACCTACCTGAGATTGCAGTGATCTAAACTCGTGTCCTCAAGCTTCCAAAGTCTCCATATCTTCTTCTTTTAACCTCTAATGAAGCTTTGTGCAAGAATTGATGGTTGAAGGCACGTGGATCTAGCTCAACTCTCAAGCTCCATCAACATGTTCATGCTTTTGATTTTCTCAAATCTGGACCAAATTCTTCAAACCAAAGCTTGATTCCTACTCAATGATGCACGATGAACAAGATTATACAAGAATTTTGATGAATTATGTGAAGAAACTTGAAGTTTGAAGTGAGAGAAAAAATGGAGGGAAGCTTGAATTTCAGATCTGAAATGTGTTGTTATCAGCAAAAACAGTTATGATTAGGCTTTTATATAATGTGTTAATGATGCTGATAATCAATTTAGGCTTTGGTTAATTGAGATTAGGGAGAAATGAGGCGAAGTGCAAAAAATGCAAGTGTGCTTAGCATGTAAAATTTCACACGTGAACAGTGCCATGCTGGGCTTCAAAATCACTTAAAAACACTCAATAATCAAGATGGAATTGGTATTTGGCATGCATGATCAACCAAATTTGAATTATGAGTTTTCCCTCCAAAATGCACATGTATGAATCAATGATCATATGAGCTTCTTTCATGTAATGCAAGGCTTGATTTGGAAAATATTGGTCATAAGGAGCATGTTGCAAAAAGAGTGGACCAATTTGAAGTTTTGGATCAAAAGTTATGTCACTTTGAACTTCCATGCACACTTTGTGATCATTTGGCCATAACTTCTCAACCATTCATCAGATGAACATGATCTAGGACTTTTTGGAAATGGGAGAGAAAGATCTTCAACTTTCATGTTCACCAAAAATCCATTTTAAGCTTATTTGATGTTGATAAGTCAAGTTGAAGTTGGACTGAAAACTTGCCATTTTTGGAAATTTGAAATTACAGGTCACTTTCCATTTTTGGAAACTTTTGATAAGACTTCAAATCTTCAAGATAGGTGTTTGAAATGAAAAATGGACTTCTTTTGAACATGAATGAGGTGTTTCAATTCATCTCCCCAATCTCAAAGTCCTCAGTTGACTGCACAGTTGACTTTTGGCTTCATGGTTGAATTTTGAACTGCACTGAGCCCATTAAGCTTGATCCTTCAGATAGAACCCATAAAATGATTTGAATGACATCCTCTTGGAGCTAAATGATTGACATGATGTATGAAATGTTAAATGACCTAAAAAAAATGAATGCGTGAATGAGGAGGGCAAATTTGAGGTACTACAGTTGCCCCTATTCAATCAACTGTGAACCTAAACGGATGAAAGCAACGGCTATCAGACTTCAAGGTAAACCGGGATTGAATACCAAAAGAACCGGAGAATTTGCACTCTGTATGTTATGAATCAAAGAAAGCGAGGCCATTTACTGATGGCGGCTTCAAAATAAGCTTTATTTACCGATATCCAGGAAAGCTAGGCCATTTACCGATGGCGACTTCAAAACAGAATTGATATTTACCGATATCAAGGAAAGCGAGGTCATTTACCGATGGCGGCTTCAGAACAGAATTTGATATTTACCGATATCAAAGAAAGCGGGGCCATTTACCGATATCAAAGAAAGCGGGGCCATTTACCGATGGCGGATTCACTGGGGAGGAGAAAGATGTTTACAACTGGAACAAGACCAGACGTTTACCGATGACTCTACTGAGGAATTGATATTTACCGATATCAAAGAAAGCGCTTCACGACCAGACATTTACCGATGATTGGGATGGAACTCGATGTTTACCGACATCGAACAAGGATGTTTATACATGAAACAAGACCAGACATTTACCGATGACTGGGAAGGAACTCGATGTTTACCGACATCGAACAAAGATGTTTATAAGTGAAACAAGACCAAACATTTACCGATGACTGGGAAGGAACTCGAAGTTTACCGACATCGAACAATGATGTTTAAGAGTGAGACAAGACCAGACATTTACCGATGACTGGGAAGGAACTCGATGTTTACCGATATCAAACAAAGATGTTTACCGACATCAAAGAAAGGATTCACGACCAGACATTTACCGATGACTGGGACGGAACTCGATGTTTACCGACATCGAACAAAGATGTTTACCGATATCAAAGAAAGGATTCACGACCAGACATTTACCGATGACTGGGAAGGAACTCGATGTTTACCGACATTGAACAAAGATGTTTACCGACATCAAAGAAAGGATTCACGACCAGGAATTTACCGATGACTGGGAAGGAACTCGATGTTTACCGACATCGAAGAAAGGAAACATTTATGAAACGAAACCATTTACCGATGGCGAAGATGAAATACTCGATATTACGGATAGTGAATCTGTTGGGGAATCTTAAACGACGAAACCATTTACCGATGGTTAACAAGCGGCTGATGTTTACCGACATCGAACAATGATGTTTACCGACATCAAAAAAGAAAGGACACACACGGGTGTTAACAGAATGACTTTGTAGACACCATGAGAGGCATGCCATTTACTGATGGCCAATGATTGGAATTCGACGTTTACCGACACCAAAAAACAGACATTACGGGGATCAACACGACACTTACCGGTATCGCAAGGATGATATCTACATATGTCAAAACAAGGCAGACACTTGCCGGGGACTAAACTGGGGAGAGAAACAAGCTTTCCTTTCACGGACTGGTGAGGAAATAAATCTCACTGGGGATTATCGATTATGAATGCTGTCAAGAGCAACCGCTGCAAATGTGCCACACAGATGTTGAAAAATGATCCACCTCTGCTGGGGATATGATCCAATCTGGTTTAACACATTTATGCATATGTTTGAGTTTTCTATGGCGTAATGCTCCACACTTAATGGAAATGCTACGCGATTTGAGAATGCAAATGCAAATGATGATTACTACATGCAAGGTGCAAAGGGAGGAAAACTCCTGCTGGGGAAGCAAACGATCGCTTTACTGAGCACACAATTTCTGATTCGATCTTCCAACTCTGTGGGGACACACAACAATTCTGCTGAGAATACCTACTGATATGACATTCTCGGAACGGCAGAGAAACCAACTCAACTAGGGAGTCACTTGTTGGGGACACCAACCCCTCGACCATGTTGGGGAAATAACAATCTCGACCCTGCTAGGGGAAACAACAAACTTCAGACCTACTACCGAGGAAACAACAATCTCGACCCTGCTGGGGAATAACACTGCTGCTGGGGAAAGGATAATCCTCACTGGGGAAGACCTCCACCGAACTCGATCCGCTTGGGGAATTCGCTGGGGAAAAACTACCAACACACACCTCCGCTGGGGAAATAGCAACCTTCAGGCCTGGCTGCTGAGGAAACACCAACCTCGAGCCCGCTGGGAAGGTACAAATTTTTTGACATGGGACACCTGTCGACTCGTCGAACACTGGCATTCACCATCCAACCACAGTGTCAACTTTCCACTTTTGAGAGCTCCCAGACTCATCCGGTCTCTTCTGATTCATCACCTTGTATTCTCGACTTCTCTCTACTTCGAGACAATCGATCTTCTCAGATCCGGGCCAACTCTCTAGTCCTCAGACTTTGAAGAGTCTTCTTGATTAACTCTCTAGGATCGTCGCAATCCTTTCGCCGTCTTTTCACCATTTTTCTATCCCTCGTCCCTGATTGGACTTCAAAGGAATCTTCTATCAAAAAGACTTCACATCACAACCTGCAAGTGAGTGAAAATAACCAACAGCACCTGCAAATGAGATCGTTAGATAAAACGTGCCCGAGGCGTGTCAAAATTTCAACACCTAGGTCACTCAGCCTTCCGAATAAGATTTCATGTTTCAATCTTGTAAACATGCATTGGAAGGGGCCTTTATGTCTCAAAATGCAAATATTCTTTATCAGAATAAACAAATGTTTTTGCAATCAAAGCGGTAATGAAAACAAAAACAAAATTATTTGACTGAATATGCATTTTATTGGTTGAACAAAAGTGGCTCGTAACTGAGCAATACACAGGAAGCAATCCCTGAAAAGAGGTAATTGCGCACAAAAGGAAAATCTATCCTAATGGCAATGTGAACCCGTGATCTCATCGAGTTCCAACTCGGTTACACCCCATATGTCCTCAAGACTCTCCGCGCTTTCTGCCTTCTAAACAAGACGCTTCCGACCGATCACTGCTTTCAGATTATCCAGGTGTCTTAACCAAAGTACAAACGATCGTGCAAGACGCAGTTGTTCGTTTCATTCCCTCTTTTGCCTGGACCGCCCTTTCGGGTTTTCAGTCCACCGGGATACCCTTTTTTGCCCAAGCCGCCCTTGTGGGGTTTTCGACTTGCCGGATGTACAGTTTTTTTTTTATCCCTAATTTTTGCCCGAACCTTTTTTCTTTTTCTCTTGGTTCGCCGGGATGCCCTTTTTTTGCCTCGACTATTTTATTCTTTTCATCCAGCGGGTCTTTTATACGAAGTATTTTTTAACTGCGTCCGCATTCACAGGGGATGGAAAATCCTCACCATCCATGGTCGTCAACAACAAGGCTCCTCTAGAGAAAACCTTCTTGACCACGAATGGACCTTCATAATTGGGTGTCCACTTTCCCCGACGATCGTTTTGAGGAGGAAGCATCCTTTTCAACACCAGATCTCCCACATGATACACACGAGGTTGCACCTTTCGGTCAAAAGCACGCTTCATTCGCTGCTGGTACAACTGTCCATGACAAATGGCCGCCAACCTCTTTTCCTCAATCAGGCTCAACTCAGCCTCTTCCAATTTCACATCCATAAGGACTCTCAACGACGGAATCTGGACCTCAACCGGTAGCACGACTTCCATCCCATACACAAGCGATAATGGCGTTGCCCCAGTAGACGTACGCACCGAGGTTCTATATCCATGCAATGCAAACGACAACATCTCGTGCCAATCCTCATAGGTCACGATCATCTTTGGCACAATCGCCTCTTCGACACCCAAGATATAAGCTTCGTATTCGGCCACATCGTTGGTGCATTCAAACGTTAGTCGGGAAGCAAAAGGAATGTGGGATCCTTTCGGCGTAACCAAAACAACACCAACTCCATTACCATTCACGTTAACGGCCCCATCAAACATCAGAATCCATTCGGATTCAGGGTCAGGCCCCTCCTCCGGGATATGTTCCTCACAATCTTTCGATCTGAGAAACATGATGTCCTCATCAGGGAACTCAAATTTCATCGGTTGATAATCCTCAATGGGTTGCTGGGCGAGGTAATCAGACAATACACTCCCTCGATTGCTTTCTGAGAAGTGTACTGGATATCGTATTCAGTCAAAATCATTTGCCATCTCGCAACCCGTCCGGTCAATGCTGGCTTCTCAAACATGTACTTGATTGGATCCATATTGGAAATCAATAAAGTGGTATGAATCAACATATACTGTCTCAGTCGGCGAGCAGCCCATGCCAAAGCACAACAAGTTTTCTCGAGTAGTGAATATCTTGTTTCACAGTCGGTAAACTTTTTGCTAAGGTAGTAAATTGCATGCTCTTTTCGACCAGACACGTCATGCTGCCCCAAAACACACCCCATAGACCCCTCGAGGACCGTCAAGTACAGGATTAACGGTCGACCCTCCACAGGAGGCATCAGAATCGGAGGCTCCTGCAAATATTCTTTTATCTTTTCAAATGCCACTTGGCAATCGTCATTCCACCTGACCATTTGATCTTTTCTCAACAACTTGAATATGGGTTCACACGTGGCTGTTAGATGAGATATGAACCGTGAAATGTAGTTCAATCTACCTAAACCACGAACCTCTTTTCTGTTCTCGGTTCAGGCATTTCTTGTATCGCTTTTACTTTAGCAGGATCAACCTCGATTCCTCTTTTGCTCACAATAAACCCCAACAACTTACCAAACCGCACTCCAAAAGTGCACTTATTCGGATTCAACCTCAATTTGAATTATCTCAACCGGTCAAACAATTTGGCCAAGTCTACCAGATGCCCCTCTTCGGTTTGGGACTTTGCTATCATGTTATCAACATAGCATTCGATTTCATGATGAATCATATCATGAAACAAAGTCACCATAGCTCTTTGATACGTGGCACCGGCGTTCTTGAGACCGAATGGCATCACCTTATAGCAAAAAGTGCCCCATGGTGTGATGAACGTTGTTTTCTCCATATCATTTGGCGACATTTTAATTTGATTATAGCCAGAAAAGCCATCCATGAAGGAAAACACCGAGAATTGAGCTGTATTATCTACCAACACATCAATGTGCGGTAATGGAAAATCATCTTTCGGGCTAGCTCTGTTCAAATCCCGGTAGTCCACACACATCCTCACTTTTCCATCCTTTTTCGGCACCGGCACAATATTCACGACCCAAGGCGGATAATTAGTGACAGCTAGGAAACCAGCATCCAACTGCTTTTGCACCTCTTCTTTGATTTTCATGGCTATCTCGGATCGAGTTCTGCGCAATTTCTGCTTCACTAGAGGACAATCTGCTCTTGATGGCAACCTGTGTACAACAATATTGGTATCCAACCCTGGCATATCTTGATAAGACCAGGCGAAGATATCAACATACTCTTTCAACAGTGCTACCATTCTGCTCTTGACATTCGCCTCCAAAGCGGCCCCAATTTTCACTTCCTTTTTGACCTCCTCGGTGCCCAGATTAACAACCTCAACTTGCTCCTCGTGCAGTTGAGTCACCTTCTCCTCTTGTTTCAACAACCTGGCTAATTCTTCCAGCAGTTCACAATCTTTTTCGCCTTCTTCTTTGGCATGATAGATCGGATTGTCGAAGTCATATGAGGGTGTGTAACAGGATTGTTATCAATGAGATCCGGAGAATGATCCCATCTGCATGAATGTTGATTCATGCATTGCTTTTAGAACCGAACGAGACAAATCGGACGAAAAAGAAAAAACGAAAAGAAACATTGCCATTTTTATTGTTTTTCTTTTAAAATGCAAAAATAAATGAAAAACAGCGAGCACCGCTTTAATGCGAAAACATCCATTTATTACTGATGCAAATGTTGCAAAATGAAACACATGAGGTGGCCCTTACAATGGACCATTACGTTTCGGGCAAAACGTATGGCTTTCATGCAAACAGAATTGAAAAACAGAAATATTACTTTCCACGTAGATTGACAGTGATGATCTTTTCGGCCTTCCAGTTCTGGATCTCCATCCCTGGTGTACGCACGGTTTTATCCATGAGTCGAGCTCGCAGTCACTGTCAATCT
This sequence comes from Lathyrus oleraceus, assembly GCF_024323335.1. NCBI lineage: Eukaryota > Viridiplantae > Streptophyta > Magnoliopsida > Fabales > Fabaceae > Lathyrus > Lathyrus oleraceus. Next base: position 369,083,186 of record NC_066583.1, on the reverse strand, counting down.
CTTCACCCACCACACAGACGTGATATGGATCCAGCATTCCAGCACTGGTGAACGTGAACGTTTGACGACGTCCTTATTCTTCCCCGACGAGCCTTGGCTCGATTTATAGCCAATACCAAACCTGTCCTCTTTCACCGCAATGTCTATCATTCTTCCCCAATCTGGGCTTCTCCACTTCTCACCCGCTTCCCATGAATCACTCTATTCCTAGGTGTCCAAAAGTTCACTCATAGCCTGTGTATTGGGCCTTTTACCTCTTCTGACTCCCACCCAACAGTGAAACAGATACACAGCCAGCACAGTATGCATGAAACAATAAAGCGCACATAGGATGCAATGCAAGCAGATAAGTATGCAAAGCAATAAATAAACAACACACAATAGACTAAAAACAAACAAACACTAGGAAAGGCCCACTAGGGAAAGTATATCCCCAGCAGAGTCGCCAGCTGTCACTCCCCAGGATTTCCCAAATCCAGGTACAAACGCGAAAAAGAGTGGCGAGGAAAAAAAAAGAGTAGAGTCGCGAGCTATGTACTTTTATCCCAAGAGGGGGGAAAGGTAGTACTGCATAACCAAGAGGGAACGGATAAAACAAAGTCTCGAACCAGAGAAAAATTAAGTAAGGGGGCCGGTTACGTGAAGGGAAGGTTACCGCACCCCTTCACGTCTGTGGTACTCCACAGGATCCACGCTTGCTATTTACGTCTAAAGTGTGTGTAAAAAGTCCTACATGCAATGCAAAAGAGAGAAAAATCAAAGTAGGGAAAATAAAGAATTATTGCTCGCACAAGCCCTACCCTGCTGCATACGTATCTCAAGAAGGATTGAGAATCAGAGCATCGTAGCTCCGCTAACCTATTTCTATTTGTTTTGTGTTTTTTAGATGAACGATGTTACTACGCAATCTACCGGATGCTCGACCTTCGGAGACTTACTCACCTGTAGTAGAAGGAGTTAACGTGTCCTTAAGAAAAGATAATCAAAGAGTTTGTTTGTGTTTTAGGAATGCTCATGCAAAAAGGAAGTCCTAGACGAAGGAACCGTGCTACCTTAATTGACATGCAAACGAGAGACACTATGAAGTCTAGCAATCCTATGGGGAGACGATCACACCACACAAAAAACATAAGGCATAGAGTAAACACACCAACAAGGGGGCTCATGAGAGGACCACAAATAAAGGAAACAAGATGCCAATAGATGGACTTACACCCGACTCCAAGGAAACAGAATGCCAATAAATGGACTTACATCCAACTCCTAACAACAAAACGGAAACAGAATGCCAATAGATGGACTTATATCCGACTCCAAACAACAAACAGATAAGCATCAAAAGCAAACACATCAAGAGTTCACAAGTAAGAAATCATCACACACTATATACAAACAAGAGGCTCAATCAAATGGGTGGGCTTTAGTCAAGAGGGGTCATATCAACCTCGACAAACAAGCCAGAATGCAAAGGTAAAAAGGAGCTCTTAACCACTGACATTGAACGTCAGGGTGAGCAGATCAAAATGGTACTGAGGATGAGACCTCATGCTCTTAACCCTGGCCTGGGTGAGCGCAAATCAAAGAAAGCGTGGGGATCCAGAAAGAGGGACCCTATTCCACTTGATTGACTCTATACAAAGATCTTGGGTACTTGTTCAAGAGCATCAGCACGTAGTGCGAGCATAATGAATGACACACAGAATAACAGGGGATTGATTGCTAATCCCTTCTATCTGTCAATTGCCTCTTCACTTAGGAGGACTTATCAAGTAACATGCCTCACTTGGAGGTCTTTGGCACAAACGTAAACAAACACACAAAGAGCCTCTTAAGGAGGACTTCAGCCAAATGCCTGCCAAAAAGGCGACAGGACTTCCAGACTACATGGAGAAAGAGGGCTAAACTACCTCAGTGGTGTATCAACCACACTCCAAAGCTTAAGCAAAGCAAAGCGACTAATGTACCTGTACAAAAGCTAATCAATTAGTATTGTATTCAGAAAAACCAACAGACAACAGTGGAACTTTCCAATATCTACACAATGCAAATCACAAGTGCAAGCACTCAAATGAGTTCATCACATCAATGGACCTAAAACACAACAAGAGTTAGTAATCAAAAGCATCTTGCATCTCAAATAATGAGACCACACCAACCATCAAAGCTAAATGCTCGAACCTGAAACACAAAGTACAATTAGTATGTGTACAAATCACTAGTATAGAGACTAGGTTCAAAAGCAAGTCAAACGATCAAAACAGAAGTCCATCTTTCACATATTGCAAGTTAAAATAATCAACAAAGTGTCCTCAAAAGGACCAAGATCAATTCATAAGGCAAAGGCATCAAATGATCAATGTAAAGCAAAGGCAAGCAAAGGTGCACAAAGTCGATATCCAAATGAGAAAATCCAAATCAAAACAGAAAAGAATCAAATGATCTTGAAATTGTTTATGCAAGCTTATCCTGTTATGAGTAATCATCATACAAAAATACAGATCCAGAAGAGTTCAATTGATATATGAATGAAAATGCACAAATGCAACATCCAAAAGGTGACACAAATTGTCACACCACATGTTCATGTGTCAAAAACACTGATAGCATATCATAAAAATTCCAAACCAAAGCTAAAAATTCATATCATATGTGAGGATCAAGCATGCAAAATTTCAAGTCAATTGGATTAAAGATGAGCATTTCACAAACCATTGAATTCAACATGTCAATTTGGCATAAGGTTCAAACAAACATTCCACAAATAAAATCCAGAAGCAAACAATTCATGAAATAAATCCTATAAAAAACTAGAGATCAAAACAAGAATGTGAAAAAAATTGGGAACAAATTGGACATCTCTATTATTTTTAATGATTTTTGAAGTTGAACAAAATAATATGAAATAATGCATGGCAATGGAGGGAAAATGAAATTTTGAATAAAATTCAGAGAATGCATCTACTGGAATCGAACCCACGCATGGCTTGTAAAAGGAGCGCTCAAAATAAATCAAATCCACAAAACACACAATGCCAGGAATCGAACACAGGAAGGTAAGTGATAAAACAAATGAAATTCCAAAATGCCTTGGCCAGGATCGAACCAGCGTACGCAAGGTTCAAAGCGCGTTCATAAACAAAACGCTGCGTTTTGGAAACGTAAACCCTAGCAAAAGACCAGACGGCGGCGCACGGTGTTTTCCACTGTCTTCTCCGACCAGCCAGGCGGAGGAGACACAATTTTTTTTCCAGAAATTGATGAAATACATATGGTTCGAAAGAGTTTTCAACGAGGATCATGAATCTCATATTCATTCAATCTAAAACTTCATGAATCGAACGGATCGAGCACAAACATTTTCAACATCCAAACTTTAAATCAACATATCATGATCAATATCCAGCCAAATCAAGATCTAATTATATCAGCATGCTCAGGGGACTTAGATCTACACAATCATGGCAAGCAAATGGCAAAATAAGAGGATCTAATTTCACCTACCTGAGATTGCAGTGATCTAAACTCGTGTCCTCAAGCTTCCAAAGTCTCCATATCTTCTTCTTTTAACCTCTAATGAAGCTTTGTGCAAGAATTGATGGTTGAAGGCACGTGGATCTAGCTCAACTCTCAAGCTCCATCAACATGTTCATGCTTTTGATTTTCTCAAATCTGGACCAAATTCTTCAAACCAAAGCTTGATTCCTACTCAATGATGCACGATGAACAAGATTATACAAGAATTTTGATGAATTATGTGAAGAAACTTGAAGTTTGAAGTGAGAGAAAAAATGGAGGGAAGCTTGAATTTCAGATCTGAAATGTGTTGTTATCAGCAAAAACAGTTATGATTAGGCTTTTATATAATGTGTTAATGATGCTGATAATCAATTTAGGCTTTGGTTAATTGAGATTAGGGAGAAATGAGGCGAAGTGCAAAAAATGCAAGTGTGCTTAGCATGTAAAATTTCACACGTGAACAGTGCCATGCTGGGCTTCAAAATCACTTAAAAACACTCAATAATCAAGATGGAATTGGTATTTGGCATGCATGATCAACCAAATTTGAATTATGAGTTTTCCCTCCAAAATGCACATGTATGAATCAATGATCATATGAGCTTCTTTCATGTAATGCAAGGCTTGATTTGGAAAATATTGGTCATAAGGAGCATGTTGCAAAAAGAGTGGACCAATTTGAAGTTTTGGATCAAAAGTTATGTCACTTTGAACTTCCATGCACACTTTGTGATCATTTGGCCATAACTTCTCAACCATTCATCAGATGAACATGATCTAGGACTTTTTGGAAATGGGAGAGAAAGATCTTCAACTTTCATGTTCACCAAAAATCCATTTTAAGCTTATTTGATGTTGATAAGTCAAGTTGAAGTTGGACTGAAAACTTGCCATTTTTGGAAATTTGAAATTACAGGTCACTTTCCATTTTTGGAAACTTTTGATAAGACTTCAAATCTTCAAGATAGGTGTTTGAAATGAAAAATGGACTTCTTTTGAACATGAATGAGGTGTTTCAATTCATCTCCCCAATCTCAAAGTCCTCAGTTGACTGCACAGTTGACTTTTGGCTTCATGGTTGAATTTTGAACTGCACTGAGCCCATTAAGCTTGATCCTTCAGATAGAACCCATAAAATGATTTGAATGACATCCTCTTGGAGCTAAATGATTGACATGATGTATGAAATGTTAAATGACCTAAAAAAAATGAATGCATGAATGAGGAGGGCAAATTTGAGGTACTACAGTTGCCCCTATTCAATCAACTGTGAACCTAAACGGATGAAAGCAACGGCTATCAGACTTCAAGGTAAACCGGGATTGAATACCAAAAGAACCGGAGAATTTGCACTCTGTATGTTATGAATCAAAGAAAGCGAGGCCATTTACTGATGGCGGCTTCAAAATAAGCTTTATTTACCGATATCCAGGAAAGCTAGGCCATTTACCGATGGCGGCTTCAAAACAGAATTGATATTTACCGATATCAAGGAAAGCGAGGTCATTTACCGATGGCGGCTTCAGAACAGAATTTGATATTTACCGATATCAAAGAAAGCGGGGCCATTTACCGATGGCGGATTCACTGGGGAGGAGAAAGATGTTTATCAACTGGAACAAGACCAGACGTTTACCGATGACTCTACTGAGGAATTGATATTTACCGATATCAAAGAAAGCGCTTCACGACCAGACATTTACCGATGACTGGGATGGAACTCGATGTTTACCGACATCGAACAAGGATGTTTATACATGAAACAAGACCAGACATTTACCGATGACTGGGAAGGAACTCGATGTTTACCGACATCGAACAAAGATGTTTATAAGTGAAACAAGACCAAACATTTACCGATGACTGGGAAGGAACTCGAAGTTTACCGACATCGAACAATGATGTTTAAGAGTGAGACAAGACCAGACATTTACCGATGACTGGGAAGGAACTCGATGTTTACCGATATCAAACAAAGATGTTTACCGACATCAAAGAAAGGATTCACGACCAGACATTTACCGATGACTGGGACGGAACTCGATGTTTACCGACATCGAACAAAGATGTTTACCGATATCAAAGAAAGGATTCACGACCAGACATTTACCGATGACTGGGAAGGAACTCGATGTTTACCGACATTGAACAAAGATGTTTACCGACATCAAAGAAAGGATTCACGACCAGGAATTTACCGATGACTGGGAAGGAACTCGATGTTTACCGACATCGAAGAAAGGAAACATTTATGAAACGAAACCATTTACCGATGGCGAAGATGAAATACTCGATATTACGGATAGTGAATCTGCTGGGGAATCTTAAACGACGAAACCATTTACCGATGGTTAACAAGCGGCTGATGTTTACCGACATCGAACAATGATGTTTACCGACATCAAAAAAGAAAGGACACACACGGGTGTTAACAGAATGACTTTGTAGACACCATGAGAGGCATGCCATTTACTGATGGCCAATGATTGGAATTCGACGTTTACCGACACCAAAAAATAGACATTACGGGGATCAACACGACACTTACCGGTATCGCAAGGATGATATCTACATATGTCAAAACAAGGCAGACACTTGCCGGGGACTAAACTGGGGAGAGAAACAAGCTTTCCTTTCACGGACTGGTGAGGAAATAAATCTCACTGGGGATTATCGATTATGAATGCTGTCAAGAGCAACCGCTGCAAATGTGCCACACAGATGTTGAAAAATGATCCACCTCTGCTGGGGATATGATCCAATCTAGTTTAACACATTTATGCATATGTTTGAGTTTTCTATGGCGTAATGCTCCACACTTAATGGAAATGCTACGCGATTTGAGAATGCAAATGCAAATGATGATTACTACATGCAAGGTGCAAAGGGAGGAAAACTCCTGCTGGGGAAGCAAACGATCGCTTTACTGAGCACACAATTTCTGATTCGATCTTCCAACTCTGTGGGGACACACAACAATTCTGCTGAGAATACCTACTGATATGACATTCTCGGAACGGCAGAGAAACCAACTCAACTAGGGAGTCACTTGTTGGGGACACCAACCCCTCGACCATGTTGGGGAAATAACAATCTCGACCCTGCTAGGGGAAACAACAAACTTCAGACCTACTACCGAGGAAACAACAATCTCGACCCTGCTGGGGAATAACACTGCTGCTGGGGAAAGGATAATCCTCACTGGGGAAGACCTCCACCGAACTCGATCCGCTTGGGGAATTCGCTGGGGAAAAACTACCAACACACACCTCCGCTGGGGAAATAGCAACCTTCAGGCCTGGCTGCTGAGGAAACACCAACCTCGAGCCCGCTGGGAAGGTACAATTTTTTTGACATGGGACACCTGTCGACTCGTCGAACACTGGCATTCACCATCCAACCACAGTGTCAACTTTCCACTTTTGAGAGCTCCCAGACTCATCCGGTCTCTTCTGATTCATCACCTTGTATTCTCGACTTCTCTCTACTTCGAGACAATCGATCTTCTCAGATCCGGGCCAACTCTCTAGTCCTCAGACTTTGAAGAGTCTTCTTGATTAACTCTCTAGGATCGTCGCAATCCTTTCGCCGTCTTTTCACCATTTTTCTATCCCTCGTCCCTGATTGGACTTCAAAGGAATCTTCTATCAAAAAGACTTCACATCACAACCTGCAAGTGAGTGAAAATAACCAACAGCACCTGCAAATGAGATCGTTAGATAAAACGTGCCCGAGGCGTGCCAAAATTTCAACACCTAGGTCACTCAGCCTTCCGAATAAGATTTCATGTTTCAATCTTGTAAACATGCATTGGAAGGGGCCTTTATGTCTCAAAATGCAAATATTCTTTATCAGAATAAACAAATTTTTTTGCAATCAAAGCGGTAATGAAAACAAAAACAAAATTATTTGACTGAATATGCATTTTATTGGTTGAACAAAAGTGGCTCGTAACTGAGCAATACACAGGAAGCAATCCCTGAAAAGAGGTAATTGCGCACAAAAGGAAAATCTATCCTAATGGCAATGTGAACCCGTGATCTCATCGAGTTCCAACTCGGTTACACCCCATATGTCCTCAAGACTCTCCGCGCTTTCTGCCTTCTGAACAAGACGCTTCCGACCGATCACTGCTTTCAGATTATCCAGGTGTCTTAACCAAAGTACAAACGATCGTGCAAGACGCAGTTGTTCGTTTCATTCCCTCTTTTGCCTGGACCGCCCTTTCAGGTTTTCAGTCCACCGGGATACCCTTTTTTGCCCAAGCCGCCCTTGTGGGGTTTTCGACTTGCCGGATGTACAGTTTTTTTTTTATCCCTAATTTTTGCCCGAACCTTTTTTCTTTTTCTCTTGGTTCGCCGGGATGCCCTTTTTTGCCTCGACTATTTTATTCTTTTCATCCAGCGGGTCTTTTATACGAAGTATTTTTTAACTGCGTCCGCATTCACAGGGGATGGAAAATCCTCACCATCCATGGTCGTCAACAACAAGGCTCCTCTAGAGAAAACCTTCTTGACCACGAATGGACCTTCATAATTGGGTGTCCACTTTCCCCGACGATCGTTTTGAGGAGGAAGCATCCTTTTCAACACCAGATCTCCCACATGATACACACGAGGTTGCACCTTTCGGTCAAAAGCACACTTCATTCGCTGCTGGTACAACTGTCCATGACAAATGGCCGCCAACCTCTTTTCCTCAATCAGGCTCAACTCAGCCTCTTCCAATTTCACATCCATAAGGACTCTCAACGACGGAATCTGGACCTCAACCGGTAGCACGACTTCCATCCCATACACAAGCGATAATGGCGTTGCCCCAGTAGACGTACGCACCGAGGTTCTATATCCATGCAATGCAAACGATAACATCTCGTGCCAATCCTCATAGGTCACGATCATCTTTGGCACAATCGCCTCTTCGACACCCAAGATATAAGCTTCGTATTCGGCCACATCGTTGGTGCATTCAAACGTTAGTCGGGAAGCAAAAGGAATGTGGGATCCTTTCGGCGTAACCAAAACAACACCAACTCCATTACCATTCACGTTAACGGCCCCATCAAACATCAGAATCCATTCGGATTCAGGGTCAGGCCCCTCCTCCGGGATATGTTCCTCACAATCTTTCGATCTGAGAAACATGATGTCCTCATCAGGGAACTCAAATTTCATCGGTTGATAATCCTCAATGGGTTGCTGGGCGAGGTAATCAGACAATACACTCCCCTCGATTGCTTTCTGAGAAGTGTACTGGATATCGTATTCAGTCAAAATCATTTGCCATCTCGCAACCCGTCCGGTCAATGCTGGCTTCTCAAACATGTACTTGATTGGATCCATATTGGAAATCAATAAAGTGGTATGAATCAACATATACTGTCTCAGTCGGCGAGCAGCCCATGCCAAAGCACAACAAGTTTTCTCGAGTAGTGAATATCTTGTTTCACAGTCGGTAAACTTTTTGCTAAGGTAGTAAATTGCATGCTCTTTTCGACCAGACACGTCATGCTGCCCCAAAACACACCCCATAGACCCCTCGAGGACCGTCAAGTACAGGATTAACGGTCGACCCTCCACAGGAGGCATCAGAATCGGAGGCTCCTGCAAATATTCTTTTATCTTTTCAAATGCCACTTGGCAATCGTCATTCCACCTGACCATTTGATCTTTTCTCAACAACTTGAATATGGGTTCACACGTGGCTGTTAGATGAGATATGAACCGTGAAATGTAGTTCAATCTACCTAAGAAACCACGAACCTCTTTTTCTGTTCTCGGTTCAGGCATTTCTTGTATCGCTTTTACTTTAGCAGGATCAACCTCGATTCCTCTTTTGCTCACAATAAACCCCAACAACTTACCAAACCGCACTCCAAAAGTGCACTTATTCGGATTCAACCTCAATTTGAATTATCTCAACCGGTCAAACAATTTGGCCAAGTCTACCAGATGCCCCTCTTCGGTTTGGGACTTTGCTATCATGTTATCAACATAGCATTCGATTTCATGATGAATCATATCATGAAACAAAGTCACCATAGCTCTTTGATACGTGGCACCGGCGTTCTTGAGACCGAATGGCATCACCTTATAGCAAAAAGTGCCCCATGGTGTGATGAACGTTGTTTTCTCCATATCATTTGGCGACATTTTAATTTGATTATAGCCAGAAAAGCCATCCATGAAGGAAAACACCGAGAATTGAGCTGTATTATCTACCAACACATCAATGTGTGGTAATGGAAAATCATCTTTCGGGCTAGCTCTGTTCAAATCCCGGTAGTCCACACACATCCTCACTTTTCCATCCTTTTTCGGCACCGGCACAATATTCACGACCCAAGGCGGATAATTAGTGACAGCTAGGAAACCAGCATCCAACTGCTTTTGCACCTCTTCTTTGATTTTCATGGCCATCTCGGATCGAGTTCTGCGCAATTTCTGCTTCACTGGAGGACAATCTGCTCTTGATGGCAACCTGTGTACAACAATATTGGTATCCAACCCTGGCATATCTTGATAAGACCAGGCGAAGATATCAACATACTCTTTCAACAGTGCTACCATTCTGCTCTTGACATTCGCCTCCAAAGCGGCCCCAATTTTCACTTCCTTTTTGACCTCCTCGGTGCCCAGATTAACAACCTCAACTTGCTCCTCGTGCAGTTGAGTCACCTTCTCCTCTTGTTTCAACAACCTGGCTAATTCTTCCAGCAGTTCACAATCTTTTTCGCCTTCTTCTTTGGCATGATAGATCGGATTGTCGAAGTCATATGAGGGTGTAACAGGATTGTTATCAATGAGATCCGGAGAATGATCCCATCTGCATGAATGTTGATTCATGCATTGCTTTTAGAACCGGAACGAGACAAATCGGACGAAAAAGAAAAAACGAAAAGAAACATTGCCATTTTTATTGTTTTTCTTTTAAAATGCAAAAATAAATGAAAAACAGCGAGCACCGCTTTTAATGCGAAAAACATCCATTTATTACTGATGCAAATGTTGCAAAATGAAACACATGAGGTGGCCCTTACAATGGACCATTACGTTTCGGGCAAAACGTATGGCTTTCATGCAAACAGAATTGAAAAACAGAAATATTACTTTCCACGTAGATTGACAGTGATGATCTTTTCGGCCTTCCAGTTCTGGATCTCCATCCCTGGTACGCACGGTTTTATCCATGAGTCGAGCTCGCAGTCACTGTCAATCTCTTCACCCACCGCACAGACGTGATATGGATCCAGCATTCCAGCACTGGTGAACGTGAACGGTTGACGACGTCCTTTATTCTTCCCCGACGAGCCTTGGCTCGATTTATAGCCAATACCAAACCTGTCCTCTTTCACCGCAATGTCTATCATTCTTCCCCAATCTGGGGCTTCTCCACTTCTCACCACCTCCACGACCTGTTTATAAGAAGTAATGGACGACTTCTTCTCTTTCTCAGCAAAAATGGCATTCTCCACCTTGAGGGTTTCAAACGCCTGACATGATGTTTCGCATATTTCACCATCCATTTCCACATATTTGAATGATGACAATGGGCTGACAAAAATATCCTCCTCCCCCCAATCAACTTTCTCAAATCGGAGACGTCTCTCATCCATCATTCTCTGAATCGTCTCCCTCAACATTACGCACCCATTCGTAGTGACAGTGCAAGCAACACAACAACTATCACAACTAGGGAAAACTTCACTCTTCATCAGATGTCTCTTGACCACAGACATTGGAATCCTCAACTGATCCACATTCGTCACCTCTATTCTTCTCTTATCCTCTGACATCACGTTCACCCCCATAGGACCATGCATTGGCATGGGGTTAGCATTAACATTCGGCGTCGGTGCAAAATTGAGGGCTTTAGAATCCACCAAATCTTGAACGACATGCTTAAAAGCTCTACAACCCTCAATGTTATGCCCGGGTGCACCAGAATGGAACTCGCACTTGACGTTCTCATCGTGACTTGCAGGCCTCTGATCTAGTCCTACCGGAGCCAACGTCCTCGGCTGAATTAACCCAAGATCCTTCAACCTCTTAAACAGAAAGGTATACGTCACGGGTGGCCTATCCAACTGACGATCTGTCGTTCCTCTTCTCACTTGGCACCCAACTCTCTGTGCTCTCTGTTGAGGTGGCTACTGTTGCTGTTGTACAGATTGATTACGAGCAGGAATCATTACTGCAACAACGTACGGGTGGTAATGATCCTTACCGTGTCTCCTTTGGGCATACACATCACTCGATTCACCCTCCTTCTTGCGCTGACTATTACCAAAGGGCTTCTTTACTCCAGACGACGGAACATTTCCCTGTATTTTCCCCATTCTTAGCCAACTTTCAATCCTCTCCACCTTCTCGGCGATTGCTTTCTGCCCCAAGGCGAACCCTTGCATGACGTTGATCAACTCACTCATCTTCTCTTTCAGCTCGAGAATGTCAGCGTTGGGTGGATCCATCAGTTTAGGTTTGTTGCGTCTGGGAGGGTATCTGTGCGGACGAGCTACGCGCAGAGGGATGATTCGGCGTGCGCGAGTAATGATTCCTAAGTCAATCAAACATGTTAGAAACTGACACTTGCAAAACAGAAGACAGGTTATTATGACTCATGCATGAATGCAATGTCTATCCATATGAGGAACATTCTGTCCTTTGATTCTGGCTTCATCGAGACGGATAATAATTTGACAATAACATTCTGACATCAGGATGTCTCTCAACCAGAATCTCAATCGAGAATGTATCCTCCATATGGATAAACATGAGTTAGATGCAGATGAATGCGAAATGGGAATGATGCAGATGCATGAATGCAATTCAAAATGCCATCCTCCAAGTCATCTGAACATCCATTGTACTGGATCCCGGTCTCAGAACTGATCACAACCATCCGAGGGACTCAGTAACCACAAATCCAACTCGGGGGGTTCAGAAATAAACGGAACCGGAGGATATATCACCATCATCGTAGGAAAGCCCTTGAACGGATAACAACAAGATCCTCTGAACAAGTACCCTCAAATTCAACCCGGGGATCCGAAATAAACGGAACCCGCTGATAAACCACGGACAGAACTCCGGCGTGTCAGAAATAAATCCATAAATCCAACTTATCAATAGGACCCAGATCAAGAACTGAACTAATAGTCACCATCAAAGAGTCACCAACAGGACACGGTCACCAACAGAACAAGTCACCATCAGTACCTGTAAATGATTCATTCCCGCCCCACTCACGGGTGTAATCTAGGCCAGGGTAAGGTCAAGAGAAACGCAGGATAAACAATCCTTTCAAGAATATCATCATATGCACACCAGGTGTATGCAACGATAATACCCCATCAGAATCTGAATTGCTCGAGATACCATGTTCCTCTAAGTGGCGCCATACCACCCGCTTCCCATGAATCACTCTATTCCTAGGTGTCCAAAAGTTCACTCATAGCCTGTGTATTGGGCCTTTTACCTCTTCTGACTCCCACCCAACAGTGAAACAGATACACAGCCAGCACAGTATGCATGAAACAATAAAGCGCACATAGGATGCAATGCAAGCAGATAAGTATGCAAAGCAATAAATAAACAACACACAATAGACTAAAAACAAACAAACACTAGGAAAGGCCCACTAGGGAAAGTATATCCCCAGCAGAGTCGCCAGCTGTCACTCCCCAGGATTTCCCAAATCCAGGTACAAACGCGAAAAAGAGTGGCGAGGAAAAAAAAAGAGTAGAGTCGCGAGCTATGTACTTTTATCCCAAGAGGGGGGAAAGGTAGTACTGCATAACCAAGAGGGAACGGATAAAAAAAAGTCTCGAACCAGAGAAAAATTAAGTAAGGGGGCCGGTTACGTGAAGGGAAGGTTACCGCACCCCTTCACGTCTGTGGTACTCCACAGGATCCACGCTTGCTATTTACGTCTAAAGTGTGTGTAAAAAGTCCTACATGCAATGCAAAAGAGAGAAAAATCAAAGTAGGGAAAATAAAGAATTATTGCTCGCACAAGCCCTACCCTGCTGCATACGTATCTCAAGAAGGATTGAGAATCAGAGCATCGTAGCTCCGCTAACCTATTTCTATTTGTTTTGTGTTTTTTAGATGAACGATGTTACTACGCAATCTACCGGATGCTCGACCTTCGGAGACTTACTCACCTGTAGTAGAAGGAGTTAACGTGTCCTTAAGAAAAGATAATCAAAGAGTTTGTTTGTGTTTTAGGAATGCTCATGCAAAAAGGAAGTCCTAGACGAAGGAACCGTGCTACCTTAATTGACATGCAAACGAGAGACACTATGAAGTCTAGCAATCCTATGGGGAGACGATCACACCACACAAAAAACATAAGGCATAGAGTAAACACACCAACAAGGGGGCTCATGAGAGGACCACAAATAAAGGAAACAAGATGCCAATAGATGGACTTACACCCGACTCCAAGGAAACAGAATGCCAATAAATGGACTTACATCCAACTCCTAACAACAAAACGGAAACAGAATGCCAATAGATGGACTTATATCCGACTCCAAACAACAAACAGATAAGCATCAAAAGCAAACACATCAAGAGTTCACAAGTAAGAAATCATCACACACTATATACAAACAAGAGGCTCAATCAAATGGGTGGGCTTTAGTCAAGAGGGGTCATATCAACCTCGACAAACAAGCCAGAATGCAAAGGTAAAAAGGAGCTCTTAATCACTGACATTGAACGTCAGGGTGAGCAGATCAAAATGGTACTGAGGATGAGACCTCATGCTCTTAACCCTGGTCTGGGTGAGCGCAAATCAAAGAAAGCATGGGGATCCAGAAAGAGGGACCCTATTCCACTTGATTGACTCTATACAAAGATCTTGGGTACTTGTTCAAGAGCATCAGCACGTAGTGCGAGCATAATGAACGACACACAGAATAACAGGGGATTGATTGCTAATCCCTTCTATCTGTCAATTGCCTCTTCACTTAGGAGGACTTATCAAGTAACATGCCTCACTTGGAGATCTTTGGCACAAACGTAAACAAACACACAAAGAGCCTCTTAAGGAGGACTTCAGCCAAATGCCTGCCAAAAAGGCGACAGGACTTCCAGACTACATGGAGAAAGATGGCTAAACTACCTCAGTGGTGTATCAACCACACTCCAAAGCTTAAGCAAAGTAAGCAAGCAAAGCAAAGCGACTAATGTACCTGTACAAAAGCTAATCAATTAGTATTGTATTCAGAAAAACCAACAGACAACAGTGGAACTTTCCAATATCTACACAATGCAAATCACAAGTGCAAGCACTCAAATGAGTTCATCACATCAATGGACCTACAACACAACAAGAGTTAGTAATCAAAAGCATCTTGCATCTCAAATAATGAGACCACACCAACCATCAAAGCTAAATGCTCGAACCTGAAACACAAAGTACAATTAGTATGTGTACAAATCACTAGTATAGAGACTAGGTTCAAAAGCAAGTCAAACGATCAAAACAGAAGTCCATCTTTCACATATTGCAAGTTAAAACAATCAACAAAGTGTCCTTAAAAGGACCAAGATCAATTCATATAGCAAAGGCATCAAATGATCAATGTAAAGCAAAGGCAAGCAAAGGTGCACAAAGTGGATATCCAAATGAGAAAATCCAAATCAAAACAGAAAAGAATCAAATGATCTTGAAATTGTTTATGCAAGCTTATCATGTTATGAGTAATCATCATACAAAAAATCAGATCCAGAAGAGTTCAATTGATATATGAATGAAAATGCACAAATGCAACATCCAAAAGGTGACACAAATTGTCACACCACATGTTCATGTGTCAAAAACAGTGATAGCATATCATAAAAATTCCAAACCAAAGCTCAAAAATCATATCACATGTGAGGATCAAGAATGCAAAATTTCAAGTCAATTGGATTAAAGATGAGCATTTCACAAAGCATTGAATTTAACATGTCAATTTGGCATAAGGTTCAAACAAACATTCCACAAATAAAATCCAGAAGCAAACAATTCATGAAATAAATCCTATAAAAAACTAGAGATTAAAACAAGAATGTGAAAAAAAATTGGGAACAAATTGGAGATCTCTACTCTTTTTAATGATTTTTGAAGTTGAACAAAATAATATGAAATAATGCATGGCAATGGAGGGAAAATGAAATTTTGAATAAAATTCAGAGAATGCATCTACTGGAATCGAACCCACGCATGGCAGGTAAAAGGAGCGCTCAAAATAAATCAAATCCACAAAACACACAATGCCAGGAATCGAACATAAGAAGGTAAATGATAAAACAAATGAAATTGCAAAATGCCTTGGCCAGGATCGAACCAGCGTACGTAAGGTTCAAAGCGCGTTCATAAACAAAAAGCTGCGTTTTGGAAATGCAAACCCTAGCAAAAGACCAGACGGAGGCGCACGGTGTTTTCCACCGTCTTTTCCGACCAGCCAGGCGGAGGAGACGCGATTTTTTTTCCAGAAATTGATGAAATGCATATGGTTCGAAAGAGTTTTCAACGAGATCATGAATCTCATATTCATTCAATCTAAAACTTCATGAATCGAACGGATCGAGCACAAACATTTTCAACATCCAAACTTTAAATCAACATATCATGATCAATATCCAGCCAAATCAAGATCTAATTATATCAGCATGCTCAGGGGACTTAGATCTACACAATCATGGCAAGCAAATGGCAAAATAAGAGGATCGAATTTCACCTACCTGAGATTGCAGTGATATAAACTCGTGTCCTCAAGCTTCCAAAGTCTCCAGATCTTCTTCCTTTAACCTCTAATGAAGCTTTGTGCAAGAATTGATGGTTGAAGGCACGTGGATCTAGCTCAACTCTCAAGCTCCATCAACATGTTCATGCTTTCGATTTGCTCAAATCTGGACCAAATTCTTCAAACCAAAGCTTGATTCCTACTCAATGATGCACGATGAACAAGATTATACAAGAATTTTGATGAATTATGTGAAGAAACTTGAAGTTTGAAGTGAGAGAAAAAATGGAGGGAAGCTTGAATTTCAGATCTGAAATGTGTTGTTATCAGCAAAAACAGTTATGATTAGGCTTTTATATAATGTGTTAATGATGCTGATAATCAAATTAGGCTTTGGTTAATTGAGATTAGGGAGAAATGAGGTGAAGTGCAAAAAATGCAAGTGTGCTTAGCATGTAAAATTTCACATGTGAACAGTGCCATGCTGGGCTCCAAAATCAATTAAAAACACTCAATAATCAAGATGGAATTGGTATTTGGCATGCATGATCAACCAAATTTGAATTATGAGTTTTCCCTCCAAAATGCACATGTATGAATCAATGATCATATGAGCTTCTTTCATGCAATGCAAGGCTTGATTTGGAAAATATTGGTCATAAGGAGTATGTTGCAAAAAGAGTGGACCAATTTGGAGTTTTGGATCAAAAGTTATGTCACTTTGAACTTCCATGCACACTTTGTGATCATTTGGCCATAACTTCTCAACCATTCATCAGATGAACATGATCTAGGACGTTTTGGAAATGGGAGAGAAAGATATTCAACTTTCATGTTCACCTAAAATCCATTTGAAGCTTCTTTGATGTTGATAAGTCAAGTTGAAGTTGGACTGAAAACTTGCCATTTTTGGAAATTTGAAATTACAGGTCACTTTCCATTTTTGGAAACTTTTGATAAGACTTCAAATCTTCAAGATAGGTGTTTGAAATGAAAAATGGACTTCTTTTGAACATGAATGAGGTGTTTCAATTCATCTCCCCAATCTCAAAGTCCTCAGTTGACTGCACAGTTGACTTTTGGCTTCATGGTTGAATTTTGAACTGCACTGAGCCCATTAAGCTTGATCCTTCAGATAGAACCCATAAAATGATTTGAATGACATCCTCTTGGAGCTAAATGATTGACATGATGTATGAAATGTTAAATGACCTAAAAAAAATGAATGCATGAATGAGGAGGGCAAATTTGAGGTACTACAGTAACCTATAAGGATTGGCACGAGATGTTGCCGTTTGCATTGCATGGGTATCGAACCTCAGTGCGTACATCTACTGTGGTAACGCCTTTCTCGCTGGTGTATGGGATGAAAGTTGTGCTACTAGTTGAGGTCCAGATTCCGTCATTGAGAGTTCTGATGGATGTGAAATTGGAAGAGGCTGAATGGGTAAGGACTCGGTATGAAGAGTTGAGTCTGATTGAGGAAAAGAGGCTGGCGGTCATTTGTCATGGGCAGTTATACCAGCAGCGAATGAAGCGTGCTTTTGACCGAAAGGTGCGACCTCGTGTGTACCATGTGGGAGATATGGTGTTGAAAAGGATCCTTCCTACTCAGAACGATCGTCGGGGCAAGTGGACACCCAATTATGAAGGTCCATTCGTGGTCAAGAAGGTTTTCTCTGGCGGAGCCTTGTTGTTGACGACCATGGATGGTGAGGATTTTCCATCCCCTGTGAATGCGGACGCAGTTAAAAAATACTTCGTACAAAAGACCCGCTGGACGAAAAGAATAAAATAGTCCAGGCAAAAATGGGCATCCCGGCGAACCAAGAAAAAATGGAAAAAAGGTTCGGGCAAAAATTAGGGATAAAAGAAAAAAAAACTGTACACCCGGCAAGTCGAAAACCCTACAAGGGAGGCTTGGGCAAAAAAGGGTATCCCGGTGGACTGAAAACCCGAAAGGGCGGTCCAGGCAAAAGAGGGAATGAAACGAACAACTGCGTTTGGCATGATCGTTCATACTGTGGATATGACACATGGAAAATCTGAAAGCGGAGATCGGTCGGAAGCGTCTTGTTTCGGAAGGCAGAAAGTGCGTAGAGTCTCGAGGACATATGGGTTGTAACCGGGTTGGAACTTGATGAGATCACGGGTTCACATTTCCATTAGGATAGATTTTCCTTTTGTGCGTAATTACCGCTTTTCAGGGATTGCTTCCTGTGTATTGCTCATTTATGAGCCACTTTTTTCCAATCAATAAAATGCATATTCAGTCAAATAATTTTGTTTTTGTTTTTCATTACCGCTTTGATTGCAAAAACATCCGTTTATTTTGATAAAGAATCTTTGCATTTTGAGACATAGGGGTCCCTTCCAATGCATGTTTATAGGATTGAAACGTGAAATCTTATTCGGAAGGTTGAGTGACCTGGGTGTTGAAATTTTGGCACGCCTGGGGCACGTTTTTATCTGACGATCTCTTTTGCAGGTGTTGTTGGTTTTTTTTCACTCACTTGCAGGTTGTGATGTGAAGTCTTTTTGACAAAAGAATCCTTTGAAGTCCAATCAGGGACAAGAAGTTGAAGAATGGTATAGAGATGGCGAGAGAATTGCGACGATCCTAGCGGGTTAATCAAGAAGACACTTCAAAGTATGAAGAAGTGGAAAGTTGACACGTTGGTTAGATGGTGAATACCAGGGTTCGACGAGTCGACGGGTGTTCCGTGTCAAATATTCCGTATCTCCCCAGTAGGTTTGAAGGTTGTTGTTCCCGCGGCAGGGGTGTGCATTGGTAGTTTTTCCCTAGTAAAGTCATCCCCAAGTGGATCGAGTTTAGTAGAGGTCATCCTCAGTGAGGGTTACTCTTTCCTCGGCGTCAGTGTTTTCCCCTAGCAGGGTTGAGATTGTTATTTCCCCAGCAGGTCTGAAGGTTGCTGTTTCCCTGGCAGGGGTGTGCGTTGGCAGTGTTTTCCCCAAGCGGAACGAGTTCAGTGGAGGTCATCCCCAGTGAGGGTTACTCTTTCCTCGGCATCAGTGTTATCCCAAGTAGGGTTGGAGATTGGAGTGATATCGAGTTCCTCAACAGAGTTACTCGTGCCATCCCCTGAGGGGGTTACTTTTTATGCATTCATCATTTAGAGAAGCATAGCATATTGCATAACTAATTGCGTAGCATTCCCATGGTTATGGAGCATTACGCTGTAAAACTCATGCATCAGCATTGTAAACATAAACTAGTCTCGAGCCGTGGTTACCGTTTGAGAATTGGTTTAGCTAGTTGGTGAAGATGTTACTCTGAGGAGTTTGGCATCGTGACGTTGGATCAACCGTATTTCCCAATAGCGCGATATTGGGGGAAAAATTTCCGTCGTAAGGAGATGGAAGTGAAGATTTAAGAACGTTACGCGATAAGCGCGAAAATTGGGGTTCAAGAAAAGCAAAAAAAAATAACAATAACAAAGAGAAAATCCCCAGCAGAAGTGATATTCAGGCCAAATTTTCCGATGTTCAGATCGAAGAAGCTTCTGACGTTCAGATCGACGCAGCTTTCGGCATTCAGGCCAGGTTTCAGGTATTCAGACTGAAGTGGTATTCAGGCCAGATTTTCCGATGTTCAGATCAAAGAAGTTTCCGAAGTTCAGATCGACGCAGCTTGCGGCATTCAGGCCAGGTTTCAGATCGACTCTCACCGTACCAGACGGATTCTTCTTTCAAGACTACTTCTTTGCCGATTCTGACAGGCATGGTTATTTCACTTCACTTTGGTGTAATAATTCCCAGCGGAGCGCAAATTGTTCGTCTGTTCTTGGTATTCAATCACTCTTCACCCTGATCATCTGAAAGCCGAGGCTGTTCATATCGACAGGTTCACAATGGATTGAATAGGGGCAGCTGTAACACCTCAAAATTGCCCTCCTCTTCTTGAGACTAGTTTGACACATTGCATTTCATATTTTAGAGCATTAGGCATTGCATTTTGCATATCATATGAGAATAAGAAGGTCATCCTCCACAGTCTTTTCAAAAGATGGAAAAGTAATATGATTCAAGCCTGAGGGTCTCTATGAATTGGTTATCAACCATCTGAGGGTTTGCATTTAATTAGGGTTTCTTGATTCTTAAAAGGTCTTGAGCATCATATTGTTTGCAAGGATATATTACCATCATCATGGTTCTATCATCATCAAGGGTTTCATAGTGCATTCTCAAGTTCCTTTGGATTAGGGTTGTGACCTCTGGTCAACCCTAATCAAGGCCATTCTTCCAGCCAGGGTTTCTCAAAGAGATGAGGTATTTTCTTGAGATGAGGATCACATGGTTATCATAAGGAGCTTACATGAGCTAGGGTTTCATTTTGAAGCAATTTCCCCAAGTGGTAGAGGCTCAAGTTGGTCAAGACATTTCAAGGTCATCTGAGAACCAAAAAGTCAACTGTGCAGTCAACTGAGGGCTATGAGGTGGGGAAATGAGTTGAGACACCTCAATCATGTTCAAAAGAGATCCATTCATCATTTTAAACATCCTTCTTGAAGATTTTGAGGTCATGACAAAAGTTACTAAAAATGGAAAATGACCTATAATTCAAAGTTTCCAAATTTGGCAAGTTTTTGGTCCACTTTCAACTTGACTTTTCAATATAAAAGATGTTTCAAATGGATTTTTGGTGAACATGAAAGTTGTATATCTTTGTCTCCCCTCCAAGTTGATCAAGAATATTGAAGAACTTATGATGATTGGTTGAGGAGTTATGGTCATTTTATCACAAGGTGTGCATGGAAATTCAAAGTGGCATAACTTTTGATGCAATGCTCCAATTTGGTCCATTCTTTTTGCAAAATGCTCCTCATGATCAAGACATCTCAAAACAAGCTTTGCCATTCATGGGAAAGGTGTGTATGCTCATCATTTCTCATGTGTTCATTTTGGAGGGAATTTCCATAATTCAAAGTTGGCTTATGGTGCAAGCAAAATAACACTTCAAGCATGACCATTGGATGATTTTAAGAGGATTCCAAGCCTTGCATGGTACTGTACACGTGTGTTTTGGCCATGCTAGCTCATGTTGCATTTTTTTAAATTGATCCAATTCTCACTAATCATGATTAATACATGGAAAGTGTGATTAGCATGATCATTAGCAGGGAGTATATAAGGCCAAACCCTAATCATAACCACCATAACAGAATTTTCAGATCTCAAATTTTCAAGTTCCCTCCATTTTCTCTCTCTTCAAATTCTTGATTTCTCCACACAAACACCAAAAGTTCTTCAATATTCTTGATCATCAACCTTCATTGATCAAGAATCAACCTCTATTTTGGACAATTGAGCAAGATTTCGTGCAGATTCATGAGCATCCACATGTTGATGGAAGTTGAAAATCGAGCTAGATCCAAGCGGTTTCAAGTGATTCTTTGTGCATAAAGCTTCAAGGCAGGTGTAGTGGAGTAGATATGGAGCTTGAGAGATCTTGATAGCATGAATTCAGAAGCTTCCATTTCAAGTAAGTGAAAAATTCATCATCTCCTTTTGCTATTCTATGACCATAGATGTGTAGTTCGTGTTGCTTGGAGCTTGTGTATATGTTTAGAATTGAAAACGGATGAGTAATGAGCATGTATGAAGGATTTCAAGTTTAGATCTAGAATTTGTTTTTGCTCGATCTGGAAAATATATGATGAATTAGTTTGTTTTGATGTCATATTTGGAATGCACATGAGAAACTGGTTCGAATGATGTATGCTTTTGTGATTTCTGGAAAAATACATGGCGGAGCCACCGTCTAGCTCGCCTGAGAAGACGACCGGAGCTTAGCTCCGGCGTCTCTGCGTGTCCTAGGGTTTGTCCTGCGTGTGTGCCATGCGAGCGCTCGCGTGTGCAATTGATTGGTTCCTGTTGCTTTGACCATGCCTTGTGTACGCTGACCTGATGACTGTGCTGCCATCGTGTTTAATGAAACGGTGAGTTTCATGCTTTGAATCTGAGCCGTTTGATGTGAATTGCACGCTTGATCTTGTGGCTAGGATTAATTCTGAATTGATTTGAATTTTATTTTTCCCTCCATATTTTCTTGTGTTATTTCTTTTGATTTGCTTGTTTTATAAAATGCATTAAAAATTGAAAAATGATCCAATTTGAGTCCAATTTTTTTTCATAGATTTGTCTTGATGTCTAGTTTTGTTTTATATTATTTTCATGAATTGTTGCTGGCTGGATTTTTATTGTGTGATTTTTGATTTCATGTGTTGCTAATTTGATCATGTTCATTCATTGCCTTGTGAAATCTTCATTGTTGAGCCAATTGATTTGATTTTTTGCATGCTTGATCTTTATATGTTATGTGAATTTTTGGTCACTAGTTTGGAATTTTTATCATATGCTATCATCATTTTGGACACATGGGAAAAGATGTGACAATTTGTGTCACATTTTTGACATTGGATTGTTGCATTTTCATTCACCTATCATTTGAATCTTTCTGGATTTGATTTTTTGCACATTGATCATTCATGACATAAGGAGCTTGCATAAAAAATATCAAGGTCATTGCATGCATTTCTGTTTTGATATGAATTTTCTAAGTTGGAAGTTCAATTTGGTGCACATTTGTTGTCATTACATAGCATGAGCAATTTGAGATACTTGCTTTGTGAATTGGTGCTGGTCCTTTTGAGGACATTTTATTGATTGTTTGAACTTGTAATATGTGAAAGATTGACTTCTGTTTTGATCATTTGGTTTGGTTTTGAACCTAGTCTTTGCACTAGTGTTTTTGTACATAACTAATTGTGCTTTGTGTTTCAGGTTTGGACATTTAGCATTGATGTTTGGTTTGTTCTCACTTTGTGAGATACAAATACTTTGAACTCTAACCTTTGTTTGTTTTGTAGGGTTCTAAGTGATAGGCTTGAGCTCATTTTAATGCTTGAGCATTGTTCATTGAGTTGTGTACTGTGAATGGTTTCACTGTTTGTCTGTTTGTTTTATGACTGGAATACTAACTGGTTAGCCTTTGTACAAGTACTTTAGTTGCTTGCTTGCTTTTTCTTTTGCTTGAGCTTTGGATTGTGGTTGATACACCACTCAGGTAGTTAGCTTCTTACTTCATGTAGTCTGGAAGTCCTGTCACCTTTTTGGCAGGCATTTTGCTGGCAAGTCCTCCTTCAGAGGCTCTGTTTGTGTTTTTTACAATTGTGCCAAAGACCTCCAAGATGAGGCATGTCTTACTTGATAAGTCCTCCTAAGTGAAGAGGAAATTGACGGATAAAAGGGATTAGTAGCCAATCCCCCGTTATTCAGTGTGTCGTTCCTTATGCTCGCACTACGTGCTGATGCTTTTGAACATGTACCCAAGATCTTTGTCCAGTGTCTGTCAAGTGGAATAGGATCTCACTTTCTGGATCCCCATGCTTTCTTTGTCATGAGCTCACCCTGGCCAGGGTTAAGAGCATGAGGTCTCATCCTCATTACCTGTTTGATCAGCTTCACCCTAACTCTCAATGTTAGTGGTTAAGAGCTACAGATTACCCATTACAGTTTGGCTTGTTTGTCGAGGTTGATATGACCCCTCTTGACTAAAGCCCACACATTGTTTGAGCCTCTTGTATGGATATAGTGTGTGATGTTTGTTCACTTGTGTTGATGTGTTTATCTCCCTTCTCGGATGAGTTAGGTTAGAAACTTCGACTTAGGGATATTGATGGCATGACAACTATTAGGCTCGAGTCTTAGTCTCCCTATTAGTTTGTTGTTTCCCTGGTCTCTGGTTAGGAGAGTGTTTTATCCCTGTTAAGGGGAACTACGTCGCCCTGATTCTCATATCAGATGAGATACGTAGGCAGCAGATTATGTGAAATCTCTCTGGGCAACCTTTTTGTTTCTTTTGACGTCTCACCGTCTCTCAACCTTTTTGTTTCTTTTGACGTCTCAGCGTCTCTTAACCTTTTTGTTTCTTTTGACATCTCAGCGTCTCTCAACCTTTTTGTTTCTTTTGACGTCTCAGCGTCTCAACCTTTTTGTTTCTTTTGACGTCTCAGCGTCTCTCAACCTTTTTGTTTCTTTTGACGTCTCAGCGTCTCTCAACCTTTTTGTTTCTTTTGACGTCTCAGCGTCTCTTTTTGTTTTCTTTTTTCCCCTGTTAGGGGAACTACGTCGCCCTGATTCTCATACCAGATGAGATACGTAGGCAGGAGATCGAGAGAGATCTCTCCGGGCAACCTTTTTATTTCTTTTGACGTCTCAGCGTCTCTTTTTGTTGTCTTTTTTCCCCTGTTAAGGGGAACTACGTCGCCCTGATTCTCATACCAGATGAGATACGTAGGCAGAAGATTGAGCGAAATCTCTCCGGGCACCCTTTTTTTTTGTGCGTTCACCCTTTTTCTTTTCTGTTGTGTTGTCTTGCGTGTGTTCACTCTTTGCTTCTGGCATTTGTGGTGTGAGTACCCGTTTACTCAGCTTGTGTATGTGTTGTATGTTCATACCCTGGGGTTTATCTTGGGGATCATCTGGGGTTCATTTGTGACGGTTGTCACTCACTTGGGGTTCATTTGTGATGATGGTTATCATATTTGGGGTTCATTTGTGACGGTTGTCACTCACTCGGGGTTCATTTGTGATGATGGTTATCATCTTTGGGGTTCATTTGTGACGATTGGTAGTCACTTTGGTGTACGATGGTTAGCGTTTGTTATTGTTGGGAGTCGGATATAAGTCCATGTATTGGCATTCTGTTTCCTTTTGGGTGTTTCTTTTGACGTCTCAGCATCCCTTTTTGGTGTTTGTTATTGTTGGGAGTCGGATGTAAGTCCATGTATTGGCATTCTGTTTCCTTGTGGGTGTTTCTTTTGACGTCTCAGCGTCCCTTTTTGGTTTTTGTTATTGTTGGGAGTCAGGTGTAAGTCCATGTATTGGCATTCTGTTTCCTTGTTGTTATTGTTAGGAGTCGGGTGTAAGTCCATGTATTGGCATTCTGTTTCCTTTTGAGTGTTTCTTTCGACGTCTCAGCGTCTCTTTTTGTTGTCTTGTTTCGGCGTGCGTTAGCCGAGCTACGAGTGCTCTGATTCTTCTCTGGATAGAGAAGATACGTAGGCATAAGACGCGATGTCTTAGCGAGCATGTCTCCTTTCCCCGAACTACATTGACTCTGATGTTTGTTTCTGACAAACTACGTAGGCCTAGGATGAAATATCCTGCCGAGTCCCCTTCCTCCGTCTTCTTTCTTCTTTCACCTGTTTATAATTCCAATTTATGCAGTTTTCTTTGAGCAGTTTATTAGCAACTTATTTCTTTTCCTTTGAGCTATCTTTTGAGCGTGGATCCCGTCGAGTACGGCGGACGTGAGGGGTGCTAATACCTTCCCCTTGCGTAACCGACTCCCGTACCTTGCAATCTTTGGTCGTAAGACCGTTCCTTTCCCTTTCTTAGGTTAGTCCTGCGCTTCCTTTCCGTCATAGGATGAATAGCGTCGGTGGCGGCTCTGTATTTTTCCCGCCGGTTGTTTTTTGCGTTGCGACAGAGCCAAAGCAGGGTTATAGTCAATTCCTCCTTGTGTACCAATGAGAGGCACATTAGAGAATTCACCACAACTATCAATAATCTCCAAACTGCTTAAGGATGAGTCATACCAAACTATATCATCATTAGTGAGAGACATAAGTGTCTGAGACCACCTTAGACATTGTTTGTTCTCCACAAAAGCAGGCGTCTGAGGCAAGTGCAAAATAAACCACTTGTACAGAAGAGGAGTACAACAGATAATCTTTCCACCACCTTTAGAATTCCTTAGATGCAAAGAGAAATACATGTCACCTAACAAAGTAGGCACATGATTCCCAATCAAGAAAAGTCTAATGGCGTTAACATCAACAAAACTGTCAATGTTAGGGAACAAAGCTAATCCATAAATGAGCAACACAAAGATAGCTTCAAAAGCATCCACACTACCAGCTTGAGCGAAAGTGGTAGCTTCCTTGATGAGGAAAACATATGGCAATCCAAATAACCCTCCTTTCTTCACCCAATGAGCCTCTATCTCAGACTTCTTTAAGTGAAGAGCTTCAACAATAATACTAGATCGGGGAATCTCCTCCAATCCACTAAAAGGCACTCTACTAGAAACAGGTATCCCCAAAAGATGAGAATACTCCTCCAAGGTAGGCACAAGCTGAAAATCTGGGAACGTGAAACAATGGTAGAGAGGATCATAGAACTGCACCAATACACTCAAGAGTCCTTCCACTACATCAGCAGACAAGATGGACAGAAGCTTCCCATGACATTGTTTGAAGTCCAAGGGATCTAATACAAAAGATGCTAGCTTCCTTAACTCTTTCAAGTCGGGACATCTGAAACTGTACTTCTTAGTGTTCCTTCGTCCATAATCCATGGTCTGAAAATATTTGCAAATGATACCTTAGTTCCTTGAAATTTTGTGTGATGAATGTTATGATGCGCATGAATGCATTAATGCAACAATCACAAGTAAGGGATCACACACAGGGAAAACAAAGGTCAAGGGATGAATCAAGTCATTGTCAAGATCAATCATCCATTTTGGTGGATTATGGTTTTCACCTTATCAACACCCAAGTTCCATTGATATTGACAAGACTTGATTGGATCAACCAAGAATCAAGGTTTTGTTTCGAGTCACGAGCATGGAGTCCGGGTAAGAACCATCCCAAAGGAGTGAACTAAGGATAAAACCTGTAGATCATGTTCTAAAAAGTTCCCAGAGTTTTAATTCCATCTGTCATACGGTGAACTGACTTGGGGTATTTTGCTTTTTATCGCAATGTCGCGGACAGCAAGAGTCGCCACCGACTTTTCTTTTATCCAATAAGGAAAGGTGGAAAAGAACAGGAAAGACCTCAATAGATTTTGGGTTCGGGAGGTACATTATACAAAGGGAAGGTATTAGCACCCTTTGTATCCATGGTTATCCATGGGCTCTTAATTGCTGGATCACTTATATTTTTGTCTGAAAAGTGTTGGTGAATTGTTTAAAAATGTTTCGAAAAGAGAGTTTAACTTTGTAATGATTCTCGTATGAATGTATACAAAGTATTTATCTCGTTTGATTTTGAAAAACAGTTTAGAAAGATATAACTTGGTAATGATTCTAGTATGAATGTATACCAAGTGGTGATTTTCTAGGACTTGCAAAGTGTGAGGGGTGGAAAATGTTTTAGGTTATGATCCAGTAATTGAGAGTTATACCTTCCTAAGGTCGTTATGGGCATTTCCTATCCTTATGAGGGTAAAACTGTCCTTACTATTGAGAAGTAAGTAGTTTTATCCTTTGGATGTAAAAGGGTCATTGTAGGGTCATCGATAGGTCATTGAAGGCAACAGTTGTAAGGATACCTTAGCATCCGAAGGGACGATCATCATTTAACCGTAGGCTACACCGAAGGGTCATCGAGGGACAAAATCATATATTCGAAGGCAACATCCGAGGGACTATGATTTATTTTAAAAGGACATGATGATTTAATCGAAGGGTCTTTGCTAAGGGTATCCCCATATTCGCGGGACATGACCGTAATACCGTAACATCGTAAGGCAATAAAGAGAGGTCCAAGATCACATATTTAAAGGCCATATTTTAAAGTTTTACAATTGATTAGGTAGCCGTCATCAAGTAGGTAATTAGATTCATATTACAACCAATACATTAAGAACAATTAAGCCATTAGGGTGGATCTTTGCCATAAAATTAATACATTAAAACCAATTGAATAATTCAGATTGAATCTCCATAAGGGTATCCCACCCATAAGGTGGAATGCCTAGCCGGCCATTTCCTTGGAAACATGTAAACCTTTACACAATTCAACACACGGATTAGAGCATCGAGATAAAATATAATTGAAAGTTGCACCATAAAATAAACACTACAATCATGAACTCAGACCACATGATGCAGAATCATGATAACTCATGATTAGACAAACATAAGATAGAACAGCAAAAATGAAGTAGCCACTGTCCCGTTCGCCCCTGCTTCGCCTAGCGAAGGCCTAGCGAGTACTCGCTACTGGCTCGCTTAGCGATGTGCTAGCGAGCGCTGCTGGTTTTTGAATATGATATCAGTACAATCTCAACCAATTTTATGCCTTATGGATCTTATTACTGCAATTATACGATTAATCATTTAAGGTATGCATGGTATAGACTAAAGTTCACATGCCAAGCTTAAGGTATTTCATAAATCTAATCATAAAGTCATATGCAAATTAAGAATATAAAACAATGATAGCAATGTAAACCTGTTAGCGGCTGAGTTGTGACTTCGAATCAGCAAATCGGATTGAATTGGGCAGAAGTAGAACTTGGTGCTGCCGAGTTCCTCCAAGGTTTGCCTCCAATGAGTATCAGGGTTTGCTTGCTAGGGCTCCCCTTTTTCCGTTTCCGCTCTCCCGTCTCCGTTTTTCCTCCCCTTTTCGTGACTGAAGGCTTGGCTATTTATAGTGCTCTTGTTATGACCTAATGGGCTCAGAATGAAGCCCAGAAATTCTGACATTCGCAAGCTTCGCTAGGCGAAGGAGTTGCTCGCCTAGCGAGCAAGCTATTTTGGGCTTTTACTGGATCTGGTGCTTCGCTGGGGCGAGTGTCATGACGAGGGGTTCGCTAGGCGAAGGAACTGTTCGCCTAGCGAGCAAGCTAGTTTGGGCCTTTTCTTGGATTGGGCCTGTTGTGAGCTGGACCTTTGTTCCTTTAAGATCAGTGCCTTGCAGAATAAGTCAGAGTGTCTTGAAAGATGCCTTATAATATCAATGGGCAAATTTTTGGGGTATGACAGCTGCCCCTGTTCAATATTCTTGAACCGAGAGAGTCAGAATGGTATGTACGCCATTCGTGGTCTGGAGGTGGAAGATTATTGAACATTTAGAACGCCCCAAAAATTTGCACTTGTCAATTAGTTAGTCTTGATGGAGATGGGCTTAAATATGCCATCTAGGAAGTTTGATGATGAGAGCTTCAGAGTGCGTCGTACGTTAGAAGATATCTGAAGTCATGGGTCATACGCTAGACCGTATAGTGAGTCATTCATTAGGCCGTCGACTTCACTGGGGAGTTAGAATGGGTCATACGCCACTGGGGATAACAGATCAGAATGGATCATATGCTAGATCGTATCTGAGTTGCAGAATGGGCCGTCTGTTAGGCTGTATCTGACGAAAAGTAGTCGTACGCTAGACTACACCTCGGGATGTACCGTACGCTAGGTAGTATCTGAGGAATGAAGATCCGAATGGGTCGTACGCTAGACCGTATTGTTGGAGGAGTAATATGTTGTGTCGAATCAAAATGAGATAAGAATCCGAATGAGTCATACACTGCTGGGGATAAAGGATCAGAATGGATCGTATGCTAGATCGTATCTGAGTTGCGGAACGAGTCGTCCGTTAGGCTGTATCGTTACTGGGGGTGAAGGATCAGAATGGATCGTATGCTAGATCGTATCTGAGCTGTGGACTGAGCCGTCCGTTAGGCTGTACCTGATGATGAAGGGGGTAGTCATACGCCAGAATGTACCGTACGCTAGGTAGCATTTGAGAGGATGAACCTCCAAGCGGGTCGTAAGCTAGACCGTCTCTGAGTAGCAGAACGAGCCGTCCGTTAGGCTGCATCTGATAATAAAGGGGTAGTCATACGCCAGACTACACTTCAGAAGGTACCGTACGCTAGGTAGCACCCGAGGCCTTGAAGGTCCAAATGGGTCGTATGCTGGACCGTATTGGAGTTGTTGAAGGTCGGAATGGATCGTACGTTAGATCGCATCTGAGTTGAAGGAGTCATATGTTGAGATGAATCAGGATGGACCGTATGCTAGGCAGTACCTGAGAAATGAAGGTCCAACTGGGTCGTACATTAGACCGTGTTGGAGTAGTTGAAGATCAGAGTGGATCGTCCGTTAGATCGTATCTGAGTGGAAGGAGTTATATGTTGGGCTGAATCAGAATGAACCGTACGTTAGACTGTATCTGATCGTATTTGTAGATGCTGTATTTGCAATGAATATCTGGGATTGGCTTATAGATGCCATCGTTAGGAGGGTGTCAGAATGAATGTTGACATGGAGTATATCTGAAAGATGTAGTTGAATCCTGAACGTAATTGATGAGGATGTCCGTCTGAATGGACCTTCGTTTTGACTGTATCAGAAAGATGATTAACCTGAAAAATAAAGTTAGCCCCATGCCATGTCATGATGCACGAGATGTTTTATGCTTTCGAAAATAACTACGAATGATGTATGCATGCGTATGCTGTGAAATGATGTAATGAATGAATTATGCATCTGAAAAGTTCTTCCAGAGGACTCTACTGGGGAAAACAAATCTCAATCTTCTGGTTGGGAGATATTGGTATCGATGACCCTTTCTTAGCCGGGGATGCTTGATTTCTGTCTGATGGTAGAAATGTTCAACAGAAGCCTGGCTGGGGGTGGAAGAGATGACCCATTTGTCTAGTAATGCCACTCTCTTCTGGGAATGACTGGCTTTGTTGGGGGATAGGATTAGCAACGGATTCATTGGAAAGCATGATTAGACCTTCTCCTCGATCCTGAAGTCTAGTAGTAATCGCTATTTCTATTTTATGCACGCATTTTTGGTAAACATCGATCATATCCAAATGCATATATTAATTCGAATTAAATCAATGGACGCTTATGCAAACAAAACAGAGAAAGTAAAACAAAAGCATTTTTTTTGAAACTAAAATTATATTGATTTCGAAAGAGGGCCTATAAACAGGCAATTTGTGTACAAGGAGACAGAAATCCTAGTAAGAGGAAATTGTCAAGAAAACAAAGAGAAAGCTATGCAGAAAAAGTCCTATCGATTCTAATTCCACCACTGTCATTATGTCTTCAAGCCTCTCATCTCCTGCTGTCGGATAGAAGTGATTAGCTTGTTCAGTCCTTTGAACTTGGATGAAGCTGTTTGAGAACGGGACATAGTCATACGCTTTGATCCCTAATTTTTGCCTGGACCGCCTTTTCAGGTTTTCAATCCACCAGGATACCCCTTTTTGCCCAAGCCGCCTTTTCAGGTTTTCGACTTGCCGGGTGTACATTTTTTTATGTTTATCCCTAAATTTTGCCCGAACCCTTTTGGTTCGCCGGGATGCCCTTACTTTTGCCTAGATACGTCGACCTAGCGGGTCTCTTTTATGCGTAGTATTTTTTGACTATGTCTGCGTTCACGGGATGCGGGAAGTCTTCGCCATCCATCGTAGCAAGTATCATGGCTCCACCAGAGAATACCTTCTTAACCACAAATGGCCCTTCGTATGTGGGAGTCCATTTGCCTCTGGGATCACCTTGTGGTAGAGTGATGCGCTTTACCACCAAGTCGCCAATTTGATACGCCTGTCTCTTGACTCTTTTGTTAAATGCCTGGGTCATGCGCTTCTGATATATCTGTCCATGACAAACAGCCGCAAGTCTCTTCTCATCAATCAAGTTTATCTGATCGAGTCGAGTCTGAATCCATTCATCTTCATCTAAGCTCGCCTCTTTCATGATTCTTAGAGAGGGAATTTGAACTTCCACTGGTAAAACGGCTTTCATTCCGTAGACTAAAGAGAAAGGAGTTGCTCCTGTCGAAGTGCGTACTGAAGTGCGATAACCGTGAAGAGCAAACGGTAACATCTCATGCCAGTCTTTGTACGTCACCGTCATCTTTTGTATGATCTTCTTGATATTCTTATTAGCAGCTTCTACAGCGCCATTCATCTTTGGTCGGTACGGAGAAGAGTTATGGTGCTTTACGTTGAACTGCGTGCAGAGTTCAGTAATCATCTTGTTGTTCAAATTAGTACCATTGTCGGTGATAATCCTTTCAGGGATACCATACCGACAAATAAGACTATTCTTGATGAACCGTGCCACCACATTCTTGGTGACAGAAGCAAATGAGGCGGCCTCTACCCACTTTGTAAAGTAATCAATAGCGACAAGGATGAAGCGATGTCCATTAGAAGCAGTAGGTTTAATCTCCCCAATCATATCAATGCCCCACATTGCAAAGGGCCAAGGTGCTGTCAACACGTTCAATGGAGCAGGAGGCGCATGTACTTTATCCGCATATATCTGGCACTTGTGACAGGTTCTGGAGTGATGATGGCAATCAGCTTCCATGGTAGACCAATAATACCCTGATCTCAGAATCTTCTTGGCCATCGCATGCCCACTAGAATGAGTCCCAAAAATACCGTCATGCATGTCTTCCATAATCTTTTCTGCTTCCTTTTTATCCACACAGCGAAGCAAAGTCGAGTCATGATTACGTTTGTATAATACTCCATTACTCAAAAAGAACTTAGCGGAGAACTTCCTCAGGAATTTTTTGTCATTGATGGATGCCCCTTCAGGGTATTCCTGAGCTTCTAAATATCTTTTTACTTCGTGGAACCAAGGTTTTTCCCGTACTCCCTCAGTGTTAAGTTCATAACAGTATGCCGGTTCATCTAGTCGCTCAATGGTGATCCTGGGAGCTTCATTGTCCCATCTGACTCTGAACATAGATGACATGGTAGCTAATGCGTCTGCCAACTGATTCTCTTCTCGTGGGATATGTTCGAATGTAATCTCTTCAAAGTATGGGATTAATGTCATCACCCATTCTCGGTAAGGGATGAGATTCGGATGCTTAGTGTCCCATTCTCCTTTGATCTGACTGATTACTAATGCTGAGTCTCCGTACACACTCAAAAACTTGACCCGCCGGTCTATAGCAGCCTTGAGTCCCCAAATACATGCTTCATACTCAGCCATATTATTGGTACAATGAAAACATAGTCTAGCAGTGAAAGGCGTATGGTAACCCTCGGGAGAAATGATTACCACACCAACACCATTGCCCAATGCATTAGAAGACCCATCGAAAACCATAGTCCATCGGGATCCCGGTGCGGGTCCTTCATCCGGTCCAGGTTCTTCATAATCAGTAACAAGCATGACATCCTCATCTGGGAACTCAAAATTCATAGATTGGTAATCATCCACTGCTTGATGAGCCAAATGATCGGCTAGCACGCTTCCTTTGATTGCTTTCTGGGTAGTATACTGGATATCATACTCTGTTAAAATCATCTGCCATCTCGCTATTCTTCCGGAGAGGGCAGGTTTCTCAAATATGTATTTGATGGGATCCATCTTAGAAATCAACAAAGTGGTATGATTCAACATATACTGTCTTAGTCGGCGAGCAGCCCAAGCCAAAGCACAGTAAGTTCTCTCGAGCAGTGAGTATCTTGTTTCACAGTCGGTAAACTTTTTGCTAAGGTAGTATATGGCATGCTCTTTTCGACCAGACTCGTCATGTTGCCCCAACACACACCCCATTGAATTTTCTAACACGGTCAAATACATGATTAGAGGTCTTCCTTCAACTGGTGGTATCAGGATCGGAGGTTCCTGGAGATACTTCTTGATTTTGTCAAAAGCTTCTTGACATTCGTCATTCCATATCATCTCTTGATTCTTCCTCAGTAGTTTGAAGAGGGGTTTGCAGGTAGCAGTCAAGTGGGAGATAAATCGGGAAATATAATTCAAACGTCCCAAGAAACCTCTGACCTCTTTATCTGTACGGGGAACTGGCATTTCTTGAATAGCCCTCACCTTGGCCGGGTCAACCTCAATCCCTTTACCACTGACAATAAAGCCCAGGAGTTTGCCGGACCTTACCCCAAAGGTGCATTTGTTCGGGTTCAACCTCAACTTGTATTTCTTCAACCTCTCGAACAGTTTGTATAAATGATCGAGATGTTCCTCCTCAGTATGAGATCTGGCTATCATGTCATCCACATATACTTCTATTTCATGATGGATCATATCATGGAACAAAACCACCATAGCACGCTGGTACGTTGCCCCTGCATTCTTTAAACCAAATGGCATTACTTTATAACAGAACGTGCCCCATTGCGTCACAAACGTAGTTTTCTCCATGTCCTCAGGCGCCATCTTAATCTGGTTATAACCTGAGAATCCATCCATGAATGAGAACACCTTGTGTTGAGCGGTGTTATCTACCAGAACATCAATGTGCGGGAGTGGAAAGTCATCCTTGGGACTCGCTTTATTCAGGTCTCGGTAATCTACACACATTCGCACCTTGCCATCCTTCTTCGGTACCGGTACCACATTAGCGACCCATTGAGGATAAGAAGTAACAGCTAGAAAACCGGCATTAAATTGTTTCATAACTTCGGCTTTGATTTTCTCAGACATTTCAGGGCGCATGCGCCGAACCTTTTGCTTAACAGGACGACAATCTTCCTTCGTTGGCAAACGATGCACTACTATATCAGTATCTAATCCTGGCATGTCTTCATAAGACCAAGCAAAAATCTCTACATAGTCATGTAACATCTGAATCAATCTTTCTTTAATACTGTTTTCCAAGCCTGCTCCTATTTTGACTTCTCTCTTGTCCACTTCAGTACCCAGGTTTACAATTTCGATTGACTCTTCATGCGGCTGTATAGTCTTCTCTTCTTGCAGTACCAGTCTGGCAAGTTCTCCCGGTACTTCACAATCTTCCTCACTTCCATCCTCAGCTTGATAGATCGGATTTTCAAAGGCATAATGAACAGTAGTAGAACTATTATCAACAGGATCCAGAGTGGGTATGGATCTGCAATTCGTTACGTGAGTGTGTGTAAGAAAACATAGCTTTTTCGGAAGATGACAGGAAAGATA
The DNA here is from genome assembly GCF_024323335.1 of Lathyrus oleraceus. Taxonomy (NCBI): domain Eukaryota; kingdom Viridiplantae; phylum Streptophyta; class Magnoliopsida; order Fabales; family Fabaceae; genus Lathyrus; species Lathyrus oleraceus. The sequence goes on along the minus strand of NC_066583.1, from coordinate 369,048,216 downwards.
AAGAGCGCAATATTTGAATGCAAAAAGTCCATTGATTTATTGAATATGAATATGCTTATGAAAATGACAAAATCCTTAACAAATTAGCTATTGTGCCCCGGGCATAGACACAACGCTTGGAGAAGTTCAATTGTAAACAAAAATTTGCAACACCAAAATAAACAATAACCATTACTCCTGACTAAAGGAAATCGGGATAGTGTCTTCAGCCTTCCAATTATTGAGTCCGTCGCCAATTGTTGGGAAAATCCAGCTATCCAGGTCGCAATCGCTGTCAGCGTCTTCTACAGCATTAATTTGACTCTTGTCAGAGCTGAACCCCAGGCCAAATTTGTCAGACTTGTACGGTACGTCGATTAATTGACCCCAGCCAGTACGACCACCATCTTCAACCACGGCTTGAGCGTCCTTCAGAGAAATCATAGCAGGAGGAGCACGAATAACCTTGGGTACACAGGAAGTTGGCTTAAGGACAGGATTGGTCGGAGGAACTACTTCAAATGACTGACAAGGAGTCTCAATGAATTCACCATCCATCTTGACGTATCTGAAGGTATGCACACTACTGACAATGTACTCTTCTTCTCCACACACGGTGACAATTTTGCCCTTTGTGGGATACCTCAACTTTTGATGGAGAGACGAGGCTACAGCGCCTGCCCCATGAATCCAAGGGCGTCCCAGTAAGCAGGAATAGGCAGGACGAATGTTCATTACATGGAAGGTAGTGTTGAAGACTTGAGGTCCTATCTTGATAGGCAGGACTACTTCGCCATGGACAACACTCTTCGCACCATCGTAAGCACGTACCATAATGTCACTAGGTTTCAGTTCCATGCTTTTACAATCCAGCTTATCCAGCACGGCTGTCGGCAGCACATTCAAGGAAGAGCCATTGTCGATCAACACATGAGACAAAGTGATTCCCCTACACTCAATGGAGATATGCAGGGCTTTATTGTGATTCTTTCCTGCTGGTGTCAGATCAGCGTCGGAAAAGCCCAGGCCATTGTCAACAGCCAAGTGAGCAACATAATGTTCGAACTGATCGACAGATGTCTCCTGAGGTACATGAGCGGTCTTCAAGAATTTTATCAATGCATTGGCATGAGGTTCAGAAGATAACAGCAAGGATAACATCGAGATCTTAGACGGGGTATGCCCCAACTGTTCTACAACATCAAAATCACTCTTGCGAATGATTTTCAGCACTTCTTCCATTTCCTGTTTGGCAACATCTTCGGGAGTAACTTCGACCGGTGTCTCTGACTGAGAAGGATTGACTGGTTCCTTTCCTCGAGTTTCAAGGACAGGAGGTGAGATTTCTGGAGAGAAGATCCTTCCGCTTCGAGTAATTTTACTAGTCCCAACAATGCCACTAGTATTAGCAGCATTATCCACTTGCTTCACGCCATGGACGTAAACATCACCGCCATAATTCCACGGAATAGCTTTGCTTGAGGAATACGGGATCGGGCCAGGTGCAGTAATGATTAGGGGAGCTACCCTGGGCTCAACAGTAATCTTCACAGGCGCCCTAGTAGCGGTAATCTTCACTAGAACTTTGGACCTAGCAATCACAGATATTTCTTCAATAGGGTTTTCCGCCTTAGGAATCCTTTCGAAGAGAAACTGTACGATCGTCCATCAGCCGTTGAATACCATTCTTCAATTTCAAACAGTCCTCGGGCCGGAGTATGCAGAGATTGCAATCTTCAGCACAACCTGGAAATAAACCAGCTTGCAATAAATTCCTCTTTATGATCGGGAGAGGAGATGTTAAGTCCGCCACATTGGAAATGTGAGAATCGTCATCCATAGCATTAACAGTTTTTTCATGGTTAGGCATAGGAGCAGTGATGACATTAGGGGTCTCCGGAGGCTCAAACTCAATTTCTCCAGCTTCGATCATATCCTGAATCTTATTCTTCAATGACCAGCAATCGTTTGTATCATGCCGGGGCTATCGGAGTGATATGCACACCTGGCATTGGGATTATAACGAGAAGAGGTAGTGTTGGGATTTGTAGGAGGATCTCTGAGGGTGATCAAATTTGCCTTTAGCATTCCCTGCAGTGCCTGTGCCAAGGTCATATTGATCCTGGTAAACTGCCTTCTTGGCCTGTCTTGTTTGGGCTGGAAGTTTTGAGATGGTGGTGCTGCAATCGTAACTGCTCCAATGTCGTGGTCACGGTTTTTCTTGTTACGACCCTTTTGACCGTACACAGCATTTGATTCGTTCCTCCCCTGATAGGACCTTTTGGTGCTTGCAGAGGTAGCCGCCTGTATCTTTCCACTTCGGATGCCGCTTTCAACACGTTCACCTGTTAATATAAGTTCAGTGAAACCTGATGAAGAACTTCCCAGTAGATGGCTGTAGAATGGGCCGGTCAGTGTGCCCATGAACATGTCCACCAATTCTCTGTCAGTCATAGGGGGTTTGACTCTGCCAGCCAAATCTCTCCACTTTTGAGCATATTCTTTAAAGCTTTCTTTAGATCCCATAGTCATATTCTGCAACTGTAGCTGGGTAGGTGCTAGTTCAGAGTTATACTGGTACTGTTTATAGAAAGTTGTTGCTAAATCAGTCCAGGTGCGGATGTCAGAGCTCTCGAGATGATAATACCATTCCAACTGTGTGCCAGACAGGCTCTCTTGGAAGAAATGGATCCATAGCTTCCTGTCAGTGGTATGCGGCTGAATCTTTCTCACATAAGCTCTCAGATGCATCTGAGGACAAGACGCACCATCGTACTTAGTGAAAGTGGGGATTTTGAATTTGCGAGGAATGGTCACATCGGAGACCAGACCCAAACTTTCGAAATCCAGACCGGGCGCCTTCTGACCCTCCATAGCTAGCATACGTTCTTCCAGCAACTTGTACTTATCATCTCCTGGAGAGTACTGTTCATTTTCATAATCTTCATCGTCATCCTCAGGGTTGGAGAAATCAGCATTCTCTTCCTCTGAATCATTCTCCGCCCCCTCTTCTGGACCATTCGGGATTCCAAACTTGACTCCTGTGGCCTGTCCTTTACGCCTTCTTCCCGGGTTAATGAAACTCACAGCTTTCTTGTCTTTCTTCTTTTCGAGCAAAAGAGCCTTCAGTTCCTCCTGCCCCTTGGATAAGCTTAGCATCATCTCCTTGAATTGAGCATTCTGAGTCTGGAGATCTTTGACAGTTTGTTCGAGATCCATTTTTCTGTTTGTAATGAAGACCGTGAGAACATTGAACTTGTAGAATACCTGTTATGCAGTGTTATGTTATGCTATGCAATGTATGAAATGTTTTCAAGGACTTTTGGAATTTAACTTTGCGTAAATCACCAACAAGAGAGGCATGTTTATTGCTGATTTCTTTGATCAATGTTTATTACAAAAGGAATAATAATAAAAATACAATGAAAGCTCAAGTCTCCCAGGGGCGACTTCTTTTTGGGCGAAGATACGCATTGAGTCTTCGTTCCTCATTAAGCTGACTGGTAAGTTCTAACACTTTCTTCCTTTCTGCGACGAACTGAGTCTCGAAAGTATCCCTTTCTTCTCTCAACTGGATCCAGGATCTCTTTAGTTCCTCAACATTGGTAGGCATATCTGGATAAGGAATGATCTGAGGAGCACCTCCTTCAGCTTCAGGTTCGAAAATCTGAGGTCCGATTGCAAGATATGGCATGACAAGTTCACGAGCTCTGGTGCGTACCCATCTGAGATAAGGTTCCATAGGAATAGAATTTTTCTGTCCTAACGTACCTCTCTTCACCATGCCCCAAGCTCGTACAAATCTTTGACGGAGGCCTTGGGAATCGTTGTCATAGTCGAACATGATGCCTTCGATGATCATTTCATGTGGACCATCTCTTCGAGCACAACCAAACTGTCGCAGAGCTAAAGCAGGATTATAAGTAATACCTCCTCTTATTCCTAGGAGTGGTACATTAGGGAACTCGCCACAACGGTCAATGATGGTAACATTTTCCTTGAACTGAGGACACCAACAGATGTCTGGGTGGGAGAGCGACATTATCCTTTGAGACCATTTCAAATTCTGCTCGTTCTTCAAGACTGATTGAGGAAGGTGCGAAATAAACCACCTAGACAACAAAGGTATGCAGCACATGAGAGTCCCTTGCTTCTTCATGGTACGAGTGTGGAGGGAATGCAAAATGTCTCCCAGCAAGGTAGGTACAGGGTTATGAGTGAGAAATATCTTAATAGCATTCATGTCTATGAGTTGGTCTGGATTAGGGAATAACACCAAGCCATAGATTAGGAATGCCAGGATGTCTTCGAAAGCACGGACATTCATAACTTTTAAGAATTCTCGGGCCTTATTTGTCAGGAATTTGGCAAGTAAACCCTTAACTCCACTCCTTGTTACCCAGTTAGCTTCAATGTCGGACTTCGTCATGTGTAAAGCTGCGACAACTTCTTCAGACTTCGGAACCTTTTCTAAACCACTGAACGGTAGTTGATCAAGGATAGGTATCCCAAGCAGTCTGGAGAATTCTTCCAATGTGGGTACCAACTGATAATCTGGGAATGTGAAGCAATGATGTTTAGGGTCGAAGAACTGGAATAAAACTCTCATCATATCTTCTTTGAACCCAGTGGTAACTAAATTGAGAAGAGAACCATGTCTCTGGATAAACTGAGCCCGATCAGGAAGTTCTGACACTAAATCCTTGAGTTGAGGAGAGATTGCCACAAGATTAATCCGGATAGTCTTCCTGGGAGCCATAGCTTTACAAAACAGAGCAAAGTTAAATCCCTAAGTCCTTGAAATGGTTAGTACAATGTTATGATGTCATGATGTTATGATGTTATGATGTTATGATGTTATGAGGTTAAATAAATAACAAGCACAAACAAGTCACACAACCATCATTCCTATGTTTTAAGGCTTGCATGAGTTCCATAGGTAAGTACCCTCCCCACTGAAGTTTGGTTGGTTCAACCTGTCCTAGAATAGTAACCGGGTTCTAAAAGGATCTCCAATCATTGACCTTCCTTCAAGTCCACTTCAGTGCAACACCAAGTGGTTGACCGAAGCTTCCCTAAAGTCCAATCTCAAAGAGTGTAGTATCGAGTCTCAACCAACCCCAGTCGGAACCGAAGTCAGTTATCTCACTACTTTCTAATGGCCAAGATGAGTCAATTAGGGTTCTAAAGGTCTGGTTAATGCTTTAATGACACCACGCGGAAGCCAAATTTTTCCTCAAGTGAACATGAGGAACATCAGGACATCCAAAGTGTCACATTAACCGTAGCCATCATTTTAACCATTCCAGTATACGCCGGATAGTCGCGATGATCTATTGCTACTTACCTAAGGTACACTAGATCCGGGTGTAGGATCTTTCACTCAAAAATACCCAAGCAATCCCTTAAAAGTAAATCAGACAATTTTAAATAAGTGATCTTGTTTTTTTAAGGTAACCTCTCTTTTAAAGTGTCCCCAGCAGAGTCGCCAGTTCTGTCATACGGTGAACTGACTTGGGGTATTTTGCTTTTTATCGCAATGTCGCGGACAGCAAGAGTCGCCACCGACTTTTCTTTTATCCAATAAGGAAAGGTGGAAAAGAACAGGAAAGACCTCAATAGATTTTGGGTTCGGGAGGTACATTATACAAAGGGAAGGTATTAGCACCCTTTGTATCCATGGTTATCCATGGGCTCTTAATTGCTGGATCACTTATATTTTTGTCTGAAAAGTGTTGGTGAATTGTTTAAAAATGTTTCGAAAAGAGAGTTTAACTTTGTAATGATTCTCGTATGAATGTATACAAAGTATTTATCTCGTTTGATTTTGAAAAACAGTTTAGAAAGATATAACTTGGTAATGATTCTAGTATGAATGTATACCAAGTGGTGATTTTCTAGGACTTGCAAAGTGTGAGGGGTGGAAAATGTTTTAGGTTATGATCCAGTAATTGAGAGTTATACCTTCCTAAGGTCGTTATGGGCATTTCCTATCCTTATGAGGGTAAAACTGTCCTTACTATTGAGAAGTAAGTAGTTTTATCCTTTGGATGTAAAAGGGTCATTGTAGGGTCATCGATAGGTCATTGAAGGCAACAGTTGTAAGGATACCTTAGCATCCGAAGGGACGATCATCATTTAACCGTAGGCTACACCGAAGGGTCATCGAGGGACAAAATCATATATTCGAAGGCAACATCCGAGGGACTATGATTTATTTTAAAAGGACATGATGATTTAATCGAAGGGTCTTTGCTAAGGGTATCCCCATATTCGCGGGACATGACCGTAATACCGTAACATCGTAAGGCAATAAAGAGAGGTCCAAGATCACATATTTAAAGGCCATATTTTAAAGTTTTACAATTGATTAGGTAGCCGTCATCAAGTAGGTAATTAGATTCATATTACAACCAATACATTAAGAACAATTAAGCCATTAGGGTGGATCTTTGCCATAAAATTAATACATTAAAACCAATTGAATAATTCAGATTGAATCTCCATAAGGGTATCCCACCCATAAGGTGGAATGCCTAGCCGGCCATTTCCTTGGAAACATGTAAACCTTTACACAATTCAACACACGGATTAGAGCATCGAGATAAAATATAATTGAAAGTTGCACCATAAAATAAACACTACAATCATGAACTCAGACCACATGATGCAGAATCATGATAACTCATGATTAGACAAACATAAGATAGAACAGCAAAAATGAAGCAGCCACTGTCCCGTTCGCCCCTGCTTCGCCTAGCGAAGGCCTAGCGAGTACTCGCTACTGGCTCGCTTAGCGATGTGCTAGCGAGCGCTGCTGGTTTTTGAATATGATATCAGTACAATCTCAACCAATTTTATGCCTTATGGATCTTATTACTGCAATTATACGATTAATCATTTAAGGTATGCATGGTATAGACTAAAGTTCACATGCCAAGCTTAAGGTATTTCATAAATCTAATCATAAAGTCATATGCAAATTAAGAATATAAAACAATGATAGCAATGTAAACCTGTTAGCGGCTGAGTTGTGACTTCGAATCAGCAAATCAGATTGAATTGGGCAGAAGTAGAACTTGGTGCCGCCGAGTTCCTCCAAGGTTTGCCTCCAATGAGTATCAGGGTTTGCTTGCTAGGGCTCCCCTTTTTCCGTTTCCGCTCTCCCGTCTCCGTTTTTCCTCCCCTTTTCGTGACTGAAGGCTTGGCTATTTATAGTGCTCTTGTTATGACCTAATGGGCTCAGAATGAAGCCCAGAAATTCTGACATTCGCAAGCTTCGCTAGGCGAAGGAGTTGCTCGCCTAGCGAGCAAGCTATTTTGGGCTTTTACTGGATCTGGTGCTTCGCTGGGGCGAGTGTCATGACGAGGGGTTCGCTAGGCGAAGGAACTGTTCGCCTAGCGAGCAAGCTAGTTTGGGCCTTTTCTTGGATTGGGCCTGTTGTGAGCTGGACCTTTGTTCCTTTAAGATCAGTGCCTTGCAGAATAAGTCAGAGTGTCTTGAAAGATGCCTTATAATATCAATGGGCAAATTTTGGGGTATGACACCATCTATCGGAAATTACAGGTTAAGATGACTGGGTCATCGACCCATAATATTCTAAAGAGAAACTCGTTTGAGTGTAGTATCGCGTAACAACTGTTATCAAGTCTACACCTGAATTGTTTCCGCACTACGCCCTAAATAGGCCAAGATGGGTTAGGTGTTCTAAAGTCCTCAACTTCTCAGACCCAATTAGAAATAGTCATGCCTAACCACAAATACTTGTGTGACATTTCCAAATCCAAAGGAGTTTCCACTGAGCAGATGGATCTCAAGCCAACTTGTTAAGGACTACTCCACACAAGTCGAACATGACTATACCATCCTCCTATCTTAATTGCACTCAAGTTCGGGTTAGAACTTATCTCACCACTCAAAGATCACCAAGCACAACAAGCAGATTATATCACATATACATATATATAAACATCACATATATATAAATATATTCATATAAAAAGTAGGCTAAACCCACTAGAGACTACTCCCCAACAGAGTCGCCACTTAATTTTTGTAGCGGGAAATTCATGATCATTAAGCTATTGACAAGCTAAAGATCAATTAACAAGAGTCGCCACCGCGATTTTATTGTTTCCAAGGGAATAGGGAAAAATGCGAACAAAACCCAAATAGTAAGAAGTTTTCAAATAAAAACTAATAAAAATCAGAGATCACAGGTAAGGGGGTTGGTTACACAGAGGGAAGGTGTTAGCACCCAAAGTGTCCTAGGTACTCCTAGCACACAAAGAAGTTTTAAAACATAGAGGGAGAGATTTTGAAATTAAATAAATGGGGAGAAGATAAAAGAGACTACCCTAGATACAAGAAATTTAAAAGTTTAAAGTTGAAAAGATCTTACCAAATGGGAGCAATCCAATAGACAAGTATGTCAATAGAAACCTAAAATTCCCTTGGACTTTTTAGAATCAAGCAACACACAAATGCACAATTATATCAATCTTGAAGAGCAAAGGCATCAAATAAAGATGGCCTCATCCAAGCTTATCCACTTCATGATCTTCTTCAAAATAGCCTATGTAGCAGATGAATCTGGAGAGATCTTGAATGATGTGTCAGATGAATTCAAACTTGCAAGTTCTTGGTCTTTCAACAAATTGGCATTGGCCAAGTCCATTAGTAAAGGAATGTTAGCTAATTTCTAAGTCCAATTGGGGAGATCAAAACAACAGTCCACTCAAATTGTCTTTTAGGGTTTTTGTTATTATTATGTGCATTGATGGTCAAAGACCAATCAAATAAACAAAGTAACAAAGTATAACACACAATATGGTCCAAGTGGACAAAGTAAAAATTGCATAAACATAAAAAAACTAGAATGATATGTACAATGACAAATGATAATAGTGCTAAAAGTAAATTGCATTAAAAGTAAAAAGCTTGAAAGTAAAAGTTAATGGTTAGTAAGTCAATCGTTAGTTTTGTTTTGCTTTTTTGATTTCAAGACATTCTTTGGAGAACACTCAACCCACTTACCACAAGCATGGATCCTTGAACCAAAACATCTTCCAAAGGAAGGAAAGAAGGCCAAGTTTCCACACAATACCATGGAAGAGGTGTCGCATCCGCGAAAAAACAACCGGCGGACTGAGATAAAACACACAACACAGAGCCGCCACTGCGCGTTATTTATCCCAAGATAGGGAAAGGAAACGCTCAGAGAAACCTGGAAAGGAAATGGTCTCGCGACCAAAGAGAAAGGGTAAGGGAGTCGGTTACGCAAGGGGAAGGTATTAGCACCCCTCACGTCCGTCGTACTCGACGGGATCCACGTTCTAAAATAAAGAAAAGGTTGCTAAAACATCACACACACACACGGGGAACGCAGGTGGGGTTAAGAGAAGGGAGCTCGATAGGACATCGCATCCTATGCCTACATATCTCGTCTGGAACGAGAATCAGAGCCACTGTAGTTCGGCTCACGCACGCCAAACAACACAAAACGCACAAACAGATGGCAAACATGGAGCCCAACAGCCAATCACTGGACTTACGTCGGCATCCGAACCAAACACACACAAGAAGATATCGAGTAAACACACACAAAGAAAAAAAGTGCCCGGAGAGGTCTCGCACGACCTCCTGCCTACATACCTCGTCTGGAACAAGGATCAGGGCGATGTAGTTCCCCCCTCAAGGGAAAGAAAATCTAGCCAGAAACCACGGGAAGACACACTACCAGGGAGCTGTACTCGAGCCTAGTGTTGTCATGCATCATTACCCTATGTTCAGGTTTCTACCTACTTGCACAACTGCAAGCTAATCCTATCCAGGAAGAAAGAAAGCATACAAGCATACAGATCAAAACAAGCATTTCAAGCAAATATTCACATAGCACACACTATAACCAATCAAGTGAGGCTCACACAATGGGTTTGACTGCCGAAGCAAGCCATCTGTACATGGGTAGTATTCGCTCTTAACCTTGCCATTACGAGGCTAAGGTGAAGCAGATGAAAGGTGAGTGAAGCTTAGACTTCACAGCTCTTATCCCTAACCAGGGAGAGCTTCAGACAAAGGAGCGTGGGTCCAGAATGGAGGGACCCTTCTACGCTCACAGACTCTGACTCGATTGTGCAACAGCACAAGATCTTGGGTTTGTGTCCCAATGCATCAACACACAGCTGTGTGAGCAGAGGGACGACTCACAGAATAGTGGGGGATAGATTGCATATCCCTTGGCTTCCACCAATTGCCTCATAGAGGTCTTTCACCTGCTTGGCACAAATGTAAACAACCACAAACATCGCCTCTTAAGGAGGACTTCAGACAGTTGCCTGGCCAAGTAACAGGCCAGGTCTTCCAGACTACATGAAGAATAGAAGTCCCACCTCAAGTGGTTTAAAAACCAAGCAGCAGCAAGCAAGTTCTTAAAGAACTGTAAGCGACTAAATGTACCTAAAATCAATCAAGTATCATCAGTACTCAGACAAACAACAATAAACAGCAAATGTTAATCAGTCAGACTATACAGATTAAGCAACACAGGTTAATGCACACAAGTGCAAGCTATAAGCTCAAGCTCAAGCTTCACAACCTACAAAACAAAGTCAAATTAATTCAAAACATCCAACAATCTCAATTTAATAGACTTGAAGCATTCTCCTTAAGCATCATGCATTTCATCCTGAAAAGTCAAACCAAATGTGAGAAACTGGACCACTAGGCCAAGCCTAGGGTCCAAAAGGGAGAAAAAAAATCTAAACAGCAAACAATTCTCAACCAAAACCAAATTAATGCAAATAGAAAGCAAATGCAATTGATCCCATACTCATATCATTCACCATATTCATTTCATGACCAAAACAAGTCAAACTAGGTCAAATGCAACATCCAATGTCCAAACAGAATGAATTCCATCAAAAGCATACCAAAATAATTCCAAAAATCCTCAAATAATTCACACCTAAACAGGACATATTCAAGGTATAGCATGTAAATTTTCAGCTCAATTGGACAAAAGGAACTAGGTCAATGAAAATCAAGAAATCCAGACAAGATTATTCAAGCCAATTCAAGGTATCAACACATGCATTCACTTCAAAAATTCATAAATCAGTGAGAACATTTAAGAAATGAATGGGACCAAAACAGGAATGTCCTACAATGTGTCCACAACCAGCATACCAAATTTCACACTCATCCAAAACCATATGAGAATTTCACACAAGATATACAAACATGTGTCATACAAGCTTGCACAATGAACCAACAGAGAAGAAAAATATCAATCAAATTGAAAATGCCATGGAAAAATCCAGAAATATTCACATAACATCTCAACATGTCAATACTCATCCATGCAAAATTTCAATCCAATCCAACAATCATAGGCCAGGCAAAAATATTCATGAAGTTGACCTAGCTAGGTGTGACACAAATTGTCACACCTAAGTTCAAAAAATCATATCTCACTCCACAGGTATCCAAAAATCACAAACTTTACATGTAAATCACCATCAACATGTCTAGAATGAGCATAAAATATTTCAGGAATTTCTTTAAAGGTATGAGCATTTCACAATAAAAATGGCAAAACATGTAAAAAATACACACAAGTCAAAGTTCTATAGTCCAAGTCAACAATTTACCATGCACAACTTTTGAAACCATGCCTATAAAAAACTAGAGAGAATTTGGGAGCTATCAAAAAAATCCTCATAATTTTTGGACTTGTAATTATTTTTTTATGATTTTTCTAAGTTTTAAATGAATTGTTAAATAATTATTGAATGGATTAATTTAATTAATTTGGACCGAGTGGCAAACTTGTAATATCCATCTGCCATGCCAAAACGCGTGCGTATCATTTTTACGCTGGCAGCTCGTGATTGGCCAGATTTGCGCGGCAAACATGATTTGAAAACGGCCAGGCCAGCGTATGGATCAAACTAAGAGATTTTCCAGAAATCTCATCATCTTCATCGCATATTTTTCCAGAATCCACATGAACACATGAACATCAAATTCTCACCAAAATCAACATGCTTATAACCGTTGGAACCGTATGAACACCAGGATCACGAATATGCAATTATTTTTCCCTAATTCCTACTGTACGCACGAGATCGATCTAAAATGCAAACACACATCAAACTCAAAATCAAGATAACTTTCTCTACAGTTAATCATTTCACAAACTATTCATATCAGGATGATCTACATGGAACGAACTACAAGAAGCATATCACAATTTAAGAAACGATGAGATTCGAATTTTGGTACCTTGAATGAAGCAGTGCTCGAATCTGATGCTTTTGACTCTAATTGTCCAAAACAGATGAAGTTTGAGGATGAGGAAGTTGAACGGAAATGCTATTCTAGCTCGAACACGATCCAGATACCAGAACTCTCAAATCACCATTGCTATGCACACTTTGAACAGTTGAGATTCAGCAAGGTTATGGCACCAATTCAATGAAACAGAGGTAGGTGATGATTTATGGAAGATGAATCAAAAAGAATCAAGCCAATTGATGGAGAATTCGTGGAGAAATCTTGAAAAGTAGTGATGAAGTTTTTTGATGAATTTGGAGAGAATTTGTGGTTTTGGAGAAAAAGTTTGTTAGAATCTTGAGAAATGTGATTATAATCAGAAGTTTGTTATGATTAGGAATTTATACTTCCAATTAATCAGCTCTTAATCATGATTTAACCAAAGTGCAAGGTAATTAGCAAAAGTGTCACTTTCAAAGCAAGGGCAAAATGGTCTTTTCATATGAGCTCTGTGACAGCTCATTGATAGCACACACACTCTCAAAATGACATGTGTGATCTGTTGCAACTTGTCCCATGGCCATTGGATGTGTATTTTGGAATTTCACTATGTCATGGCAAATTGTCTAATTTTCAAATGCAATTTACAAATGACTTGTTCAAATATGAGACCTTGACATGTTATGACCATTCCAACAATTTTCAAATTGCATTTGTGAGGTGTTGCAAAAATCCCCACTCAAAAATTCTCATTATTTCTCAAGTTAGACCATTTTGCCCCTAGATTTTTAACTGTACACTTGAAATTTGACTTTTTGCATTGACCATTTTTGATGAATTCCAATTATGCACCATGAAAGTACATGTCAAATGGAGTTTGCACATAAAAAGATCATCCAATTTGGACACTCCATGTGGAAGTTATGCCACTTTGATTATGGGTCATTTTTGAAATTGAATGGACCATAACTTGCCAACCATACATGGGAATTTCAAGTTTTTGGACTTTTTGGAAAGGTGAGAACAAGATCTACAACTTTCATGTTGAACAAATTTTCATTTGAAGCTTCCTTGGACATGTAATTTTATGGTCAAAAACTTTCCATTTTTGGAAACTTCCATGACAAGTCACTTTCTATTTTTGGCAATTTCTTGTCTGACTTGATTTTCTCCATTCTTGAGCTTTGCAATGTCAAATAACACTTGTTCCAACATGAATGAAGTGTCTCCAACTCTCTCCCACCTCCAAATCCACAAAATCAAGCACAGTTGACCACAATTGACTTTTTCAACTGATAGATGAATTTGGCAATGCACAGATCCATCTGAGCTCCAAACTTCTGATGAAATGGCTCAAGGGTGAAACCCTAGCCTCAATAAGCTTAATAAAATCATGTGATGATCCTCATGTCCAATATAGACCCCATCTCCTGATCATGCCCTGATTGGCCTAATGCAACTGATTAGGGTTGACTAGTGGTCAAAACCCTAATCTCAAGGAATCTGCTTCAACACTTGATGATGTCAAACCATGATGATGATGAATCATTGTAATCAAGATGAAGACCAATATCCTTGAAAATCACAAAACCCTAATTTGAACCTCCACACCCTCAGATGATTAATGACCAGTCCAATGAAACCCCAGCATGCACATGACCTCTTCATCTTCTGATCAAGACTTGGAAGGATGATTTGCACAATGTAACCACATGATATGCAATATGCAATGCCTAATGACCTAAAAATGATATGTAATATGTTATGCTAGTCCCAAGAGAGGAGGGCAAATTTTGAGGTGTTACAGCTGCCCCTATTCAATCCACTGTGAACCTGTCGATATGAATAGCCTCGGCTTTCAGATGATCAGGATGAAGAGTGATTGAATACCAAGAACAGACGAACAATTTGCACTCTGATGAGAAAATAATTATCAATGCCTGTCAGAATCGGCAAAGAACCAATCTCGAAAGAAAAATCCGTCTAGTACGGAGAAAGTCGGCCTGATCGCCGAAACAACAACGTCGACCTGGATACCAAAATAAATGGTAACGCAGGGGTAACCATGGCACGAACGCCACATCCGCTGGGGATCATTATTCTCTCTTCTTTTTATGCTTTTCTTGAACCCTGATATTTTTCTTCTGCTTTGCTCTTTTTTCATTTTCTTGAACCCCGAAATTTCCTCTGCGCAAACGATCCTCGGACCTTTGCATTTGAACCCCACTCCTGTTTGCCAAATAATGAACCCCATTCTCCGATTTGAACCCCAGTCGCCCGACGATAACTCGCGATCGCCAATATGAACCCCGTTCTCCAGAAAATGCCGCAACATCTCCTTTTCTCCATTTGAACCCCATCTCCAGAAAATGCCTCAACATCTTCGTTTCTCCATTTGAACCCCGATCTCCAACTTCTTGTGATAATTCCGCTGGCAACGCCGGAAATAACACCAACACCACTCTGAGGGCGACATGTCAGAGGGTATACCTTCACAAAGGAAGGTAGCATGTGTATCTCTTCCTCAGAAGACACCTATAACGACCTCCATTGGCCTCAGCCAGAGTCTAAGGTGACACATGAACAGAAGATAATCCTAAGGACCTCATCCCGGATACAATCTTCAACTCCAATCTCCATATGAACCCCAGAAAATGCCTCAGCATATACTCTTCTCTGATTGAACCCCGATCTCCAGAAAATGTCGCAACACTTCCCTTTCTTCATTTGAACCCCGGAATCACGCTGATCGTGTAACGTCTTCTGATATTATTTCCATCTCTGTCCGACGGAAACATTTCCTCCAATATCGCACTACTGGGGAACATTGCTGATCTGACGTCGTGATGCTGAACTCCTCGGAGTACCATCTTCACCATCTGACGAAACCAAACCTTCAAGCGGTAACCACGGCTTGAATCGCGTTGATCGTGTAACCTTTCCATCTCTGCCCGACGGA
Organism: Lathyrus oleraceus; assembly: GCF_024323335.1. Taxonomy (NCBI): domain Eukaryota; kingdom Viridiplantae; phylum Streptophyta; class Magnoliopsida; order Fabales; family Fabaceae; genus Lathyrus; species Lathyrus oleraceus. The sequence goes on along the minus strand of NC_066583.1, from coordinate 369,033,001 downwards.
AAAACTCCTCCAGTATCGCACTACTGGGGGAATACCTTTGATCAAATCATGAGGCCAAACTCCTCGGAGTAACACCTCTACTTCTGGCACAACCACCTCTCAAACGGTAACCACGGCTTGAGACTAGCTCTATGCTTGCAATATGATGCATGATTGATTTTTTCTGCGTAATGCTCCATAATTATGGAAATGCTACGCGCTTTATTATTTTTCTATGCAACATGCTATGCTTTTTTTCATGATGAATGTATAAAAAGGTATCCCCCTCAAGGGACTCTGCTGAGGAGCTCGAGACACTCTGCTGAGGAACTCGTCAATACTCCGACTCCACCCTGCTGGGGAATAGCGTTGCTGCTGGGAAAAGGTAGCCCTTGCTGGGAAAGAACCTCCTTTGCACCCGATCCACTCGAGAAACTGTTGGGGATAAGAACCACCAACACTCTGTGGGGATATAACAATCTTTGACTTGCTGGGGATATCAATCCCGACTCTACTTGGAGAACCCTCACAGACACCTGACGACTTCACTGGGGAAGTGCTTCACAAACACTCTGCTGGGAAACAGCAACCTCCAGGCCTGGCAACTAGGGAAGCATCGATCTAACACCTGCTGGGGATAACCATCCTGACCCTGCTAGGGAAAACGAATGCTACTCCGCTGGGGATTACCCATGCAATCCACACGTAGGATACACTCAGCTGGGGATGCAAATATCGGCCTGCTACGGAAACTTGTCCAATCCACTGGTAGGATGAACACTACTGGAGATATATTTCATTGAAACCCGCTCCACTCGGGGATTAGCAACCTTTAGACCTGGCTGCTGGGGAAACCGTTTACCTGCCGTGGATAACCATCCCGACTCGGCTGGGAAAGTCACAGACCTTGGATCTGCAGGGGAGTTGGTCCTCTAATTCTGCTTGGGGACCTAGCTGGGAAATGAGAAAAGTTGGCACAGAACACCCGTCGACTCGTCGAACCACGGTATCCACCTCCCAATCTCGTATCGGCTTTCCACTTTTGAGAACTCCCAGACTCGTCTGGACCTTTTCTGCTCCATCATCTTGTATTCCCAATCGCTCCACGCTCGACGAGACGTACTCCTGGGATTCATACAGACTTTTCAATTTTCCGACTTTGAAAAGTCTTCTTGATTAATTCCAAGGCCGTCGGACGTCTCGCGTCGTCTCTTCCTACCGTCCTTTCTTTATGCACTCGTCCCTGGTCGGACTCTACGGGGAATTTATATAAACTTTCAAGTCTTCCGACTTTGAAGAGTCTTCTTGATTAATTCCAAGGATCGTCGTACGTATCAACGTCTTCGTCATCCTTCATACACTCGTCCCTGAGCGAACTCTCTGGGGATCTGTTACAAAGCTTCCACATCACAACCTGCAAGTGAGTGAAAATATCTAACAGTACCTGCAAAACAGATCGTTAGATAAAACCGTGCCCCAGGCGTGTCAAAATTTCAACATTTGGGTCACTCAACCTTCCGAATAAGATTTCAAGCTTTCAATCTTATAAACATGCATTGGAAGGGACCTGTACGTCTTAAAATGCAAGATTCTTTATCACAATAATTGGACGTTTTTGCAATCAAAGCGGTAATGAAAACAAAAAATAAAATTATTTGACTGAATATGCATTTTATTGATTGGAAAAAGTGTGGCTCAAATGAGCAATACAAAAGGAAGCAATTCCTGAAAAGAGGTAATTGCACTCAAAAGGAAAAATCTATCCTAATGGCAATGTGAAACCGTGATCTCATCGAGTTCCAACTCGGTTACACCCCATATGCCCTCAGACTCTCCATGCTTTCTGCCTTCTGAACAAGACGTTTCTGATTGATCCCTACCGGGTATTATCCATGATGCTTTAACCAAAGTACAAACGATCATGCGGGACGCAGTTGTTCGTTTCAATCCCTCTTTTGCCTGGACCGCCCTTTCAGGTTTTCAGTCCACCGGGATACCCTTTTTTGCCCAAGTCGCCTTTCCATGTTTTCGACTTGCCGGGTGTACAGTTTTCTTTCATTTTATCCCTAATTTTTGCCCGAACCCTTCTTTCTGTTTTTGGTTCGCCGGGATGCCCATTTTTGCCTGGACTATTTTATTCTTTTCGTCCAGCGGGTCAATTATACGAAGTATTTTTTTACTGCGTCCGCATTCACAGGGGATGGAAAATCCTCGCCATCCATGGTCGTTAACAACAAGGCTCCGCCAGAGAAAACCTTCTTGACCACGAATGGACCTTCATAATTCGGTGTCCATTTGCCCCTTCGATCGTTTTGAGGAGGAAGGATCCTTTTCAGCACCATATCACCTACGTGATATACCCGAGGTCGCACCTTCTTGTCAAAAGCACGCTTCATCCTTTGCTGGTATAACTGCCCATGACAGATGGCTGCTAGCCTCTTTTCTTCAATCAGGCTCAACTCCTCGTACCGGGTCCTTACCCATTCAGCCTCTTGCAACTTCACGTCCATCAGGACTCTCAAAGAGGGAATCTGAACTTCAACAGGTAACACAGCTTCCATCCCATATACTAATGAGAAAGGAGTTGCCCCAGTAGATGTACGTACTGACGTTCGATACCCATGCAATGCAAACGGCAGCATCTCATGCCAATCTTTGTAGGTTACCACCATTTTCTGCACAATCTTCTTTATATTCTTGTTGGCTGCCTCAACCGCCTCATTCATCTTCGGACGATAAGGAGAAGAATTGTGATGCTCAATCTTGAATTCCCGGCACAGTTCTGCCATCATCTTATTGTTCAAATTAGAACCATTATCAGTAATGATCCTCTCGGGAACCCCATATCTGCAAATGATGTCTCTCTTGAGAAATCTGGCAACGACCTGCTTCGTCACGTTCGTATAAGAGGCTGCTTCAACCCACTTGGTGAAGTAATCAATAGCCACTAATATGAACCGATGCCCATTCGAAGCTGTAGGCTCAATCTTTCCGATCATATCAATGCCCCACATAGCAAACGGCCATGGAGACGACATTAAGCTCAACGAATTTGGAGGCACGTGCACCTTGTCAGCATAAATCTGGCATTTATGACACTTCCGCACGAAATTAAAACATTGGGCCTCCATTGTCATCCAATAATAACCTGCTCTCAGCAGTTTCTTTACCATCGCATTCCCACTGGCATGGGTACCGAACGATCCCTCATGAACCTCTTTCATCAACTGGCTTGCTTCTCTATCATCAACACATCTGAGCAAGACCCAATCAAAATTCCTCTTGTACAAAACCCCATCCTTATTCAGATAAAACACCATGGCCAACCTCCGCAGAGTCTTTCGGTCCTTCTTGATGCTCCCTCAGGATACTCTTGAGTCTCAAGATAGCGCTTGATATCATAATACCACGGCTTCTCATCATCAGACGTTGTATCAACAGCAAACACATAAGCCGGTCTATCTAGACGACCTACTTCCACACTGGGGAACTGATTCCACCACTGCACCTTGATCAAGGCAGCCAGAGTAGCCAAAGCATCTGCCAACGGATTCTCCTCTCTAGGCACATGATGCATCTTTACCTTGGTGAAAAACGTCAACAATCTCCTCGTATAATCTCGATACGGAACCAAATGAGATTGATGCGTATACCATTTTCCGTTAACCTGATTTATCACCAGAGCTGAATCTCCATATATGACAAGGTTCTTGATTCTCAAATCAATCGCCTCCTCAATCCCCAATATACAAGCTTCATATTCAGCTACGTTGTTGGTGCACTCAAATGTTAGCCGGGCAGCAAAAGGAATATGGGATCCTTTCGGCGTAACCAAAACAGCACCAACACCGCTTCCATTCACGTTAACGGCCCCATCAAACATCAGAATCCATTCGGATTCAGGGTCAGGCCCCTCCTCCGGGATTGGTTCCTCGCAATCTTTCGATTTGAGGAACATGATGTCCTCATCAGGGAATTCAAACTTCATTGGTTGATAATCATCAATAGGTTGCTGAGCGAGGTAATCAGACAATACACTCCCCTTGATTGCCTTCTGAGAGGTATACTGTATATCATACTCAGTCAAAATCATTTGCCACCTCGCAACCCGTCCGGTTAATGCTGGCTTCTCGAAAATGTACTTGATCGGATCCATCTTGGAAATCAACAAAGTGGTATGAACCAGCATATACTGCCTTAGTCGGCGAGCAGCCCAGACCAAAGCACAGCAAGTTTTCTCGAGCAGTGAATATCTTGTTTCACAGTCGGTAAACTTTTTGCTAAGGTAGTATATGGCATGCTCTTTTCGACCAGACTCGTCATGCTGCCCCAATACACACCCCATAGACCCCTCGAGGACTGTCAGGTACAGAATTAACGGTCTTCCCTCCACAGGAGGCATCAGAATCGGAGGCTCCTGCAAATACTCTTTTATTCTTTCAAATGCTGCTTGGCAATCATTATTCCACCTGACCGTTTGATCTTTTCTTAACAACTTGAAAATTGGTTCACACGTGGCTGTTAGATGAGATATGAACCGTGAAATGTAGTTCAATCTACCTAAGAAACCACGAACCTCCTTCTCCGTTTTTGGTTCAGGCATTTCTCTTATTGCTTTTACTTTTGCAGGATCAACCTCGATTCCTTTCTCACTTACAATGAACCCCAGCAATTTACCGGACCGCACTCCGAAAGTGCACTTGTTCGGATTCAACCTCAGTCTGAACTGTCTCAGCCGGTCGAACAACTTGGCCAGATCTACCAAATGCCCCTCTTCTGTCTGGGACTTTGCTATCATGTCATCAACATAGCATTCAATTTCATGATGAATCATATCATGAAACAAAGTCACCATGGCCCTTTGATAAGTAGCACCAGCGTTCTTGAGACCAAATGGCATCACCTTGTAACAAAAAGTGCCCCATGGTGTAATGAACGTTGTTTTCTCCATATCATCTGGCGACATTTTGATTTGATTATAGCCAGAAAAGCCATCCATGAAGGAAAACACCGAGAATTGAGCTGTATTGTCTACCAACACGTCAATGTGAGGTAACGGAAAATCATCTTTTGGACTAGCTCTGTTCAGATCTCGGTAGTCCACACACATTCTCACCTTCCCATCCTTCTTCGGGACTGGCACAATGTTCGCAACCCATGGCGGGTAATTAGTGACAGCAAGGAAGCCAACATCCCACTGCTTCTGCACTTCTTCCTTGATTTTCATCGCCATGTCAGGTCGAGTTCTGCGTAACTTCTGCTTCACTGGAGGACAATCTGTTCTCAACGGTAGCTTGTGCACAACAATATCGGTATCCAACCCTGGCATATCTTGATAAGACCAGGCAAAGATGTCGACATACTCTTTCAACAACACTACCAATCTGCTCTTAACACTTTCCTCCAAAGCAGCCCCGATTTTCACCTCTTTCTTAACCTCGTCGGTACCCAGATTCACCACCTCAATCGGCTCTTCGTGCGGCTGAATCACCTTCTCCTCTTGTTTCAACAATCTGGCTAATTCCCCTGGCAGTTCACAATCTTCTTCGTCTTCTTCTTCAGCAAGATAGATTGGATTGTCGAAGTCATACAAGGGTGTAACAGGATTGTTATCAATGAGATCCGGAGAAGAATCGCATCTGCATGAATGTTGATTCATGCATTGCTTTAGAACCGGTGTGAGAAATTGAAAAAGAAAAAGAAAAACATTGCCATTTTTATTTGTTTTTATTTTTAAACTGCAAAAATAAATGAAAAACAGGGAATACCGCTTTTAACTGAAAAACATCCTTTTATTAATGATGCAAATTTGCAAATTTAAACATGAGGTGGCCCTTACAATGGACCATTATGTGTCGGGCAACACGTATGGCTTTCATGCATATAAAATGAAAACAAGAAAAATATTACTCTTCCAGGAGAGTGACCCGGATGATCTTTTCAGCCTTCCAGTTCTGGATTCCCATCCCTGGTGCGCACGGCTTTATCCATTGGTCAATGTCGCAGTCGCTATCAGCATCTTCACCCATCATGCAGATGTGATCCGGATCCAGCATTCCGGCGCTTGTGAAGGTTACCGACGTACGACGTCCTCTTCCTTGTCCAGCCGAGCCTCTGCCAGGCTGATACCCAACTCCGAACCGATCTTTCTTCTCAGGGACCTCCATCATTCTGCCCCAACCAGGAGCCTCTCCACTTTTAACCACCTCAGCGGCCTGCTTGTACGAAGCAATGGACGGTTTCTCTTCCTCCTGCTTAGCAAACAGAGCATTCTCCACCTTAACGGTTTCGAAAGCCTGACTGGGTGTCTCCCAAATCTCACCATCCATCTCCACATATTTGAAAGAAGACAGGTGGCTGACAAATATGTCCTCTTCTCCACACACAGTGACAACTTGACCTTCCCAGGTGTACTTTAGCTTCTGGTGCAAAGTCGATGTAACTGCTCCCGCAGCATGGATCCATGGCCTACCCAACAAGCAACTGTAAGCCGGCTGAATATCCATGACATAGAATGTCGACTTGAACACCTCTGGTCCAATCTTCACTGGCAGCTCAACCTCCCCGAATACGGCCCGCTTCGACCCATCAAAAGCCCGTACAATCAAATCAGTCGGGGTCAAAATCAGCCCATCACAATTCAGCTTTGCCAGAGCCTTCTTTGGCAACACATTTAAGGAGGAGCCGGTATCGACCAACACATGCGAAAGCACGGCTCCTTTGCATTCTATTGCGATGTGTAGCGCCTTGTTGTGATTCCTCCCATCCACTGTCAGGTCCATATCAGTAAAACCCAGCCCATGACTGGCATGCACGTTGGACACCACCGTTTCCAACTGATTAATAGTGATCTCCTGAGGAACATAAGCCTTCTTCAGAATTTTCAACAAAGCTTCCCTATGCCCCTCAGAGCTCAACAACAACAAAAGAATGGATATTTTAGAAGGAGTCTACTGCAGATGATCAACCAACTTATACTCTGACCTCTTGATGATCCTCAGAAATTCTTCCGCGTCATCATCAAGTTTGTTTTCCGACCCCGCAGGCGCCGGTGTCACCACAGGAGTATTTCCATCCACCACAGCCTTTCCTTTTGCCCTGGCTAAAGCCTCGGCCTTTTCTTTTTTATCCTTCTCTTCTTCTCCTCTCCTCAACGCATCAGGAGCAAATAACCTTCCACTGCGAGTGAAACCGCTGGGACCGGCATTATCCACCTTTAGCACGGTGGTTTCACTTGCAGATTGCTCTTCTATCTTCTCTCCATTACAATAGACCTCCCCACCATAATGCCACGGCACGGTATCATCTTTGTTGTAAGGAATCGGTCCAGGTACCGTGATGGTAACTGGAGCCGCTTCAACAAGGTTTGACAAATCCACCGGGTCGAAATAAATCGTTATGGTGGAGATCTCCTCCTTTCTTTCCGAACCAGCCTTCTCAATCACAAAACTCCCATCATCCATTAGACCCTGAACAGTCTTCCTCAACAATGAGCACCCATTGACAGAGACCCTGCACTCAGCACAATCATCTTCACAACCCGGATAAACCCCATTCTTTACCAACAACCTCTTGACCTCAGCCAGAGGCGTCCTCAACTGATTCACAGTAGACAGCCCAAACCTACTTTCTGCAGAAATGGCATTCACCCCCCTTTGACCATGCGCGGGCATGGGATTAGCATTTACATTGGGAGATGGTGCGAAGTTGATTGCCTTTGAATCCACCAGGTCTTGAACTGTGTGCTTAAAAGCTTTACAGTTCTCGATGTTATGCCCAGGCGCACCTGAGTGGAATTCACACTTTGCATTCTCGTCATAGCTGGCTGGCCTTTGATCAGGTCTCAAAGGTGCCAGGGTCCTTGTCTGCACAAGCCCCAAATCTGTCAATTTCTTAAACAGGAAGGAATAGGTCACCGGAGGCCTATCAAATTGTCTGTCCACTGCCCTGCCCCTCATCTGATAACCAGCCCTTTGAGGCCTCTGCTGAAAGGGTTGTCTCTGTTGTTGTTGTTGTTGTTGTTGCGGTGCAGGCTGAGACTCAGCAGGAATGGTTACCGCAGCATTGTGCTGGAAGTAACGGTCCCTACTGGGTCCTCGTTGTGCATAAACAGCGCTGGTGTCTCCTTCTTTCTTCCTCTGTCCATTATTACCGAATGGTTTCTTTGACCCTGAAGAAGAAGCGTTACCACCCTGAATCTTCCCCAATTTCAACCAACTTTCTATTCGTTCCCCAGCCACCACAATATCTGAGAAGTTAGTGACAGGACATCCGACCATTCTTTCAGCAAACGGCCCCTGCAGGGTCCCCATGAACAAATCTGACATCTCACGGTCAACCAAAGGAGGTTGCACTCTTGCAGCCAATTCTCTCCACCGCTGAGCATACTCCTTAAACCCTTCATTATTTTTCTGAGACATACCCTGCAGCTGGGTACGACTCGGAGCCATGTCAGCGTTGAACTGATATTGCTTGAAGAACGCGTCCCCAAGATCCTGCCAGTTCTTAATGTCCGAGGATTTCAACTTGGTATACCATTCCAGGGAACCTCCGGACAGGCTGTCCTGGAAAAAGTACATCCACAGTTTCTGATCCATTGTGTAAGCAGAAATTTTGCGGACAAAGGCCTGAAGATGCGTCTCCGGGCAAGAACTCCCATTATATCTGTCGAATGTGGGCGCCTTATGTAACACCCTTCTAAATACCCCAAATATTTAATTAAAACAACAGCATATAAATCAATATCAGAGTAATCATGCACCAAGGGTGTCACATAATACTTCACATAATTCACCGTAAAAATCAGTCATGCTCATTATTTAATCCAACATAAACACTTCTTTAAAAATTCGCAGCGGATAGAAACATTCAACATCTGTAATATCTTAAAATTAACATTTATTCAACAAATAGAACATCCCGTCCCGATGTTACATCTATCAGAGCATGACCCACTAAAACCACTCTAGACTTCAAGCACTAGCTTCTACTCAACTCACTGCTCGTTACCTGAAAAATATAACTGTAAGGGTGAGTTCCTCAATCGATATAACAAATATTATAAATCATCATGTTATGTTAAGTAACTTTACACGTTAATCACCCACATCATATCATGCATTAGGCAACGGCACAGTCAACTCAATTATCATATTCAACCACAACGTAAAGGCAACTCAATAACAACATAAAATGCAACTCGATGCGACTCGACTCTTCATGCATGTGGTACCATTTGGAGTAAAACTCCCAACTTAAAATCATTGCCAGTTTAGTGGGCATCAAGGCATAAGCCTTCAACTTTCAACTTAAAATTTTGCCAATCCAGGCCAACGTGGTGTGAGCAAAAGCCCCATAATTTTGCCAATCCAGGCCAACGTGGTGTGAGCAAAAGCCCCGACTCTATGCATATGAATGTATATGGCATGTACGACTTGCAACTTCAACAACATAATAACAACAGCAACACAACAGCTTTTTCAACAAAACAACTTAAAATCAACGTTGGCTCATCAGCCTACAACTTAGTATTTTCAACAGAACAACTTATATTCAACTTTGGCTCATCAGCCTACAACTTAATGTTTTCCACAAAACAACTTATCAACATATTTGCATCAATATTTCACAACATAAACTCAATAATTTCGTTCATCACAATTTACTATGATAGGCTAGTTACCAATTGCATTGACAACATAAAAATCAACTATTTTTCTTTACTGTAACAGTGTTAACCGGTTAACGCTATAGGTTAACCGGTTAACGCAGGAAAATTACACTTCCAGGCAAAACGCAACAGTGTTAACCGGTTAACGCTATAGGTTAACCGGTTAACGCAGGCAAAACTCAACATTTTCTCAATTTATAACAGTGTTAACCGGTTAACACCCTGGGTTAACCGGTTAACGCAGGCGAAACAGCAGTTCCTGCGCTAACACAAGGCAGAATGCAGAGTTTCCGCATTTTCCGCCGTTGGAGGACTTCCGGACCTCCGATTCAACTTCCGTAAAAAGCTATACGCTCAGAATTTCACAATACACTCAAACACAAATTCAATTCCAGCTTTAATACAGCTTATTCAACATAATTTCTCAGCATTCTAAATCCCAATTAGGGTCAATCGACGGCTTATTACTACCCATTACATGTTAATCGATAATACCCATTAAACGACGATAAACCCCCCTTACCTTAACAATCCGGCAACTCTTCGAGCTTCAAGCTTTTCCGTTCTCCAACCTTTGCTCTACAGCTCTTTGCCCTTTTCCTCTTCTCTGCAGCTTCTCAGTTTTCACGTAAAAACCTTTTCCAAAAAATGAAAACCTTTTCTCTTATTCCACTTATATATTTTCCAATAATAATTATTATTCCAAATTAATAATAATAATCCAACAATTCAATTTATTTAATTAAATTATTAAATATATTATTAACTTAATTAAATAATTCTTTTACTTTATTTGGGGTGTTACAACTCTCCCCCACTAAAAGAGTTTTCGTCCTCGAAAACATACCTCAAACAAATAACTCTGGATAGGACTCCTTCATCTGACTCTCCAGTTCCCAAGTCACATTGCCACCTGCTGGTCCTCCCCAAGCTACCTTCACTAAGGCAATCTCTTTACCCCGCAACTGCTTCAACTCCCGATCCTCGATCCTCATAGGCGATGTTTCAACAGTCAGGTTATCTCTCACCTGTACATCATCCACTTGGACTACATGCGACGGATCATGAATGTACCTCCTCAACTGAGACACATGAAAAACCTCATGCAAATTCGCAAGTGACGGCGGTAAAGCGATACGATAGGCTACCTCTCCTATCCTCTCTAAAATCTGATAAGGACCAATAAATCGAGGTGTCAACTTCTTCGACTTCAAAGCCCGACCAACACCTGTTATCGGAGTAACACGAAGAAACACATGATCTCCCTCTTGAAACTCAAGTGACTTCCTCCTCTTGTCATGATAACTCTTCTGACGACTCTGAGCCATCCTCATCTTCTCCTGAATCATCTTAATTTTTTCTGTAGTCTGTTGAACAATTTCCGGTCCGACCACAGCACTCTCACCGGACTCACACCAACATAACGGTGTCCGACATCTCCTACCATACAAAGCTTCAAACGGCGCCATACCAATGCTCGAATGAAAACTATTGTTGTAGGTAAACTCAATCAACGGTAAATAACAATCCCAACCACCTCCTTTTTCCAAAACACAAGCTCTCAAAAGATCTTCTAATGACTGAATCGTCCTCTCAGTCTGACCGTCAGTCTGCGGATGATATGCAGAACTCAATCTCAGCTTAGTTCCCAAAGCTCTCTGCAAACCTTCCCAGAACTTCGATGTAAATCTAGGATCTCTGTCCGAAACAATACTCGACGGAATACCATGCAAACTTACAATCTTCTCAATATACAACTCAGCCAATTTTTCTAACGGATAATCCATTCTAATCGGAATGAAATGAGCCGACTTTGTTAATCTGTCAACAATCACCCAAATAGCTTCAAAATTCTTACTTGTCCTCGGTAAACCAGAAACAAAATCCATACTGATACTATCCCACTTCCACTCTGGAATAGCCAACGGTTGCATTAGCCCAGACGGCTTCTGATGCTCAATCTTTGACTTCTGACAAGTCAAACAGGAATATACAAAACTCGCAATTTCTCTTTTCATTCCCGGCCACCAAAATAACTTTTTCAAATCATGATACATCTTCGTAGCTCCAGGATGAATACTCAATCCACTACGATGTCCTTCTTCCAAAATACTCTTCTTAAGTTCGGTAACATCCGGAACGCACACCCGACTACCAAATCTCAAAACACCATTCTCATCAACTCTGAATTCTCCACCTTGACCTTGATTCACTAGGGTCAACTTATCAACCAAACGCATATCAGATTTCTGACCCTCTCTGATCTCATCCAGAATACCACTTGTTAACTTCAACATTCCCAATTTAACACTATTGTGAGTACTCTCACACACCAAACTCAAGTCTCTAAACTGCTCAATTAAATCCAATTCCTTAACCATTAGCATAGACATATGCAATGATTTCCGACTCAATGCATCAGCCACTACGTTTGCTTTACCCGGATGGTAATTCAAACCAAAGTCATAATCCTTCAGAAACTCTAACCATCTTCTCTGTCTCATATTCAGCTCTTTCTGATCAAACAAATACTTTAAACTCTTATGGTCACTGAAAACCTCGAATCTTGACCCATACAAGTAATGCCTCCATAACTTCAGAACAAACACCACAGCTGCCAACTCTAAATCGTGCGTCGGATAGTTCCTCTCATGAACCCTCAGCTGTCTTGAAGCATAAGCTATAACCTGCTTATTCTGCATCAACACGCCACCTAAACCCAACAATGAAGCATCGCAGAAAACCTCAAATGGTTCCGACGAACTCGGTAATATCAGAATAGGAGCAGTAGTCAGCCTTCTCTTTAACTCTTGGAAACCTTCTTCACATTTTGAGTCCCAAATAAACGCTTGCCCCTTTCTAGTCAACATTGTCAACGGTAACGCCAACTTGGAAAATCCCTCAATGAACTTCCTGTAATAACCAGCCAAACCAAGGAAACTTCGAATCTCAGCAACAGACTTCGGAGCTTCCCACTTAGATACCGCTTCTATCTTGGAAGGATCAACAGCAACACCACCTCTTGAAATCACATGACCAAGAAAACTAACCTCTTCTAACCAAAATTCACACTTGGATAGTTTAGCAAATAACTTCTTTTCTCGTAGAACTCCCAAAACCACTCTCAAATGCTCAACATGCTCTTCTTCAGACTTCGAATACACCAAAATATCATTAATAAACACCACCACAAACTTGTCTAGGTACGGATGGAAAATCCTATTCATATACTCCATAAATACTCCAGGTGCATTAGTCACACCAAAAGGCATTACAGAATACTCATAATGTCCATACCTTGTTCTGAAAGCAGTCTTCTGAATATCCTCGGTTTTCACACGTATCTGATGATACCCAGATCTCAAATCTATTTTGCTGAACACACTTGCACCAACCAACTGATCCATCAAATCATCAATCCTCGGCAAAGGATACCGATTCTTGATCGTCACTTTATTCAGTTGCCTGTAGTCCACACACAACCTCATAGTACCTTCTTTCTTCTTAACCAATAGCACTGGTGCACCCCACGGTGACACACTCGGACGAATAAATCTCTTATCCAACAGGTCTTCCAACTGACTCTTCAATTCAGTTAACTCAACAGCAGACATACGATACGGAGCCATCGATATCGGTCTAGTACCAGGTACCAAATCAATCGAGAACTCCACTTCACGCTCTGGCGGCAATTCATTCACTTCTTCCGGAAACACATCAGGAAAATCACACACCACAGCTAGATCGCAAATCATCAGTTTATCTTTAGCCTCCAAAGTCGCTAACAACATAAACAACTCTGCCCCATCAGCTACTTCCTCATCCACTTGTCTTGCTGATAGAAACAAACTCTTTCCTTCCTCACTCTCAGGAAATATCACAGTCTTATCAAAACAATTGATAGAAACTCGGTTAAACACCAACCAGTTCATACCCAGAATAACATCAATCTGCACTAGTGGAAGACACACTAGGTCCATCCCAAAGTCTCTACCAAAAATACTCAAAGGACAACTTAAACAAACCGACGTAGTAGTCACTGAACCCTTCGCAGGAGTATCAATTACCATACTACCAAACATCTCTGATATCTCTAACTTAAGTTTCACAGCACAATCCAAAGATATAAAGGAATGAGTCGCACCTGTGTCAATAATAGCTACAAGAGGAAAGCCATTAATATAACACGTACCTCGGATCAAACGATCATCTGCAGAAGTCTCAAAACCCGATAAAGCAAAGACCTTGCCTCCTGACTGATTCCCTTTCTTCGGCTTCTGACACTGACTTCCAATATGCCCTTCTTCTCCGCAATTAAAACAAATCACTTCCTTGTGCTTGCAATCAGCTATTGCATGGCCAATCTTACCACAGCGAAAACACCTCTTTACTTCAGCAGTGCATACATTACTCTTATGACCAGCCTGACCACACTTGAAGCAAACTATACCAGTAGGAGCACCTCCCCCACTAGCTCTCTGAGCCGGAGCAGCTCTTTGTCTCCCTTTTCCAGCTGGAACATCGTACGGCTTGCCACGGTTTTGATGTTGCTTGCCTCTGCGGTCACTGACAATCTTGTAATGAGCATTATTGTCTTCTTCAAATATCCTGCAGCTATCAACCAAATCAGTAAAAATGCGTATCTTCTGATACCCAACAGCCTTCTTAATTTCAGAGCGCAATCCGTTCTCAAACTTGATGCACTTCGAAAATTCAGCACCACCACCAGTGTAATGAGGATAAAATTTGGACAGCTCCACAAATTTCGCAGCATAATCAGTGACAGACATGTTTCCTTGCTTCAGCTCAAGGAATTCAATTTCCTTCTTACCACGGACATCTTCCGGATAATACTTCCTCAGAAATTCCCTACGGAATACATCCCAAGTAATGACTTCACCTGCCACGGTCAACCTCTCGTGAGTCTCTAGCCACCAGTCATCAGCTTCGACTGCTAGCATGTGAGTACCATACCGAACCTTCTGAGCTGGAGTGCAATCCATAACACGGAAGATTCTTTCAATTTCTTTCAACCATCCCAAGGCTGCATCTGGATCATGCTTCCCTTTAAACACCGGCGGATTTTCTCTTTGAAAAGTCGCCAAGCTACGTGATCCAGCATCCCCACCAGCATTTGGCAAGTTCTGCACAGCTTGTGCCATCGCTTGCATTGCGGCAGCCATTGCAGCGTCATTCCTTCCAGCCATTTCAACTTGTCACTACAACACAACTTAAAAGTTAGACTAGTAACAATTACACAATTGTTAGACAGTAACGACACGACAACTGGCCGGACAGACCGACCTGCTCTGATACCACTAATGTAACACCCTTCTAAAATACCCCAAATGTTTAATAATAAAACAACAACAATTAAATCATACATATCAGAGTAATCATGCATCTCAAGGGTGTCACATAACAACTTCTTCACAAAAGTCAACATAAAATCAGTCATGCTCAATTTTATTCAGCATAAAACTTCTTTAACAATACGCAGCGGATAAAATATTTCAACATCTGTAATTCATCAAAATTAACATTTATTCAACAAATAGAACATCCCGTCCCGATGTTACATCTATCAGAGCATGACCCACTAAAACCACTCTAGACTTCAAGCACTAGCTTCTACTCAACTCACTGCTCGTTACCTGAAAAATATAACTGTAAGGGTGAGTTCCTCAATCGATATAACAAATATTATAAATCATCATGTTATGTTAAGTAACTTTACACGTTAATCACCCACATCATATCATGCATTAGGCAACGGCACAGTCAACTCAATTATCATATTCAACCACAACGTAAAGGCAACTCAATAACAACATAAAATGCAACTCGATGCGACTCGACTCTTCATGCATGTGGTACCATTTGGAGTAAAACTCCCAACTTAAAATCATTGCCAGTTTAGTGGGCATCAAGGCATAAGCCTTCAACTTTCAACTTAAAATTTTGCCAATCCAGGCCAACGTGGTGTGAGCAAAAGCCCCATAATTTTGCCAATCCAGGCCAACGTGGTGTGAGCAAAAGCCCCGACTCTATGCATATGAATGTATATGGCATGTACGACTTGCAACTTCAACAACATAATAACAACAGCAACACAACAGCTTTTTCAACAAAACAACTTAAAATCAACGTTGGCTCATCAGCCTACAACTTAGTATTTTCAACAGAACAACTTATATTCAACTTTGGCTCATCAGCCTACAACTTAATGTTTTCCACAAAACAACTTATCAACATATTTGCATCAATATTTCACAACATAAACTCAATAATTTCGTTCATCACAATTTACTATGATAGGCTAGTTACCAATTGCATTGACAACATAAAAATCAACTATTTTTCTTTACTGTAACAGTGTTAACCGGTTAACGCTATAGGTTAACCGGTTAACGCAGGAAAATTACACTTCCAGGCAAAACGCAACAGTGTTAACCGGTTAACGCTATAGGTTAACCGGTTAACGCAGGCAAAACTCAACATTTTCTCAATTTATAACAGTGTTAACCGGTTAACACCCTGGGTTAACCGGTTAACGCAGGCGAAACAGCAGTTCCTGCGCTAACACAAGGCAGAATGCAGAGTTTCCGCATTTTCCGCCGTTGGAGGACTTCCGGACCTCCGATTCAACTTCCGTAAAAAGCTATACGCTCAGAATTTCACAATACACTCAAACACAAATTCAATTCCAGCTTTAATACAGCTTATTCAACATAATTTCTCAGCATTCTAAATCCCAATTAGGGTCAATCGACGGCTTATTACTACCCATTACATGTTAATCGATAATACCCATTAAACGACGATAAACCCCCCTTACCTTAACAATCCGGCAACTCTTCGAGCTTCAAGCTTTTCCGTTCTCCAACCTTTGCTCTACAGCTCTTTGCCCTTTTCCTCTTCTCTGCAGCTTCTCAGTTTTCACGTAAAAACCTTTTCCAAAAAATGAAAACCTTTTCTCTTATTCCACTTATATATTTTCCAATAATAATTATTATTCCAAATTAATAATAATAATCCAACAATTCAATTTATTTAATTAAATTATTAAATATATTATTAACTTAATTAAATAATTCTTTTACTTTATTTGGGGTGTTACACCTTAAACTTCTGTGGGATCACAATCCCTTCAACCAGCCCCATATTGGACATATTGACCACCCCAGGAGTGGCATAGCTCTCCAACACTTTAATCTTTTCAGCCAGCAGCTGAATCTCCTTGTTCTAAGGTGGAGCACTATAGGGAACAAACGGTTCATTCTGCATTGAGAACTGGTCAGCCTCCCTGTCTTCCTCCTGGTCTTCATCAAACCCATAGAACGGAGGCAACATATTGTCCTTCAAATTCTGACTCGGCCCAGGTTGACCAGCAGCACCACCAAAACCACCAGCATTATTCACAATTCCAACAGTTGTCCTCTTTCCACCATCTCGAGACCCCAGCCCCTGGTTGGAGACTCCATCCAGGTTTACACCACTATTTGCTGCAGAAGCCCGCTCGAGCTTCTTGACTTTATCTGCCAGAGCTTTCTGACCAACTGCAAAGCCTTGCATGATGTTGATCAGCTCAGTCATCTTATCCTTCAGCTCGAGGATATCTGTGTTTGGAAGATCCATGAGTCTAGGAGTATTGTGTCTGGTGTAATATCTGTGAGGACGAGTTGAGTGCAAAGGTACAGTTCTGCGAGCACGAGCAATGATTCCTGAAACAATCAAGCACGTTAGCAACAGATACCTGCAAAATAAAACACAGGTTATTATGATTATGCATGGATGCAGTGTCTATCCATATGAAGGACACTTTGTCTCCCGATCCTGGCATCATCGAGACAAATACCGGCATCAATATTTTGATAATCAGCATTTGATTTTTATCGTGCAGATCGGAGATATATGACTTAGCATGATACCCCCCAACCATGTGTGTGCTTGTGTGAGTGCATACGGTAAAGCAAATAAAGCTTGAAGATCAATCACTGAATGAAAAATCACCATCACATAGCAAAAAGTGCACAAACAGTGCCATAGTCATACATCAAACCAGATAAAATTCAAATACAATCCTCCAGAATCAAGAAAAAATACAAGCAAGTAGATTCCGTCAACAAGCCTGACGGTAATCCACAACAAATGAAAGATCTAGCTGGATGAGGGTCCCACAGATGGCCCTATCTCATCTTCCATCTTCGCGAACTCTACGGCGAACCTGAGCTCAGTGTTCTCCTGCTGTAATCTCCCCACTTCTTTCTGGTGAATCTTCGTCTGCCTGAAGTAGTGATCTCTCTCAGCAATGTAATGATCCCTCTCAGCGATGATCTTTGCTTTCTCCGCTTCCCACTCTACAGCAAGGACTCGGACTCGGTCATCCCTCTGATCTCTCACGAGGATCTGCCTCCTCTTCTCATCTTCAATGACCTTTGAAGCTCGAGCTAATCTCTCCTTGGTGATATCGTGCTCTCTGGTAGACGACACTAAGGCTTGGTTAACTTTCCCATAGTAGGCAGTGTCTATCTCAAAACGCTTTGCTTCTATGGCATGTCGCTTGTCTTGATCTTCCATCTTCACTTTGATCTCCTGATTGGCTATCTGAACCCGAGCAACAGTTATCTCCAACTCCGCCTTCTCTGCAAGCAGCTGATCTCTGGCTCTCTTCATCTCGAGAAATTCTTCCATACTGACAGAAGAACTTGGACCCTCAATCACGGGACACCAAGGATCACCTCCTGGAAATGGTAGAAGTGTGAGCTCTATCCTCTTCCGCAACCAATCATCGAATAGGGGAAAATACCGACTGTTGACCTTACCATAAGGAACCTTGCCCTTCCTCTGAATATCACGCCACTCATCCAATACCTGCCTCAGCTTGGCCTGATTGCCATCAATTGGGAAGTAAAAGGACTCCTGAATCTCTCGACTGAGAGGAGGACCCTCTACAGCAAACCCCATCTGTCTCCTGAGAAGCACCGGGTTGTAATTGATGCAACCCTGAACTCCCACAAGAGGCACATTAGGTAAACTCCCACAACTGTATATAAAATCCCGTCCTGCCAAACCATTATGAGTCCAAGCAATATCATCAGCCCGCAAACCCATCAACTTGAAGGACCACTTGACAGAAGGATCAAGATGAGCAAAAACACCTCGGGAAGGCAAATACCCCACAAACCACCTGAAGAGCAGCTGAGCACAGCACCTGATCAAACCCCCACGCCGCTTCTCGTTTCTGTTATGAACCGAGTAATAAACATCTCCGATCAGAGTAGGAATAGGGTTCCTCTGTATGAACAATCTGATAGCATTATGGTCCACAAAATTCTTCTGATTAGGAAATAAGATAATCCCATAAATGCTCGCAGCAATCAGAGCGCAAACCGTCTTCCAATTACCCATAACAGCATGCTCCTTGGCATTAGCCTCCAAGAAACTCAAATGAAATCCAGGTAACTTCCCCTTTTCCTTCAATCCTTCCTTGACCATTTCCGGACTCAAATAAAGAGCACGAGAAATCCCAAGGACGTTAGGCTCCACCCTAGTAACATGGAAAGGAATCTGATCACGGATCTGCATACCCAGAATGCTAGCATAGTCCTCCATCAGAGGTCCCAACAGATAATCTGGAAATACGAAACATCTCAGCCCCGGATCATAGAACTGGAGAAGAGTATGAATGGCGCTCCTGTCACTGTCAGTGAGTCTGAAAACCATCTTCAGGATACTACCGTATGACTCTCTGAACATCCCCACATGGTCGGGAGTAATCAGTGCTATCATCTCCTTCAGCACACCAATCTCAGGGTCGAAGAAACTGTAAGCAACATCACGCTTCAAACCGGGTCTCATATCTGAGCAGAAAGCCTCTCAACCAGGATCTCGATCAAAAGTGTCCCTGCATATGGGTAAACATGTGTTAGATGTAATTAATGCAAGATGTAATGATGCTGATGAATGAATGCAATGCGTTGCCATCCTCCAAGCCATCTGATCATCTGCACTGAAACTCGATTTCTGAACTGATCATAACCATCTGAGGAAACTATAACCACAAATCTGACCCTCGGGTTCCGAAATAAACAGAAAACAGATACATCATCATCATCATTAGTCTCTGAGCAGACACCCACAACCATCTGAATCGGCCCGGGGAATCCTGAAATAAACGGATCCCCACTGATAAATAACTCGGCCCGGGGAATCCTGAAATAAACGGATCCCCACTGATAAGTCACGGACAGCACTCCGGCGTCTCGGAAATAAATGGCCATAAATCCGACTTATAAATAGAACTCTGATCCACGGAACAAAAGTCACCATCTGAGTCACCATCTGAACATGCATCTGAAAGAACCCTCCCCTCACAGGTAAATTCTAATCAGGTCATCCTAAGGCGGATAATAGTCTCGACAATCGGGCAGAGATACTCAATGGGTTTGCCCTTTCGGGTGTGCCATTGTAGCTCTCTTGAGATCGTCTAAACCAAAGATCCGGGAAATGATCGGTCACCAGAGTCAACAGCTCAAATGAAGTAACTCAACCAAAGTGGAATACCCACAGAGGCGAGCACTATCAAATGAACCTCGTCCGGCTTGTGGTACATCATGCTTCCAGGCACATATTGACCTAACATGAAGGAGGCAACATGAGACCACACTAATCCTAGGTGTACACTCGGGCCTGGGTTTTAGCCCCACTCAGAACACCCACCCCAAAACAGAGGAACCACCTGCACAGAGGACGACAACATGGTAGTATGATGCATGCAAATATTTATGCAAATATATACACAGTCAGAATAATAAATGCAATAAATAACGCAAAACAAGCAACCTAAACTATCCTAGAACGCTAGGAAGGACTCGCTTAGTGAAGATGGACCAGCGCAGGTCAACATCAAGGCTTCCCCAGCAGAGTCGCCAGCTGTCGCATCCGCGAAAAAACAACCGGCGGGCTGAGATAAAAAACACAACACAGAGCCGCCACTACGCGTTATTTATCCCAAGATAGGGAAAGGAAACGCTCAGAGAAACCTGGAAAGGAAATGGTCTTGCGACCAAAGAGAAAGGGTAAGGGAGTCGGTTACGCAAGGGGAAGGTATTAGCACCCCTCACGTCCGTCGTACTCGACGGGATCCACGTTCTAAAATAAAGAAAAGGTTGCTAAAACATCACACACACACACGGGGAACGCAGGTGGGGTTAAGAGAAGGGAGCTCGATAGGACATCGCATCCTATGCCTACATATCTCGTCTGGAACGAGAATCAGAGCCACTGTAGTTCGGCTCACGCACGCCAAACAACACAAAACGCACAAACAGATGGCAAACATGGAGCCCAACAACCAATCACTGGACTTACGTCGGCATCCGAACCAAACACACACAAGAAGATATCGAGTAAACACACACAAAAAGAAAAAAAGTGCCCGGAGAGGTCTCGCACGACCTCCTGCCTACATACCTCGTCTGGAACAAGGATCAGGGCGATGTAGTTCCCCCCTCAAGGGAAAGAAAATCTAGCCAGAAACCACGGGAAGACACACTACCAGGGAGCTGTACTCGAGCCTAGTGTTGTCATGCATCATTACCCTATGTTCAGGTTTCTACCTACTTGCACAACTGCAAGCTAATCCTATCTAGGAAGAAAGCAAGCATACAAGCATACAGATCAAAACAAGCATTTCAAGCAAATATTCACATAGCACACACTATAACCAATCAAGTGAGGCTCACACAATGGGTTTGACTGCCGAAGCAAGCCATCTGTACATGGGTAGTATTCGCTCTTAACCTTGCCATTACGAGGCTAAGGTGAAGCAGATGAAAGGTGAGTGAAGCTTAGACTTCACAGCTCTTATCCCTAACCAGGGAGAGCTTCAGACAAAGGAGCGTGGGTCCAGAATGGAGGGACCCTTCTACGCTCACAGACTCTGACTCGATTGTGCAACAGCACAAGATCTTGGGTTTGTGTCCCAATGCATCAACACACAGCTGTGTGAGCAGAGGGACGACTCACAGAATAGTGGGGGATAGATTGCATATCCCTTGGCTTCCACCAATTGCCTCATAGAGGTCTTTCACCTGCTTGGCACAAATGTAAACAACCACAAACATCGCCTCTTAAGGAGGACTTCAGACAGTTGCCTGGCCAAGTAACAGGCCAGGTCTTCCAAACTACATGAAGAATAGAAGTCCCACCTCAAGTGGTTTAAAAACCAAGCAGCAGCAAGCAAGTTCTTAAAGAACTGTAAGCGACTAAATGTACCTGAAATCAATCAAGTATCATCAGTACTCAGACAAACAACAATAAACAGCAAATGTTAATCAGTCAGACTATACAGATTAAGCAACACAGGTTAATGCACACAAGTGCAAGCTATAAGCTCAAGCTCAAGCTTCACAACCTACAAAACAAAGTCAAATTAATTCAAAACATCCAACAATCTCAATTTAATTGACTTGAAGCATTCTCCTTAAGCATCATGCATTTCATCCTGAAAAGTCAAACCAAATGTGAGAAACTGGACCACTAGGCCAAGCCTAGGGTCCAAAAGGGAGAAAAAAAATCTAAACAGCAAACAATTCTCAACCAAAACCAAATTAATGCAAATATAAAGCAAATGCAATTGATCCCATACTCATATCATTCACCATATTCATTTCATGACCAAAACAAGTCAAACTAGGTCAAATGCAACATCCAATGTCCAAACAGAATGAATTCCATCAAAAGCATACCAAAATAATTCCAAAAATCCTCAAATAATTCACACCTAAACAGGACATATTCAAGGTATAGCATGTAAATTTTCAGCTCAATTGGACAAAAGGAACTAGGTCAATGAAAATCAAGAAATCCAGACAAGATTATTCAAGCCAATTCAAGGTATCAACACATGCATTCACTTCAAAAATTCATAAATCAGTGAGAACATTTAAGAAATGAATGGGACCAAAACAGGGATGTCCTACAATGTGTCCACAACCAGCATACCAAATTTCACACTCATCCAAAACCATATGAGAATTTCACACAAGATATACAAACATGTGTCATACAAGCTTGCACAATGAACCAACAGAGAAGAAAAATATCAATCAAATTGAAAATGCCATGGAAAAATCCAGAAATATTCACATAACATCTCAACATGTCAATACTCATCCATGCAAAATTTCAATCCAATCCAACAATCATAGGCCAGGCAAAAATATTCATGAAGTTGACCTAGCTAGGTGTGACACAAATTGTCACACCTAAGTTCAAAAAATCATATCTCACTCCACAGGTATCCAAAAATCACAAACTTTACATGTAAATCACCATCAACATGTCTAGAATGAGCATAAAAAATTTCAGGAATTTCTTTAAACGTATGAGCATTTCACAATAAAAATGGCAAAACATGTAAAAAATACACACAAGTCAAAGTTCTATAGTCCAAGTCAACAATTTACCATGCACAACTTTTGAAACCATGACTATAAAAAACTAGAGAGAATTTGGGAGCTATCAAAAAAATCCTCATAATTTTTGGACTTGTAATTATTTTTTTATGATTTTTCTAAGTTTTAAATGAATTGTTAAATAATTATTGAATGGATTAATTTAATTAATTTGGACCGAGTGGCAAACTTGTAATATCCATCTGCCATGCCAAAACGCGTGCGTATCATTTTTACGCTGGCAGCTCGTGATTGGCCAGATTCGCGCGGCAAACATGATTTGAAAACGGCCAGGCCAGCGTATGGATCAAACTAAGAGATTTTCCAGAAATCTCATCATCTTCATCGCATATTTTTCCAGAATCGACATGAACACATGAACATCAAATTCTCACCAAAATCAACATGCTTATAACCGTTGGAACCGTATGAACACCAGGATCACGAATATGCAATTATTTTTCCCTAATTCCTACTGTACGCACGGGATCGATCTAAAATGCAAACACACATCAAACTCAAAATCAAGATAACTTTCTCTACAGTTAATCATTTCACAAACTATTCATATCAGGATGATCTACATGGAACGAACTACAAGAAGCATATCACAATTTAAGAAACGATGAGATTCGAATTTTGGTACCTTGAATGAAGCAGTGCTCGAATCTGATGCTTTTGACTCCAATTGTCCAAAACAGATGAAGTTTGAGGATGAGGAAGTTGAATGGAAATGCTATCCTAGCTCGAACACGATCCAGATACCAGAACTCTCAAATCACCATTGCTATGCACACTTTGAACAGTTGAGATTCAGCAAGGTTATGGCACCAATTCAATGAAACAGAGGTAGGTGATGATTTATGGAAGATGAATCAAAAAGAATCAAGCCAATTGATGGAGAATTCGTGGAGAAATCTTGAAAAGTAGTGATGAAGTTTTTTGATGAATTTGGAGAGAATTTGTGGTTTTGGAGAAAAAGTTTGTTAGAATCTTGAGAAATGTGATTATAATCAGAAGTTTGTTATGATTAGGAATTTATACTTCCAATTAATCAGCTCTTAATCATGATTTAACTAAAGTGCAAGGTAATTAGCAAAAGTGTCACTTTCAAAGCAAGGGCAAAATGGTCTTTTCATATGAGCTCTGTGACAGCTCATTGATAGCACACACACTCTTAAAATGACATGTGTGATCTGTTGCAACTTGTCCCATGGCCATTGGATGTGTATTTTGGAATTTCACTATGTCATGGCAAATTGTCTAATTTTCAAATGCAATTTACAAATGACTTGTTCAAATATGAGACCTTGACATGTTATGACCATTCCAACAATTTTCAAATTGCATTTGTGAGGTGTTGCAAAAATCCCCACTCAAAAATTCTCATTATTTCTCAAGTTGGACCATTTTGCCCCTAGATTTTTAACTGTACACTTGAAATTTGACTTTTTGCATTGACCATTTTTGATGAATTCCAATTATGCACCATGAAAGTACATGTCAAATGGAGTTTGCACATAAAAAGATCATCCAATTTGGACACTCCATGTGGAAGTTATGCCACTTTGATTATGGGTCATTTTTGAAATTGAATGGACCATAACTTGCCAACCATACATGGGAATTTCAAGTTCTTGGACTTTTTGGAAAGGTGAGAACAAGATCTACAACTTTCATGTTGAACAAATTTTCATTTGAAGCTTCCTTGGACATGTAATTTTATGGTCAAAAAATTTCCATTTTTGGAAACTTCCATGACAAGTCACTTTCTATTTTTGGCAATTTCTTGTCTGACTTGATTTTCTCCATTCTTGAGCTTTACAATGTCAAATAACACTTGTTCCAACATGAATGAAGTGTCTCCAACTCTCTCCCACCTCCAAATCCACAAAATCAAGCACAGTTGACCACAATTGACTTTTTCAACTGATAGATGAATTTGGCAATGCACAGATCCATCTGAGCTCCAAACTTCTGATGAAATGGCTCAAGGGTGAAACCCTAGCCTCAATAAGCTTAATAAAATCATGTGATGATCCTCATGTCCAATATAGACCCCATCTCCTGATCATGCCCTGATTGGCCTAATGCAACTGATTAGGGTTGACCAGTGGTCAAAACCCTAATCTCAAGGAATCTGCTTCAACACTTGATGATGTCAAACCATGATGATGATGAATCATTGTAATCAAGATGAAGACCAATATCCTTGAAAATCACAAAACCCTAATTTGAACCTCCACACCCTCAGATGATTAATGACCAGTCCAATGAAACCCCAGCATGCACATGACCTCTTCATCTTCTGATCAAGACTTGGGAGGATGATTTGCACAATGTAACCACATGATATGCAATATGCAATGCCTAATGACCTAAAAATGATATGTAATATGTTATGCTAGTCCCAAGAGAGGAGGGCAAATTTTGAGGTGTTACAAGAGGGAATCTTACAATCTCACTAACTAGAATGCTTATGCCTTTTGTGTCACAAATTTAGCGCTATGTTAAGCAATCGTAATTGGACTTATGTAGAAGTCACAACTATTTGAGGTCGGGCAATAAACTTTTGGTGTTAATGCATGTTGGAGACATAGTATTAAGAACTATGCTCATTAAACATACCACACAAAGAAAATATGCAAAGGTGTGGCCTAATCTCATCCACACTCATGTTAATCTTTCAATCAACTAGCATTTGTACTTTGAGATGTCATTGGCCAATTGAAAATGAATAGATGAAGAAGGGGAATTAGATGAAGAGGGAAAGGGATGAATGAGATCACAAATTGGTCAAAGGAGGACTTTTACCAAATTAATATTATTCATTCATTTTGGGAGATGGAATGTACACTCCATCAATCCCCTAAATCCAATAATATTAACTTGACAAAGTCAAATCAACCTTGGCCAAGACCCAACAACAAATGAGAAACTCAAATAAGTCAATTCAAATGGTCAACACAATTAAAATGACATTTATTCAATTAAAAATATTAAAATAATGCATTAAATTCAAATATGTTTTGTCCAAATCCTAAAATCACATCAAAACACCAAATAAATGGCCATGTGATTTATCATAGGTCAAACAATGTCAAAGGACATTGGATAAAAAATTTCATAATTTTTGGACACTTAAAAATATTTCTAAACAAATAAAAACAAATGAAAAATCAATTAATTCATGAAAAATATTAATAATGATCCAAAAAATAATTTTAATTCAGAATATAAAAGAGAAAAATATTGGATTTTTTTTTGTGAAAGTCCCATATTTTTTTGGATCAATATTGAATTTAATATGAATTATTAAAGAAAATGAAATAAAAGGAAAAATCAGAAATTGCAAAAATAGGTGGACCATCAGATCTCCCTCATTAATTGAGGTGGCAGATCTGATGATCCACAGCGCGCGTTCCACCAATGCACGAGTCCACTTCGTTGTAAACTTGGTAATCACAATGCACGACTAAGATTAGAACACAGGAGTTGGATCACACGGTCTACACCTCAAACACATCACCACCGATGCCAGAGCTCCGGTTGTCTTCTCCGGCGAGCTTCGTCAGACTGGTCATTACCAACCATCACCAAAATTTCAAACAGGGACATGATTTTAAAGAGAAAACGTCACTGAGCACGAATATCACCTCCACTTCTTCCAATTCCAACTATATTGAGAGATATGTGGAATTGAAAGATTAGGTTCATGATCTGAGTTGCTTCGATTCAACATCAAAACAACTCAAACACCTTGCCTACATTGGTAGGACTTCAACCAACACAATAATCAAGAGAATTGAGCAAGAAACAAGGAGAATCGAAGAGATCAAATTTTCTACAAAATACCTTCAATGGAGGTCTGAGCTTGCTAGATCTTGACCATAAACGTGCTTTGCTTCACTCCAATTGCTTGTAGAAGAGGAATGGAATGGCTTAGAATCAAAGGACTCCTGGAGAATTGAATTCCAAAACAATGGAGATTCAAACTCAAATTCAAATGAATTTCTCAAGTTTATCCTCTTGGTATGAATGGTTTTCTGTGGGGAATCAAAGCTTGCGCAGTGTGTGTGTTGATTCTGAGTAATTGAGCTTCAATTTATAGAGAATTCAAGTGTTAATTGCACACTCCTTTCACGTTTCCAATTTTGGCAAAGTGATGTAAGCAGCTGCATGGGCGTGCATATGCCCATCAAATGATTGTTCAAAAGTCCATAATGAAGTTCAGGTGCATTGGAGGTGGATTGGACTGCAAGGCAATTGAGCATTTTTGTTTGAAGTTTGATCCATGACACATGATACCAACCTGTTTAAGCCATGCACACCCTATGCATTTCTCATCCAAAATGCATTAATTTTAGCTCTTTGGAAAGGTTAGATTAAGAGGAACAAGTTTGATGTTGAACACTTTTTCATTTGGAGCTTGGAACTTGGAACTTGGAGATATTTAAGGTGGAAGTTTGGAAAAATTTGACATATTGAAAATTTTCTAAGTGTCAAGCCATATGTCTCAATATTCCACCTTTCTTAATGTTTTATGGGAGCTTCAAATGAGAAAAGTGTCTTTATAAAAGTTGTAGCTCTCTCAAGGACCTTAAAAATGGTCACCAATTTCATGTCATTTGGATTTGAAATGATAGAGTTATGCATTTTTGAAGTTTGGCAAAATCACTTAATCAATGGTATAGGTCAAAAGTGACCTATAATGTAGCCTCATATCACATGTGCAAAGAAGTTAAATTAGCTCTTACTCCAAACATCAACGTTGAAGTAGACACATTGAATTTTATTGTTCAACTTTGTTGTTGTTGTTGCTGATGCCGAATGGGTCCTGATCGATTTGCTGAATTGTTGCTAAAAACAGGAATAACTGATGATACCTGATATTGCTGCTGAGATTTGGCATTCTTCCTCGCATGATGCCTCTTCTGCCTCCCTATAATCACCGTATTGGTTTCCCCTTCCTTCTTCTTGGAGAAACTACTACCATATTTCTTACTCGTAGACGCTTCATCTTTAGATAATCGGTCCTCTCAGACACCCTATTCTAACCGCATCCTCATGTTCACCATTTCAGTGAAATCATTGGGAGCACTAGAAATCATGCGTTCATAATAAAATGAACCCGGAGTCTATAAAAAGATCTTGCTCATCTCTTTCTCCTCCAAGGGTGGGCTAATTTGAGCAGCAAGTTCTCTCCATCTCTGTGTGTACTACTTGAATGTCTCCTTATATTTCTGAGACATTTATTGTAATTGATCACGATCGAGAGCCATATCAATGTTGTACTTGTATTTCTTGATGAAAGCCCCACCCAAGTCGTTGAAAGTACAGACACTAGCACTGTCCCCAATCCCATATACCACCCAAGTGTAAAACCAGTTAAATTGTCTTGGAAGTAGTGGATGAGTAGTTGATCCTTGTCTATATGAGTAGACATATTATGGCCATACATTACAAGATAACTTAGAGGACATGTATTTCCCTTATACTTCTCAAAGTCTGAGACCTTGAATTTGACATGGATTTTGACGTTGGGCACCAAACACAACCAACAACATTCTTACCAAACATATATTTACCCCTCATGGTCTTCAATTCCTTTATCAGCTCAAGAAATTGGTCTTTCATCTCGTCCATCTTCTCATAAACATCAAGGCCCTCAGACGGCTCATAATGATAGATGGTCTCCTTAACATGAGGCAGAGTATGCACAACAGGAGGAGGTACTGACATGACATGGCTAGTTGCCGACATAGGAGCAAAGGTTGGAGCATAACCTTCAGGCGTGAAGTTCGTAGGAGTTCCCCATAGGAATCCAATAGGCATGGCTGGCACAGACTGGTGTAAGACCCCAATTTTGATCCTAAGATCCCTCATGCAATTTCATCATAAGCATTAACATTGGGATCATACCTTGGCATCCTCCTTACCCCTCTTTCATTGGGTTTGTTTTGGGAGAGATCACCAAGCACCATGTGATTGTATCATACTTGTATATTATCAATTTACTAACCAAAATACCAAAAATATGTCTTTTTATTTGCATAACTCTTTTGTAGGTAGAGCATGATCACCATTGATTCATCAAGTTCATATCTAGAGTTTGAGACCCTCATGACAAAGATCACAACCATGAATTGATCCAAGAATGGTTATGAGCATCATATATGAGTTCCATTGATTCCTACATGTTATACTGATCAAGTTTTCTTCAAGAGTTTGAGGGTGATTTGCCTTGGAAACCCTAGTTTGACTGGGTATCTTGAGTAACTTCTCCAACAAGCTATCTCACCAATTGATCAAATTACTCAAGGGACACTTCAAAATTCATCATATTATGCATATATTATCAACCATGAGCCAATAAAGTCAAAAGAATTTAAGGTTAGCAAGCTGGTTGGTGGTGGTTGGCTAGATGAATTCATCTGATCAAAACTGGGTATCCCTAGACCCTATCTCATACAATTTTCACCATATGAAAATGATTCCAAGATAAAAGTTACTCTAAATGACATTCCAAACAACTTTTATGTTGAGACCTAGATCTAGGTTTGCTTGGAAATTCATTTTCTATGTTTAAACATTATAGGTCATTTTGTCTAAACCCTAATTTGAAAGTCAACTTCCCAAGGCCATAACTTGCTCAATTGTTTGGAGATGAAAGATTTCCAAGCTGCACAATCAAATTCAAGATATCTACTTAAACTTTGATGTTTGGAGTGAGATCTAATTCAACTTTTTTGAGCATGTGATATGAGGTTACATTATAGGCCACTTTTGACCTATACCATTGAACAAGTGATTTTTCCAAACCTCAAAAATGCATAACTCTATCATTCTAAATCCAAATGACATGAAATTTGTGACCATTTTTAAGGTCTTTGAAAGAGATACAACTTTGATGAAGACACGTTTCTCATTTGAAGCTCATATAAAAAGTTAAGCAAGGTGGAATATTGAGATATATGGCTTGACACTTAGAAAAAATTTCAACATGTTCAAATTTCCAAACTTCCACCTCAAAATTCTCCATGTTCCAAGCTCCAAATGAATAAGTGTTGAACATGAAAGTTATTCCTCTTCATCTAACCTTTCCAAAAAGTCCAATTTCATCCATTTTGGACAAGATTTGTTAGGCCTGCGCATGGCTGGAACATTGCATCATCATTTGGCAAAGATCAAACTTCAAGCTTCCATGTACAATTGCCTAGCACTCTAATTTGATTTCAGACTTGTTCACACTCAATTATGGACCAAATGGAATGATCTCATGGGCCTGTACACGTCCATGCACACATGCATCACTCATTGCCAATTTTGGAAACTCATTTGTAAGGTGCAAATATCATGTGATTCAGCTATAAATAGAGCACCATATGCTCAGAACTGAGGACTCCTTCACGCCAACTTTGATCCCAAACACCAAACCCTTCCATTTGAGAGGATAATCCGGAGAATTTCCTTTGGAAATTGAGTTTGAATCTCACTGTTTTGAGATTCAAAACTCCAGGGGTTCAAGACCTTTTGTGCATTCTAATCTACTTCTGCAAGCATACTGAGCCAGATCAAGCACGAGCCGAAGCAAGAATAAGTGAATCTAGACCTGCATTGAAGTTATTTTCCAAAAAAATTCATCTCTTCGATTCTCTCTATAAGACCCCACTTTTGACCATAATACCCCTCATGCAATATCATCACAAGCATTAGCATTGCGATCATACCTTGGCATCCTCCTTACCTCTCTTTCATTGGGTTTGTTTTGGGAGAGATCACCAAGCACTTTGTGATTATATCATACTTGTATATTGTCATTTTACTAACCAAAATACAAAAATATATCTTTGCATTTGCCTAACTCTTTTGTAGGTAGGGTATGATCACCATTAATCTCTCAAGTTCATATCTAGGGTTTGAGACCCTCATGACAAAGAGCACAACCATGAATTAATCCAAGAATGGTTATAAGCATCATATATTAGTTCCATTGATTCCTGCATGTTATATTGATCAATTTTTCTTCAACAGTTTGAGGGTGATTTGCCTTGGAAACCCTAGTTTGACTCGGTATCTTGAGTAACTTCTCCAATAAGCTATCTCACCAATTGATCAAATTTCTCAAGGGACACTTCAAAATTCATCATATTATGCATATATGATCTGCCATGAGACAAGAAAGTCAAAGGAATTGAAGTTTAGCAAGATGGTTGATGGTGGTTGACCAGATGAATTCATCTTATCAAAACTGGGTCTCCCTAGACCCAATCTCCTACAATTTTCACCATATTGTAATACCCCAAAATTTACCCTTCATTTTTCCTGGAAGCATGGGATTATGTTTTACACTTCATTAGCATCATATTAGGTCATACTCATTGCATACTGCATTAGTGACATGGAGATCAGGTTTTGATCGATCACTCCTTAACAAAAGGAGCCCACACAAAGCCAGATTGAGAATTGGACTTCATTTTCTAAGTATACAAGTCTCAAGGGTCTCAGAGGGGGTCCAAGTATCTTATTATGGTCCTCAGTTCATCAGTGAAGGATTCAAAGCTATCAGAGTGTTCATCTGGATTTAATCAGAAATTAGGGTTTCATGGCTACCTGCAACATGCAATGTTTGGTTGAAAGTATAGGATCTCATCCATGTCATGATTAGAGAGGCATCTTGGCCTAGGAAGATTCACAATTATCTCAGAAACATCCATTGGCAATCAGTGCAATCAGTTCCTGATCATTTTGCCCTAAAACTAGGGTTTGGTATAAAATCAGTTTATTTCTGATTCCTTGGGTGAAACTCTTTTCCATGACCCTTCATATGTCCACAAGGGTCTACATACAAAAAATCAGCTCTTTATTTGAGCTAGAGGTGCTTCAATTGATCATTGGAATCGGGAATCAGGCAGTTTGGGAAAAGTCAACTATGGGGCCAGAAAAGTCAACTCCTGAATTTTTGAGAGTGGAATCTCAAAATCCATGCCTAGGGAATCCTACATATGAAATTTTATCAAGGTTGGATCATGGATTCATCATTTAATCAGGAATTGGAAAAGTTACTTAATTTGGAAATGGTTGACTTTCCATTTAGGGCAAGTTTTCATGATTGTTGCACTCACTTTAAGCCCATTTTTCATCAAGATAAAAGCTCCATTTGAATATTTCTCCAACATGAAAGTTGTTCCTCTTGTTCCAAGCTTTCTAGAGATATAAAGTTTGCTCCATTTGGATTAGAATTAAGAAAGTTATGCTTAGTCAGAGCGAGACATTTTTTTAGGACACTTAGAAAAATTTCTAAGTCCAAAATCTTCAAAATTTGTCAAGACTTCTTGGCCAGTTTTCTTGCACTTCAAGGCATTATTTGAAAATACTTTCTTCACAACAATTGTACCTTGCCATGTCCTATTTCACATCCTTTTGGAATCATATCATTTGGATCCATGGTTTGAGAGATACATTCATTTAAAGTGGGCACCATGACTTGATTTTCTAGGCAGATTTTGGGCCTGGCTGACCCAATCAGATTTTCTAAGCATGCTGCACAAACCAGTCACGTTTTTTTACCTCTTTTCGCCATGCATTGGACATCCACTCACTTAAGTTTGGCCCAAAATAACAACATTTTACACCTCACTTCACACTTTTATTCTTATGGATAAATCACTTATTAAAAAAGCCCATGAGAACACCTAATCCACTCTATTTAAGAAGTTGAAACCCTAACCCTAAAAGGCATTGGAATTTGGTGGCAAGGAGGAAAAGATTCATCACATATCAGATTCCATTCCACTTCTATTTTCCATTAGGTAATCTTCTCTTCCATGACCATGTTTTGATATATCTACGCTTGCTTACCATGTTCATCACCATTAATCCTTCCATTTTCATATTTCTTTTTCTTATTTAAAATATTTTCTTCGTCCATAAAATTACCCAAAAATATTTTTCACTTTTCTTAACATTTTACTTAATTTTATATAATTTTTATTTTCGTATTTTTTTAATATTAAAATTTTATTTTAATTATTAATTATAAATGGTCTATTTTAACACACTTTTTTTATTGATTTTATTTTTATGACTTAATATTATTGTTAGCATTTGATTTTTGGGATAAAGGTTAACCACTGTCTCATGGTCAACCTGACCTTTTCTTGGAATTTTACTTCGCATTTTCAATTTATTTTGGATTTATTTTTGACCTAGTTTGGTTGGTTGACTTTTAATTTGACTTTTGTTTTATTTTAATTAATTCACGTACCAATTTTAGTTATTTTTAAAATCTTTTTGGGGGATGATGATTTTATGACCCCACCTTATTTAGTTTAATTTTTCATAATTTTCTTGATTAATTTACTATTTATTCTTGATTTATTTCTAACCTAGTCTTATTAATTGACTTTTGGTTTGACCTATGTTTTATTTTAATTAATTCACGTATCAATTTTAGTTATTTTTAAAATCTTTTTTGGGGATGATGATGTCCTGACCCCACCTTATTAATTTTAATTTTTCATAATTTTCTTGATTAATTTGCTATTTATTTGTTATCTTTTAAGTTGACTTGAATTTTCAGTTGACTTCTTTATGATCGATGTTTGAGTTAAGGATTGCTTATGGCAATTGAAGAGATCTTTTGATCCTCCCTTGTTCATCTCATATGCCATGTATTAGAGGCCTTTTACCTTGATTTTATTTGGTCCTTACTGTAGCGGGGTATTTGTTACCATTAGAGATATTGACTAAATCCAAGGTAAATCATACAAGTCGAGTCGCCACCGCACTTCTATTTATCCAAAGGAATGGTTAGAAAGCGAACAAAAACCTAAAAGTTTTAAAAAAAAACTAGTAAAAGGAACAGAGATCTGGGTAAGGGGGTTGGTTATGCAATGGGAAGGTGTTAGGCACCCAAAACATCCTAGGTACTCCTAGGGAGCCCTTTTCACATTTGTTGTAAAGGTTGGTATTTTGTGAAAAATTGTTTTGTGAAAACATGATTGAAGGGATGAGAGAAGAATATACAAGTTATTTACAATTTTTGTTTGAATGGATGAACCCATTGCCTATGTACCATCCTTAAAAAAAAGATTAGGATCAAAACCTCGTAGTTCAGAGTAAAATTCTCAAAAATGAGTTGGTGAATTGATTGGTCCAAAAGCCTTAAGGTCTTTTGTTATCCAAGGGAGAAAACTCAACCTAAAACAACAAATCCACCATGTGAGGATATCTTCAACATGCTAGTGAGGGGTTAACCCTATAATAAGCATGGAAGACTCAATGTCCATCACTAAGGATATAGGTGAGTATTACATCTACCTCAAGGATAACTCAAACCTAATAGCTAAAGATTATGAAAAGTTTTATTAAGGAAATGGCCATTGAAACCACAAAAAGTATTTGGATGGGTTGTATTTACTAATGAAAAGTATTTACAAAATGGTCAAAGTTGACTTAAAGATTCAATTCAAAATAAGTATTAGGAAAAGAAAGTTTGAAAATCAAAAGCATAAGGCTTAGGTTTCTAATGTTGAAAAACAAGTGTTAAATGTTTGCACAAAGAGTTTTGGCTTAGGTTAGAATGGAGAGAAGAAGAAGAATGACTAAGGTCCTAAACATACAAGGGGTAAGGAATAGGAAACAAAACCACAAAAGGAGTCCCTCTCTTTGGAATAAGCAATCACAAGCATAAACTCAAGCAATCAACAATCAATAATTCTTGGACAAGATTCCTCAAGACATATTGGATCTCTCTCTTAGGAGCTCATGGTAATGGTTCCTCAATTAGGCTCAAGTTGGAATCCCTAGCACAAAGAAAACACACATCAAAAAGTTCTATAATCACAATCAAAGAATGGACAAGAGGGAGTTTAGAATATGGTCCTTTCAATGTTCATCTTTTAAGCTTTAAGCATTCTAAAGGCAGGAGGCCTAGTTGCTCTTTGACAGTTAAGCACTCTAAAGGCATGAGGCCTAGTTGCTCTTCAAATTCCATTTGCTTGGGTAAGGTCCTAAATTCTAAGTCCATTTTTATCCAATTCTTGGCATTTGGTCCACAACAAACAGACAAACACAAGCACAAAAGATATATTCACAATTATATACCCAAGTGGGCAAAAGGCAAATGACATTAACATAAACATGTGCTCCAATGAGCAAAGGAAAAAGCAAATGAATAATATGTTCAATAATTGTAAATTGCATAAAAGTAAAGTGCATAAAATAAATGTTAATTGTTAGTGGTTAATGGTTAGTGTGCCATAAGGCAAATTTAGCGCTATATTAAGCAATCGTAATTGGACTTATGTAGAAGTCACAACTATCTGAGGCCGGTCAATAATAATGTAGGCAACAACACAAGTTAGGAGTCTTGATTAGTGAATCAAGTCCCAACAACTTGCCATGCCAAAAAGAAGAAGAAAATTGATCTTGTATTGGTTTAAGCCTTTTGCATGATTTAGGAAACAACTTATCCTTAATGCAAAGCCATTCACTTGATCAATGGATCAAGATGAATTAGATTTGGATCAAGGAAGATTAAGTCTCCCTAATCAATGCTAACTTATCAACCTTCAACTCATTGATCAAAAAGAAAAAAGAAGAAGAAGAAGAAGAAGAAGGAGATGAATAAGAGAAATGGAAATGGCAAAATTAAAGTACATTAAATGAAATAACATGTACCAATCCACATATGTTGACCAATGACATTGAAAGTCAAAGTCAAACAATCAAAAACAGAAGTGAGATGAAGATTGAAAGTCAAGAAATGAACAATGTATTTTTGGCATTTTTTTAATATTTAAAATAAACTTGAATTAAAATAAAAGAAAAGGTCAAACTTCAAAATCACTTCAAATCAACTTTGAAAAGCCCAAGTGATTTATCCTAAGTTCAACAAGGTCAAACAAAGTTTGACAAAAAAATTCAGCATTTTTAAAAGTCAGAAACTATTTTTAATCAATTAAAAATAAATAAAAATAACCTAATTGAACTAAAATCTCAAATAAATCTCAAATCAATTGAAAAATTGATGAGAATATTTTTCATAAATCCATCATCATTCAAATAGGTTAAGAAAATATTTTTGCATTTTTTGAATATCAAAAATTATTTAAAATGAATTAAAAATAACCAGAAAAGAGAAAATTCACAAAAAATATCAAATGACAAAATAAAAAATATTAAAAATCAGAAATAGAAACTAGAAATTATTTGGAGACTAATGCAATTGGTCCCATAATTTTTGGATTAAAAATGAGAGAGATATTGATTTTTGAAATAAAAGGGAATTAAAGAAAATAAAAATCAGAAATTAAAAATGGCAAAAAATGAGAGCCCTTGGATCTGAGCTCATTAATTGAGCTGGCTGATCCAAGCATCCAGAGGCGCGCGCTCATGGTGAACCTTAGTCAACCGCGTCACACAAAGAATTAAAAAAAATCATAACAAACAAAGGCTGAGATTGAATCTGGAAATGAGATCCAACGGTCCAGGTTCAAACTGGCAATTGGAGGCCACCGGAGCCACCTTCTTCTCCGGTGAGCTTCCCAATTCCGGCCAGATTTGCAGGTTTTTAAACCTCCACCGATTAGCATGATCCTTATACCAAAATGAAGCTGGGGTGATGTACATCACCCCTGTAACCTTGAATCACACTCAAGATTCATATAAATGGAGAAATCTGAGGTGGAAGATTCAGGTATGGAAAATGCAGATCAAAGAAAAACAAAATTGAAGCTACCACTAGCTTGCCTCTCAAGTGGGGACTTCAAAAAACACTTTGGCCAGGCAAATAGATCAATATATGATAAGTTTCGAAGAAAATACACGTTGGTGAATGAACTTGAATTCTGGAGATTTAAGCTCGATTCCTTGCTTGCTTTACCAAAACAAAAGATCAGTGAGATGAATGATGAAGGTTTAGAAGCTCTAGATCCAAGAATTCAACCAGATGTAGTTGAATTTTGGATCTGAATTTTTTTAGAGAAAATGAACTAGCTTCTTTAGTAATGGCTATGGAGAGAATTCTGCAGCATTTCAGGTTGAATCAGGGATCATTTTTGAATGGAATATGGTCTCTATTTATAGAGGAAATGGCAAGGAGAATGTGATCAAAGCCGTGTGCATGAATTTGGATAATCCTTGCATGGGCTTGCATGATCATGCACAAGGCCCAAAACTAAAGCCAAATGCAATCTGAGATCAAACCAAGGTGAAATGGATGTGTGAGCTGAATGGCAAATGCTTGTGCATCAAGATTTCATGTGAATTCCATATTTTGACCTAAACATTCACCTCTTCGAAAGTCCCATTTGAAAAATCCAAACATGACCATGTGAGTAATGGTTGGAAAGGTCTTGATGTAAGGAACAATTGTTATGTTGGGCACAAATCCATTTGAAGTGTGGAAATTTATGAAACTTGAGTTTAAAGGGCAAGGCGCATGACTAGTCAAGGCAAGGTTTCTAATATTGGCCAATTTTCAAGCCCCTCTGTTTTGATGATGCAAGCCTCAAATGGAAAAACCTCCAACATCAACGTTGTAGATATCTTCAAGTTAATCAAAATGGACTTATATTTTGCATCATTTGGAGTTTTTATGAAAGAGTTATGGGCACTTGAAGTTGGACTTTTTTGCCTTTTAATGCCTTTGGTCAAAAAGGACCTATAATGTCTTGCATTATCACATGTACTTCCTTTGAGATTTTGAAATTTTGTTCAACTTAACATTTGAAGTAGACATATTAAGTTTTCCAATTCATTTGATACCACCTCAAAATAATACAAAATGAGAGAGTTATGTTCTTGGGAAGTTGACACAAAATTAGGGTTTCAGTCAAAATGACCTATAATGTTTTGAAATGGATCATGACCTTCCATGCTTTAAATGAATTTGTGATGAACATGAAAGTTGTTCATATGGTTCTTAAAAACATGTTTTCTCTTGGGGTCATCTTCATTTGACAAACACATTAAAAGTTAGGTCTCACTGGATTTCAAAATAGTTAGATGAATTGACTGATCAACTTCTCAAGTCCATAACTCATACCTTGATGAATTGGTGATTGAGGACACTCAAATAAGTTCAAATATGCATGAAATGATGAATTAAAGAACTTCCCTTGATTGTATTTGATCATGGGCTGAGGTTGCTTCATGAGCAAGACATTGTTGTACACAGATGAATTAGGGTTTCTTGAAGAACAAGACCTCAAACCCTCTGACTTGTTTTGATCAAAATGATGAATTAAGATACTAGGGAGGCATATTTGATGGTTGAGAGCTTTGGGAACCATTACCATGCTTGCTTTCATCTTTTCTTGGCCATGTCATTGCACAAAGGATCTCCTAGAAGCTTTTGACCTTGTGATTGCTCAAGCTACAAACAAAAGATGTTAGTGACATATTTTTGTGCTTTTGGTTAGTAAACAAAATGAGAAAAGCAATGATATAAAATTCAAGCATGCTTGGTGATCTCAAACCACTCACAAAGAGTCCCACCAAAAGGCAAGGGGAACCAAGATGCTTATGATCCTTGAGGCTTTTTGAAAATGCAATGCTATGATGTCATGAGGGATCTTAGGGACAAAATTGGGGTCTTACAGATGCCCCTATTTAAGGTCATTCTAGCCGGAGAAGGGAAGGTTAAAATCTTCGTCTCGACGAGGTAGAATGGGCTTAAATAATAACAAAGAGACGAATTTTGGTCCCTAAGAGACCTCATGATGCAGATGTATGTATGAAAAATGGATAGCACTCTGTGGAGATATGTGTCCATAAAGAAGAAAAGAAAATCAAGAGAACTGACAATCCAAATGAGTGATACACTTAACTGGGACAGAGACTCTAGGGACTCTAATGGGGATAAGAAAGAAATATGCGAGCAGGGCACGACTCAAAGCTTGGGGAGCAGAGTTCCAAAGGGAATAAATCCATTGGAAAGACATCGAACTGACTCAAAGGTGCATGCATTGGGGAATATGCCAATACAGCAAAAACTAACCACAACGGGTACTTCGGATAAAAATCCGAACGAGGACGATCCACTAAGGGACTTCGCTGGGGATGTCTAAAAAAGACCTTCCTGGGGAAGTAGCGGGATAAGGTATTACTGGTTATTGGGTAATAAGCTCAAAGAGACATGTGATCTGAACACCGACATAAGGGTGGGAGATACAACATGCTCGGGAAGAATGAATATCTAAGACCGGTATAAGGGTGAGAGATATCAAAACTCCAAAACATCTGAGGAAGACCTAAAGGTATATTTCAACTCAGGGGTTCTGACTCCACAGGGGACTAAAAGTCATAATAGGGAGCAGAAAGGGGGGAACACCAAGGATGTCGGTTACTGGGCATATAATAGGTGACCAACCAAGGTGTGAATTGGGGAATATTTCCAAGACACTCATCATCTAAAAGAGGGATAAAAGCAAACTCGATTATAGGATGGATATTCGACTCCGCAAAGGGGACACGAACCTTACTCTACAGGGGAAGGACAAAAGGCTTCGACCAAAGAGCGCATGAGATACATTAGATATTACCGTCAGAACGTAGATAATATACTTGCATGGACGATTATCCACAACCGGTTACTGGGTTAATAAAGGATAGATCGACCGAAAAGAAAAGGTATCGGGATACCGAAACTAGGTATACAATGATAACCAATTCAGGAGAGAAACAATCGTTACCAACAACAAGGTAGACGAGAGATGGCCCGCTGGGGATAATCTGCGTAATCAGAGCAATTATCCAGGAAAATGAGGGGATATCAACACCGAATATTGGATGAAGATAACTGTCAAGGAGGGGATTACACCTACCGGGTACTGGGTAGGAAACCACGGAAAAGTAACCATCATCGATTATGATGAACAAAAGGTTAACTCTATAGGGGAAAGAGAATAGGGTTTACGACTACCGGTATAAGGATAGAAAACCACAGACTCCACCGGGGATAATATGAATGATTACTAATTACTGAGCAATTATTCATTTATACCATAGGGAAGCAAAGGAAACAGTCACAGGATGCCACTTTAGGATCAAACCAAAGAGGCACACCGAATCAAGACTTGTCCTAGTGAGGATATAACTCAATAGGAGAATCTATCCCTATACATGTGTTGGGAAGGAACAGAAACAACCATCATCCACGAGGATATATCTCGGTGGGGAATATGGAAGAAAGGATAGACGCTTTCTGCCTATGAAGCTGACCCTATATGGAGAGATCAGACACACGCACCTGCTTGGGGAGATATATATCACCACATAGCAGGGGGTAACAAACAACGATATACGACAAAGAATGTAACATGAATATCTGAATGTTATAATTATGCATGTATATGCATGATTTATGTATGACGAATGCTGACAAACAAACATATCTAACACAAATAGGTCCAGGAGTCAACCACCCGGTACTACATCTCAAGAGAGAAAGCCAAGTCCCCTAAGGACAACTGTTACTGGGAAATCTCTGCAGAGGGATGAACATCAGTCATTCCAGCTGGGGACAGGGATCATCACAGATGAAGTTCACCACATAAACAATTCTACTAGGGAATCTATCAAAGGAGATAAAGGAGTTATGGGGACCAACCACCAAACACCCGCTCCTACCAAAGGGAACACAACTGCCGAGGAGGGAAAGATCGATACTCTATTGAAAGGAGGAGAGGTGAACATCTTCAACAAGCACTCCACTCAGTAGGATAAACCATGAAAGGTTCTGGAGGAAGAAGATACAGTCATGCCAGGGACATGAACAGATGTCTTACCCTGTTGGAGATCATACCATCCTTGGGAGAGCACTGAAGATCTCCTAAGTATTTGTTCGTCATTGTGAATGTTCAATTTGTTTAAAGATAAATTATGAAAAATTCATTTATTCAAAACAATGATATTTTCTCAATTAAAGCATGCAAACATTTGTTGAATTGAAACAAATAAGAGTGCAAATAATTGGATAAAAGGCTCAAATTTATTTGATGGAATGGTAGTCTGCAAACGGCAAGACTCCATGGATCTTTACAAATTTGAAATTGGTGATATATATTGGAAAAGGGCTACACTGAACATAATGACCATTTCTCCACCAACTCTGAATCCGATGTATTTGAAGCTTTGGTTGATGATGAATGAGCAAGAATTTCTGACGGATGACAACTGTAGAACAAAGTCTTATCAGGGTGTAGTTACTTGCCAAATCCCTAATTTTTGCCTAGATTGCCCCAGGATGAGGTACTCAATCTAGCGGGATACATGTCATCATCATTTTTTTTATATGTCTCTAACTTTTGCCTGGATCGCCCTTTCGGGTTTTCAATCCACCGAGACGCTCATTTTTGCCTAAGCTTCCCTTTCGGGTTTTCAACTTAGCAAGTTATTCTGTTTTTATTTCTTAGGCGAAGTATTTCTTGACTGCATCTGAATTCACAGGACGAGTGAAATCCTCCACATCCATAGTTGTAAGTATTAAAGCACCGCCTGAAAAGGCTCTCTTAACAACATATGGACCTTCATAGTTTGGAGTCCACTTGCCCCTGGAATCGGGCGTGAAAGACAAGACTTTCTTGAGCACAAGGTCACCTTCTCGGAACACACGAGGCTTGACCTTCTTATCAAAAGCTTTCTTCATCCTTTGCTGATATAACTGACCATGGCACATGGCAATCAATCTCTTCTCTTCTATCAAATTCAGTTGGTCATAACGACTCTGGACCCATTCAGCATCACTCAACTTGGCTTCCATCAAGACTCTCATTGATGGGATCTCCACCTCTACTGGGAGTACAACTTCCATGCCGTAAACAAGAGAAAAAGGGGTTGCCCCTATTGAAGTGCAGACAGATGTACGATATCCATGCAAAGCAAATGGCAGCATCTCATGCCAATATTTGTACGTAACAACCATCTTTTGGATAATCTTCTTGATATTCTTATTAGCAGCTTCAACAGCCCCATTCATCTTAGGTCTGTAAGGAGAAGAATTATGATGTGAAATCTTGAACTCACTACACAACTCTTTCATCATTTTGTTGTTCAAGTTAGATCCATTATCTGTAATGATCTTATCTGGCACACCATATCGGCATATGAGTTGATTCTTGATAAACTTCATGACCATCTGCCTGGTCACATTTGCATATGATGCCGCTTCGACCCACTTGGTGAAGTAATCATTTGCTACGAGAATAAATCTGTGTCCATTAGACGCTTTCGGCTCTATCATGCCAATCATGTCAATTCCCCACATGGAGAAAGGCCATGGTGATGAAATCACATTCAGAAGTGTCGGGGGAATATGAATCTTATCCGCATAAATCTGACACTTATGGCATTTCTTCACATACTTGCAGCAGTCAGACTCCATTGTCAACCAATAGTAGCCTGCTCTCAACATCTTTCTAGCCATGGCATGTCCATTGGAATGAGTACGGAATGAACCCTCATGGACCTCAGTCATCAACAGGTCTGCTTCGTGTCTATCCACGCATCTGAGCAGAACCATGTCAAAATTCCTTTTGTAAAGTACATCACCATTGAGGTAGAAACTGCCTGACAATCTCCTCAAAGTTTTCCTATCCTTCACAGATGCCCTAGGTGGGTAAGTCTGGCTCTGAAGGAAACACTTGA
Organism: Lathyrus oleraceus; assembly: GCF_024323335.1. Taxonomy (NCBI): domain Eukaryota; kingdom Viridiplantae; phylum Streptophyta; class Magnoliopsida; order Fabales; family Fabaceae; genus Lathyrus; species Lathyrus oleraceus. Next base: position 368,990,239 of record NC_066583.1, on the reverse strand, counting down.
TATCATAGTACCATGGCTTGTCATCCTTCACTTCATCAACTGCAAACACATGAGCTTGTCTATCCAAGCGCATCACAGTAATATTGGGAACTTCATTCCAAAGTTTGACTACTATCATTGAAGCAAGTGTAGCAAGAGCATCCGCCATCCGATTCTCATCTCGAGGAATATGATGGAAGTCAACCTCAGTAAAGAACGTTGAAATTCTCCTCGCATAATCTCTATATGGAATGAGACCAGGCTGATTCGTTTCCCATTCACCCTTAATCTGATTAACAACGAGGGCCGAATCACCATAAACATCAAGATGCTTGATCCTAAGATCAATGCATTCCTCCAATCCCATAATACAGGCCTCATACTCAGCCATATTATTCGTGCATTTGAAAGTTAGCCTTGCTGTAAAAGGAATATGTGTGTCCTGAGGAGTAATGATTACTGCCTCAATACCATTTCCATATTGATTTACAGCGCCATCAAATACCATACTCCATCTAGGACCAGGCTCTGGCCCTTCATCAAGTGTAGGTTCATCACAATCTTTCATTTTCAAATACAGAATCTCCTCATCCGGGAAATCATACTGAACTGACTGATAATCCTCGATTGTCTGGTGTGCCAAGTGGTCAGCCAAGATACTACCTTTGATAGCTTTCTGAGCTCGATACTCAATATCATACTCAAACAACAACATCTGCCAACGGGCAATCCTCCCAGTTAAAGCAGGCTTCTCAAATATGTACTTGATTGGATCCATTCTGGATATCAACCAAGTCGTATGATTCAACATATACTGGCGTAAGCGCTTAGCAGCCCAAGCCAAAGCACAACATGTTTTCTCAAGCATTGAGTATCGAGACTCACAATCAGTGAACTTCTTACTCAAGTAGTAGATGGCATACTCTTTCTTTCCTGATTCATCTTGCTGGCCAAGGACACAACCCATTGAATCTTCAAGGACGGTCAAATACATAATCAATGGTCTCCCTTCCCAGGCGGATACAGGATCGGAGGCTCAGACAGATACTCTTTAATACTATCAAAGGCTTTCTGGCAATCCTCGGTCCAATCATGAGATTGATCTTTCCGGAGGAGCTTGAATATTGGCGCACATGTGGTAGTCATGTGTGATATGAATCTGGAAATGTAATTCAAGCGACCAAGAAAACCTCGGACTTGCTTCTCAGTTTTGGGCGCAGGCATCTCTTGTATTGCTTTGACCTTTGCAGGATCAACCTCAATACCTCTTTCACTGATAATGAAGCCCAATAACTTGCCAGAAAGGACTCCAAATGTACACTTGTTGGGATTCAGACGAAGCTTGTACTTCCTCAAACGCTGAAAAAGCTTCAACAGGTGCTCTACATGTTCCACTTCCGTTCTTGACTTAGCAATCCTATCGTCAACGTACACCTCAATCTCCTTATGCATCATATCATGAAATAAGGTAGTCATAGCACGTTGATACGTGGCTCCGGCGTTCTTCAAACCGAAGGGCATCACTCGATAACAGAATGTTCCCCAAGGTGTGATGAATGTTGTCTTCTCCATATCCTTGGGTGCCATTTTGATATGATTATATCCGGAAAATCCATCCATAAATGAGAAGACTTTGAATTTAGCTGTATTATCTACCAACATATCAATATGTGGTAGAGGGAAATCATCTTTCGGACTAGCTTTATTCAAGTCTATATAGTCCACATACATCCGAACTTTTCCATCTTTCTTAGGCACGGGCACAATATTGGCCACCCATTGAGGATATGTAGAAGTCACCAGAAACCCCGCATCAATTTGCTTATGAACTTCTTCTTTGATTTGTACTGCCATATCAGGATGAGTTCTTCTGAGCTTCTGCTTTACAGGCACGCACTCAGGCTTTAAAGGCAAGAAATGTTGCACAATATCAGCATCTAGACCAGGCATGTCTTCATACGACCAGGCGAAGACATCAACATATTCTCGTAGCAACTCAATCAACCCCTTCTTAATAGATTCTTCCAGGAGTGCCCCAATCTTTACCTCTCGCACAGAATCTTCAGACCCCAAGTTGATTGTTTCCATATTCTCAAGATGCGGCTGAATAATCTTCTCTTCATGCTTATGTAGCTGGGTGATCTCATCAGGAATCTCTTCAACATCATCTTCCTCTGCCTCAAATACAGGGAATTCAAAATTGGGAGATGGTGTTGGGTCATTATGTTCAATGGGTCTAGAAATCAACCTGTATAATGAATTTGGATATGAAAAGCTTTAGAATTCAAACAAGGAAAATCATTATGCAGATGAAAAGATTGATTTTATTCTATTTTTTAGGGTTTTATGTGATCACCAATTTCATGCAAAAAGAGAAAAGGGAAAATAATTGGAAAAACAAACATTTAACATGAATTTATTGAATGAAAATATCATTGTATTTATGTGCCAACAATGTCATCACTCCTCCTTTTGGCATGGGAGAAGGGTTTTTAAACAAAGTGATCATTACTTTGACTTGTGGATAACTGTAGGAATATCCACAGCGACCCAATTGTTGCAGATCCCTCCAGGGATGATGAAATTTCCCGAATCCTCTACATCCTCTTCCAACACAGCAGCAGCTTCTTCATCCTGACCGGTGTGGATAAAACCTCCACTCTTGAATAACCCTTGCGCATTGAAGACCACATAAGAAAAGACCATGCCAGCCTGGGACTTGTTGTCTTCTAGCTCAATCATTTTTCCTAAACCAGCGGTTGCACCACGCTCGATGGCCAACTTTGCGTCTTTGTAGGAAGCAAATGAAGGAGTTCTCTTCTCAATAGGCTCAGCTATGGATAAAGCTTGGAAAGGAGTTCCAACTTCATCCTCAGCATCTATATAGGAGAAGGAAGAAAATGGCTAACCAGGAGAGCCTTTTCTGCCCCTATCACCACCAGTTTTTTGTTCTTCACAAATTTCAGTTTCTGGTGTAGGGTGGATGTCACGGCGCCAGCCTCATGAATCCATGGTCTTCCTAAGAGACAACTATATGATGGGTGGATGTCCATAACCTGGAAGGTAATCTGGAAATCACTTGGTCCAATCTTGATTGGGAGATCAACTTCCCCAATCACAGTCTTGCGAGACCCATCGAAAGCCTTCACAACTACTCCACTCTGCCTCATGGGAGGCCCCTGATATGACAGTTTTGAGAGAGTGGACTTTGGCAATACGTTCAAGGATGACCCAGTGTCCACCAGCACATTGGACATGGCGTCTTCTCTATAACCCATAGATATATGCAATTCCAAGTTGTGGTCTCTTCCCCCCTCAGGAAGATTAGAGTCACAAAAGCTCAAATTGTTACAAGCGGTAATGTTTGTAACAATGCTATCAAATTTCTCTATCGTGACATCATGATCCACATATGCCACATCCAACACCTTCTGTAGAGCCTCTCGGTGTGGTTCTGAATTCAGAAGCAATGATAACACAAATATTTTGGATGGCGTTTGTAGAAGCTGGTCTACAACATTGTACTCGCTCCTTTTGATGAGCCTCAGCATCTCATCACAGTATTCTTTCTCATTGCCACTAGGGCCAATAGAAGTAGGAGTTTTCAGCACAGAGGAGGGCTTAACAGCAAGTGCCGGATTCAGAGAGCTCACCGCATTCCTAATCGGGCGTTCAGCAAAATTAGCATTAGCTTGAGGCTTTGGTGATGCTGAAAATACACGACCGCTACGGGTTAATCCACTAACATCAGCAATGTTCACCACAGATGAAGAAGGCAAGGACACCTCTTTCCCATCTTCCACTGCTACAGCATTGTAGCGATAGGGAATTGCCTTTTCAAACAAGTAAGGTACTGGTCCGGCGGGCTTAATGATCAGAGAAGGGGAAATCCTCTGCTTGCTACCATCATACTTGATGATAACAGGTTCGGGTATCCGGAATACTGGGGAAATTACGTTGACCTCAGGCTCATCTTCGTCAACATTCCTATTTTGAAGGATCTCAATGACTCCTTCATCCAGCATTTCCTGAATGTCCTTGCGTACCTGGCGACAACCCAATCGATTAACAGAGCAGACTCGGCATCTATCATGGTCATGCTCATAGTGACTGTAATCACATAGCAAACGATGCATTTCGACCAAAGACTGTCGAATATGACTGACATATTTGACCTTGTACTTGCCAGGGCAACCCAGGACCATGTTGACAGATTTCCCATGCTCGGGCAATGGGTTCTTCTTCACATTAGGACCTACGTCCTCGAAACACAGAATACCACACCTCACAAGGTCTTGAACCTTGGTCTTCAAAGGGTAGCAATTCTCCACGTCATGGCCGGGAGCGCCAGAATGATAAACACAATGCAATTCGAGCTTATACCACCACTGAGGGTTAGTAGGTATAGTCGGTGGGTCTCTTGGAGTAATCAACTTCCTCTCTATCAAAGAGGGATATAATTCTGCGTACGTCATCGGAATAGGATCGAAGGTGACCCTTTTCCTCTCGTAACTCGTGCTGGTTTGATTACTGTTTCAAGGCTGGTAGGCCTGCTGTTGCGGACGGTGTTGTTGTTGTTGATATTGCTGAGGTGGTTGCTGATTGTTGTTATGTTGCTGATACTATTTGATTATCTATGAATACCGGTGCTATATGAGCCACCTGGTGCTGGTTACTGGCTGGACGCACAGTCTTCCTCCTCACAGAGGGTCTTCTTGGTTTCATATGGGAGGTCATCTTTCTTCTTTGCAAACGCCCCATAACGTTTGGCAGAAGAGCCTTCTTCTCTGGTCAGACGTCCTTCTCTGACCCCTTATTCTAAATGCATCCCCATATTCACCATCTCGGTGAAGTCAGAAGGAGCGCTAGCAATCATCCGCTCATAATAAAAAGAACTTAAGGTCTTCAAAAATATCTTAGTCATCTCTTTCTCTTCTAGCGGAGGCACGATCTGTGTTGCCACCTCTCGCCACCTCTGGGCGTATTCTTTAAATGTTTCTTTGTCCTTCTGGGACATGGCCCTCAATTGATCCCTATCGGGAGCCATATCCACATTGTACTTGTATTGCTTGACGAAGGCCTCGCCAAGGTCGTTGAAGGATCGGGTGTTCGCACTGTCTAACCCTATATACCATCTCAGGGCGGCACCGGACAAACTGTCCTGAAAGTAGTGAATGAGTAATTGGTCATTATCGGTTTGAGTTGACATCTTCCTGGCATACATGACCAGGTGGCTGAGAGGACAAGTATTTCCCTTGTACTTTTCAAAGTCAGGGACCTTGAATTTTACAGGGATCTTCACGTTTGGAACCAAGCAGAGATCGGCATCAGACTTGCCGAAAAGATCCTTTCCTCTGAGAGTTTTCAATTCCTTGCGAAGCTCAAGAAATTGATCATTCATAGCATCCATCTTCTCATAAACATCTGGGCCCTCACACGGCTCAGAATGATAGATGGTGTCGTCTACTCTAGGCAGAGTATGCACGACAGGAGGAGGAACAACAAGGACCGGGCTAGATACCAGCATAGAAGCAAAGGTGGGAGCAGGACCCTCGGGCATGAAGTTAGGAGGCATCCCCCACGGGAACCCGGTTGGCATGGCCGTTGGAGCAAAGTGTGCACTGGCTGCAGGCACAGTAGAGGAGACAATTTCGGAGATAACTGTCCTCTAGGGAGGAGTTGAAGGCGTTGGAGAAGACTGGCTCTGGGCAGCCATGAATGACTCCATCAGGGCAGTCAATCTGGCTACTTCCTCCTTGAGTTCTCGGTTCTCTTGTTCTAAATGATCCATCAGTCTTGATGAGTTGGCTCTGGTGTAGTACCGGTGAGTCAGCTTGTCTTCAAAATAAATGAAGAGCACAGAGTTAGACCACAGGACCAGAGGTCGGAAATAAAACCTGCTTATGCACATGATGCATGTAATGTTGGTGCATATGATTTGTTTTTTATTTCAGAGGAACCTTTTAGAGTTCTATTTGCAAATTTCGGGAAATATTACATTTGTATCTCATATGAAAACATCTCGTCAATGATATCTGGAAAATGTTTTTTTACATCAAAGAAGTACAACATTGGTAACCAAGATACAATATGAGAGAAAAGGAAAATGATCATCCTATAGATCCCCTAGAAACAATCATCTAGAGCTCGGGATACAGGAAGATAAGATGCACGAAGCCTCTTCACCTCCTCCTCATAAGCTGCCTCCATATCTGCCTTTTCCTTGGCGAGTCGATCATACTTCCTCTTCCAGAATCGGGAAGACTGAGGAAGTAGAGAAGTCCATGCATCGTCAAGATCATCAATGACCTGATGCTCAAGAAACTCTATCAAAGCATCTTTCTCCTTAATCTGCTGATGCAACTCTTCACGTTCACGGATCCAGGCACGTGAACGGTCTTTGTCTCTCGACTCCTCTACTCCTTGATTAGGGAGGGTTGAAGGCCTAGCCATAATCATAGGTGTAGGTCTCGGATACTCGTAAGGCATGAGATACTCAGACGCTCTCTTCCTAACCCAAGAAGTGTAAGGCTCCAAAGCGATGCAATTCTTTGGACCCAACTCCTTCCTTCCTTTCTGTCGCATCCGCGAAAATCAACCGGCGGGAAAAAACAAACAAACAGAGTCGCCACCGTGCGTTATTTATCCCAAAAGAGGGAAAGGAAACGCTCGAAGTAAACCTGGAAAAGACATGGTCTCGCGACCAAAGAGGGATGGGATCGGGAGTCAGTTATGCGAAGGGAAGGTATTAGCACCCCTACGCATCCGTCGTACTCGACGGGATCCACGCTCAAAAGGATAGAAGAAAGGTTGCTAAACACTGCTCAAAAGAATGCACGCACACTGGAAGGAAACACAGATGGAAAAAGAGGGGGAAACGGGCTCGCTAGGATATCACATCCTATGCCTACGTATCTCATCTGGAATGAGAATCAGAGCTACCGTAGTTCGGCTCACGCACGCCGAAACAAAACCCACGCAGGAAACCGACTGCCAATCGCTGGACTTACGTCAGACTCCACCCAAACAAGCACACACAGGAAACCAACTGCCAATCACTGGACTTATGTCGGACTCCAAACACACACAAAAGGGGTTAGCCGGACGCTGAGTCGTCAAAAAGCAACAAAAAAGTTGAACAAACAAGCTAACAGGGAGTCTGGTACTCGAGCCTACTAGCTGTCAAACAAACACACACAAAAAGAAAAGGGTGCCCGGAGAGATCTCGTATGATCTCCTGCCTATGTACCTCGTCTGGTATAAGGATCAGGGCGACGTAGTTCCCCTTAACAGGGAAAAAACTTCTAACCTAACCAGAGACTGGGAAATGACAAACTAGAAGGGAGCCTGACTCGAGCCTAATAGTTATCATGCAATCCACAATGGTCCTAGGTTGAGGTTTCTATCTAACTTGCACAGGGAGCAAGCTATCCTAAACAGCACAGTCAAACAACACAAGCACAATAAACAATCACACACACTATATGCAATCAATTGGGTTCATACAAGGTTAGGCTGTGAAACACAAGCCAACTGGAATCGGGTGTAGTTAGCTCTTAACCCTAACATTGAGAGTTAGGGTGAAGCAGATGAAATGGGAAGTGAGGATAAGACCTCACAGCTCTTAGCCCTGGCCTGGGAGAGCTTGACTCAGAATAGAAGATGTGGGAGTTCAGAATGTAGGAACTCTTCTCCACACATGACTGACACAACATAGATCTTGGGTTATTATCCACAATGCATCAACACAAGGTGTGTGAGCAAAGTGAATGACACACTGAGTAGTAGGAGATGGATTACACATCTCTTTTATCTACCAATTGCCTCTTAAGAGGTCTTTACCTGCTTGGCACAAAAGTAAACATTCACAAGCATTGCCTCTTAAGGAGGGCTTCAGACAGGTGCCTGCCCACATAACAGGACAGGTCTTCCAGACTACATGAAGTCAAAGGAATTATACCTCAATGGTTAAGCAATCCAGCAAAGCAAAGTTCACAATGAACTTAAAGCAACTTAAGTACCTGTGGAAACATCAGACAAATCAGTACAATGTTTAGACAAACAGACAACAGTTAATAAGCAACAAACAATCCCAATGTACAAAATGTGTAAGCCAAAAGGCCAACTCAAAAGAGTCACCCTCAACCTACAAAAACACACAATGTTAGTAATCACAAGCAAACATCAATGCTCAAATGAATGGAGCATCACGAACCATGGAACTTGAATGCTTAACCTGAAATCAAAGCTCAAACATAAGCAACAAACCACTAGGTCAAAGCCTAGGGTCAAAGATGGAGAAAAATTCAAAACAGAAGCTGAAAATTAACATGAATCAACTTCAAACATATCTTGACACAATCCAAAAGGTCTCATATCAATATCATTAACCAAAAGCATTTCATGATCAATTGAAGTTCAAGGCAATTTTAAAGCTCAAATGTGATCAACCAGAATGAAAAATCTCAATTAAATCATAAATGATCCAAAAAATTCCAAGAAAATTCATGAGCAATCACAACATTCATAATATGCATCACACAAAAAACCAGGACAATTGGAGGTCATTTGGCATGGCAAATTCATCATATAAGTTGAACAAGCAAAGGTGTGACACAAATTGTCACACCAACTTAGCACAAGCATAAAACAGAGATGACAATTGATAAAAATACCAAATCAACACCAAAATGTTAAGCAACATGTCTAGTTATAGCATGCAAAATTTCATGAGCATTGGATCAAAGACCAGCATTTCACAAATGAATAAGCAAGGCAATGTCAAAATAGCATACATGTTCAAATTCCCTAGCACCAAAAAATATCCAGCCAAGCACAATTTTCATTTTAATGATCATAAAAAACTAGACAAAAAATGCAACACAATGCAAAAAACCTAGCAATTTTTGGATCCATATTTAATTTGTTATGAATTTTTGAAGATGAGAAAAAAAATAAAAATCATGATATGAAGCATGTATATGAATAATGGAGGGAAAAGGAAAATATATGAAGGCATTTGAATAATTGGTGTGGCCAAGGATCGAACAGGGGACGAATTTGAAATAGTTGGCGCCAGCAGCATGAAACGTTGCGTTCCATTTATGTGCTGGCAAGCAAAGGCGCGGTCAACACAGTCAAACATGGGAGAGCCAATCAGACGCGTGCATGGGATTTTCATGAGCCAATCAGAACGCTAGCCCTAACAACACATGCAGCAACGCTTTTCTGTTGCCTAAAGAATCAAAACCGTGGCCAAAAAACTGGAGTTCATCTTCTTCGACACGCATGCATATGAACAGTAGCATCTCAAGAACATCAAGAACAAATTTACCAGAACTCTCAATTAAGGACATCAACAGGTAGTATATTCCATGGAGATCACGAATCAATGAACATTTAATCATAAATCAAACACATCAAAGAGAATCGAGCAAATCAAATTTCATGCATGGAACTTTAATCTACCATAACTCATTCAATATTGCACTAAAATTCGCGATTCAAAGCTCAGAATCATCAACACATCAAGATCTATAACATCATAGCAAAGGAATTCAAAATTACGAGATGCGATTTATAACCTCTTGTAGAGCAGATCCTTTGAATCGTGTTATCCAAGCCTTGTGATGCTCCAATGTTCCTCTATGAAGCTTGTATGGATGCTTGGATGAAAGCTTGAAGTTCAATTGCACTTGATTCCACCAGAATTTGGATTCACCATGGATGAGTTCAAGCTTGCATATGCTTCAAACAGGCACGATTTCATGTGAATTCTCTTCCAAACTTGCTCAGTGATACTTCAAGATGATGAATCAAGCAATGGAATGTGATTTGTTTGAAGAAATTGAAAGAAAATTTGAGAGAAAAAGTTTGGAGTTTGAGATCTAGATCTGAAATTATGAGAGCTAAACTGAAAAACAGTTATGGTTTAGGCTTATATAGGTTCCGCTAATCATGCTTTAATCAAGTTTAAGCCAATGCAAAGTGTAATTAGTAAGAATGAGGTGTAAGTGCAAAATGTGACTTTTCACCCTATGCATGAAATGCATGGTGAATAGTGCACGAATTTGCTTTCAAATTCACTTCAAATTTCATTTTGGAGCCAATGGTAGTGGAAAAAAAGATCAAGCCATGCACCAATTTTAAACTTCATATTTTCCCTCCAAAAATCAAGTGAATTTCCAAATGTTCGTGTGATGATAATTTGTACAATGCAATGCATGATTTGGAAACTAGAGGTCAAAATAAGAACAATGCAAAAAGAGCCATCCAATTTGGAGTTTTGGCTGAGAAGTTATGCCCATTTGAATCTTCAAGTACACTTTGCCATGTTTTGATCATATCTCCTTAACCACACATGAGAAATTGATGATCTTGGACTTTTTGGAAATGGGAGAGAAAGATCTACAACTTTCATGTTCAACAAAATTTCATTTGAAGCTTTCTTGATGATGTAATATTGAGTTGAAAACCTTTCCATTTTTGGCAAATTCAAATTATAGGTCACTTTCTATTTTTGGAAAGCTTTATCCTGACTTTAAAATCTTCAACGTTGATGTTTTAAATGTCAAATGAGACTTGTTTGAACATGAATGAAGTATTTCTAATCACTTCCCACCTCCAAATCCAACAGTTGACCTGACAGTTGACTTTTGTTGACTTTTGTGGTTGATAGACGACTTGGTCATGCACAGATGATTTTGAGCCTCAACCACTTGATGAAATAAATCCAACATGAAACCCTAGCTTATACAAGCTCCATAAAATCATATGATGATCTCCATCTCAATAAAGACCTCATCTCCCTAAAAAACCCTGATTGGCATAATGCAACTGATTAGGGTTGACCAGAGGTCAAAACCCTAATCCCAAGGAATCTTATCAGAAATAATGAACCATGATGATGATGATGTACCATTTCAACCAAGATAATACTCAATCTCCTTGAGGAACCAAGAAACCCTAATTGAAGAACAAACCTCAGATGATTGGTGATCAATTCAATAAGACCCTTAGGCTTGCATCTCTTAACCTCTCCATCTTCTGAGAAAGACTTTGGAGGATGACTTGCTTGTTCTCACATGATATGCAATATGTAATGCCTAAAGTCCTGCAAAATGAAAATGCAATAAGCTAAGCTAGTCCCAAGAGAGGAGGGCAAATTTTGAGGTGTTACACTTTCCTATGAATCTTGCGCCAAGCGCGAACCATCCTGGCTTTCAAGTTTTGGGGATCTTTACCCTCCTGAAAGAACACACCCTCTAACAGAATGTTATTAGGTTTATCCTTTAGGGGGAACCCAAGCTGACGACGTGCCAAAACTGGGTTGTAGTTAATCACACCACATGTACCAAGAAGAGGCACATTGGAGAATTCACCATAAGAGTCAATAATCTGCACATCATCATACGCACGGTTGTACTAGGAGATATCATCATTAGTGAGAGACATAAGTCTCGTAGACCACCGTAGACATCCCTTGTTCTCCTTAAAGGCGACCGTCTGCGGTAAGTGAGAAATAAACCACTTATACAACAGAGGCAAACAACACACAATGGCGCCACCACCCTTTGCATTCCTCATATGCAAAGAGAAATAAGCATCACCCAACAGAGTCGGAACGGGATTAAGAGTAGAGAAGATCCTAATAGCGTTCACATCCACAAACTTGTCGATGTTAGGGAACAACACTAACCCATAGATGAGAAGTACAAATATGGCCTCAAAGGCATCCTCACTCATGGCCTTCCCATACATAGTAGCTTGAGCAATGAGGAACTCGGAAGGGAGACCTTGAATTCCACTTTTGGTAGTCATATGAGCACCAACCAGAGATTCATCTATGTGCAACATGTCTGCTATCTCTTGAGAAGTAGGAATACTCTCCAAGCCACTGAACGGTAACTGTTCTAGAATCAGTATACACACAAGATAAGCATACTCCTCAAGTGTAGGCAAAAGCTGAAAGTCCGGAAATGTGAAGAAGCGATACAGAGGATCATAAAACTGCACCAATACACTCATCAATCCTTCATCCACCTGAGTAGTCGGGAGAGGAAGAGGCTTCCCAAAACGAGCTTTAAAACCCAAAGGATCTAATACATAGGATGTCAAATTCCTTAGCTCTTTCAAATCTGGTTGTCTGAAGCTGTACTTCTTTGTATTCCTTCTTTGTCTTTCCATGTCTGAAAATTTGCAAATAGACCTCTTAAGTTCCTTGAAAACACTCTTATTATTTTGATGATATGAATGCAAATGGGTGCATGAATGCATGAATGCAACAATCACACTCAATGATCAAGCAAAGCACACCAAACAACGGTCATGGGATGGATCATATTATCCTTAATATCAATCATCCATTTTGGTGGATTATGGTTTACACCTTATCGACACCCAAGTTCCATTGATATTAAGGATATACGAACGGATCAACCATGAATCAAGGGTTTGTTGCAAGTCACGAGCATGGAGTCTCGGTTAAGAACCACTCAAAGGGAGTGTACTAAGGTTTAAACCTGCCAAACATGTTCTACAAGAGGTTCCCATAGTCATCATCCCATCTTTCGGATATTATCGGAGAAACGAATACTCGTATTCCAAAAATATTCTCAAGAGAGACTCTTATGAGTGTAGTATCGCGTAACAATCGTATCAAATCTTACACTTGAACGACTTTCGCACTACATCCTAAGAATAGGCCAAGATGGGCTTGGTAAACTAAAGTCATTGACTTCTAGGGTCTATATTGGAAAGAGTAATGTCTAACCACAACTTACTTGTGTGACATTATTGATCCCAACATGACCTCCACCAAGTGAATGGGCTTCCAAGTTAACTTGCTAAGGAATAACTCCACACAAGTCAACAAGACTATGCCATTCTCCTATCCTAAGTGCACTCGAGTTCGGGTATAGAACTCATCTCACAAAGATCACCAAGCATACAAAGAATTAATATTCAAGCAATTCAACCCTTACATACAATACAGTAACCCCAAATTGCACGAAAATATGTCACAAAACAAATATACAATACAAAACAACAAACATGAAAAGTAGGCAAAACCCACTAGGCAAATGTTCCCCAGCAGAGTCGCCACTTTTCTGTAGCGGGGTATTCGTTACCATTAGAGATATTGACTAAATCCAAGGTAAATCATACAAGTCGAGTCGCCACCGCGCTTCTATTTATCCAAAAGAATGGTTAGAAAGCGAACAAAAACCTAAAAGTTTTTAAAAAAAAACTAGTAAAAGGAACAGAGATCTGGGTAAGGGGGTTGGTTATGCAATGGGAAGGTGTTAGGCACCCAAAACATCCTAGGTACTCCTAGGGAGCCCTTTTCACATTTGTTGTAAAGGTTGGTATTTTGTGAAAATTTGTTTTGTGCAAACATGATTGAAGGGATGAGAGAAGAATATACAAGTTATTTACAATTTTTGTTTGAATGGATGAACCCATTGCCTACGTACCATCTTTAAAAAAAGATTAGGATCAAAACCTCGTAGTTCGGGGTAAAAATCTCAAAAATGAGTTGGTGAATTGATTGGTCCAAAAGCCTTAAGGTCTTTTGTTATCCAAGGGAGAAAACTCAACCTAAAACAACAAATCCACCATGTGAGGATAGCTTCAACATGCTAGTGAGGGGTTAACCCTATAATAAGCATGGAAGACTCATTGTCCATCACTAAGGATATAGGTGAGTATTACATCTACCTCAAGGATAACTCAAACCTAATAGCTAAAGGTTATGAAAAATTTGATTAAGTAAATGGCCATTGAAACCACAAAAAGTATTTGGATGGGTTGTATTTACCAATGAAAATTATTTACAAAATGGTCAAAGTTGACTTAAAGATTCAATTCAAAATAAGTATTAGGAAAAGAAAGTTTGAAAATCAAAAGCATAAGGCTTAGGTTTCTAATGTTGAAAAACAAATGTTAAATGTTTGCACAAAGAGTTTTGGCTTGGGTTAGAGTGGAGAGAAGAAGAAGAATGGCTATGGTCCTAAACATACAAGGGGTAAGGAATAGGAAACAAAACCATAAAAGGAGTCCCTCTCTTGAAATCATATTGATGATCCAAGTAGCTCCCCTCCTTTGGAATAAGCAATCACAAGTATAAACTCAAGCAATCAACAATCAATAATTCTTGGACAAGATTCCTCAAGACATCTTGGACCTCTCTCTTAGGAACTCATGGTAATGGTTCCTCAATTAGGCTCAAGTTGGAATCCCTAGCACAAAGAAAACACACATCAAAAAGTTCTATAATCACAATCAAAGAATAGACAAGAGGGAGTTTAGAATATGGTCCTTTCAATGTTCATCTTTTAAGCTTTAAGCATTCTAAAGGCAGGAGGCCTAGTTACTCTTTGACATTTAAGCACTCTAAAGGCATGAGGCCTAGTTGCTTTTCAAATTCCATTTGCTTGGGTAAGGTCCTAAGTTCTAAGTCCATTTTTATTCAATTCTTGGCATTTGGTCCACAACAAACAGACAAACACAAGCACACAAGATATATTCACAAATATATACCCAAGTGGGCAAAAGGCAAATGGCATTAACATAAACATGTGCTCCAATGAGAAAAGGAAAAAGCAAATGAATAATATGTGCAAGAATTGTAAAATTGCATAAAAGTAAAGTGCATAAAATAAATGTTAATTGTTAGTGGTTAATGGTTAGTGTGCCATAAGGCAAATTTAGCGCTATGTTAAGCAATCGTAATTGGACTTATGTAGAAGTCACAACTATCTGAGGCCGGTCAATAATAATGTAGGAAACAACACAAGTTAGGAGTCTTGATTAGTGAATCAAGTCCCAACAACTTGCCATGCCAAAAAGAAGAAGAAAATTGATCTTGTATTGGTTTAAGCCTTTTGCATGATTTAGGAAACAACCTATCCTTAATGCAAAGTCATTCACTTGATCAATGGATCAAGATGAATTAGATTTGGATCAAGGAAGATTAAGTCTCCCTAATCAATGCTAACTTATCAACCTTCAACTCATTGATCAAAAAGAAAAAAGAAGAAGAAGAAGGAGATGAATAAGAGAAATGGAAATGGCAAAATTAAAGTACATTAAATGAAATAACATGTACCAATCCACATATGTTGACCAATGACATTGAAAGTCAAAGTCAAACAATCAAAAACAGAAGTGAGATGAAGATTGGAAGTCAAGAAATGAACAAAGTATTTTTGGCATTTTTTTAATATTTAAAATAAACTTGAATTAAAATAAATGAAAAGGTCAAACTTCAAAATCACTTCAAATCAACTTTGAAAAGTCCAAGTGATTTATCCTAAGTTCAACAAGGTCAAACAAAGTTTGACAAAAAATTTCAGCATTTTTAAAAGTCAGAAACTATTTTTAATCAATTAAAAATAAATAAAAATAACCTAATTGAACTAAAATCTCAAATAAATCTCAAATCAATTGGAAAATTGATGAGAATATTTTTCATAGATCCATCATCATTCAAATAGGTTAAGAAAATATTTTTGCATTTTTTGAATATCAAAAACTATTTAAAATGAATTAAAAATAACCAGAAAAGAGAAAATTCACAAAAAATATCAAATGACAAAATAAAAAATATTAAAAATCAGAAATAAAAACTAGAAATTATTTGGAGACTAATGCAATTGGTCCCATAATTTTTGGATTAAAAATGAGAGAGATATTTATTTTTGAAATAAAAGGGAATTAAAGAAAATAAAAATCAAAAAATAAAAATGGCAAAAAACGAGAGCCCTTGGATCTGAGCTCATCAATTTAGCTGGCAGATCCAAGCATCCAGAGGCGCACGCTCATGGTGAACCTTAGCCAACCGCGTCACACAAAGAATTAAAAAAAATTATAACAAACAAAGGCTGAGATTGAATCTGGAAATGAGATCCAACGGTCCAGGTCCAAACTGGCAATTGGAGGCCACCGGAGCCACCTTCTTCTCCGGTGAGCTTCCCAATTCCGGCCAGATTTGCAGGTTTTTAAACCTCCACCGATTGGCACGATCCTTATATCAAAATGAAGTTGGGGTGATGTACATCACCCCTGTAACCTTGAATCACACTCAAGATTCCTATAAATGGAGAAATCTGAGGTGGAAGATTCAAGTATGGAAAATGCAGATCAAAGAAAAACAAAATTGAAGCTACCACTAGCTTGCCTCTCAAGTGAGGACTTCAGAAAACACTTTGGCCAGGCAAATAGATCAATATATGATGAGTTTCGAAGAAAATACCAGTTGGTGAATGAACTTGAATTCTGGAGATTTAAGCTCGATTCCTTGCTTGCTTTACCAAAACAGAAGATCAGTGAGATGAATGATGAAGGTTTAGAAGCTCTAGATCCAATAATTAAACCAGATGTAGTTGAATTTTGGATCTGAAAATTTTTAGAGAAAATGAACTAGCTTCTTTAGTAATGGCTATGGAGAGAATTCTGTAGCATTTCAGGTTGAATCAGGGATCATTTTTGAATGGAATAGGGTCTCTATTTATAGAGGAAATGGCAAGGAGAATGTGATTAAAGTCGTGTGCATGAATTTGGATAATCCTTGCATGGGCTTGCATGATCATGCACAAGGCCCAAAACCAAAGCCAAATGCAATCTGAGATCAAACCAAGGTGAAATGGACGTGTGAGCTGAATGGCAAATGCTTGTGCATCAAGATTTCATGTGAATTCCATATTTTGACCTAAACATTCACCTCTTCGAAAGTCCCATTTGAAAAATCTAAACATGACCATGTGAGTAATGGTTGGAAAGGTCTTGATGTAAGGAACAATTGTTATGTTGGGCACAAATCCATTTGAAATGTGGAAATTTATGAAACTTGAGTTTAAAGGGCAAGGCGCATGACAAGTCAAGGCAAGGTTTCTAATTTTGACCAATTTTCAAGCCCCTCTGTTTTGTTGATGCAAGCCTCAAATGGAAAAACCTCCAATATAAAAGTTGTAGATCGCTTCAATACAATAAAAATGGACTTAAATTTTGCATCATTTGGATTTTTGATGAAAGAGTTATAGGCACTTGAAGTTGGACATTTTTGCCTTTTAATGCCTTTGGTCAAAAAGGACCTATAATGTCTTGCATTATCACATGTACTTCCTTTGAGATTTTGAAATTTTGTGCAACATAACATTTGAAGTAGACATCTTAAGATTTCCAATTCATTTGATCCCACCAAAAAATAATACAAAATGAGAGAGTTATGTCCTTGGGAAGTTGACACAAAATTAGGGTTTCAGTCAAAATGACCTATAATGTTTTAAAATGGATCATGACCTTCCATGCTTTAAATGAATTTGTGATGAACATGAAAGTTGTTCATATGGTTCTTAAAAACATTTTTTCTCTTGGGGTCATCTTCATTTGACAAACACATTAAAAGTTAGGTCTCAGTGGATTTCAAAATAGTTAGATGAATTGACTGATCAACTTCTCAAGTCCACAACTCATACCTTGATGAATTGATGATTGAGGACACTCAAATAAGTTCAAATATGCATGAAATGATGAATTAAATAACTTCCCTTGATTGTATTTGATCATGGGCTGAGGTTGCTTCATGAGCAAGGCATTGTTGTACACAGATGAATTAGGGTTTCTTGAAGAACAAGACCTCAAACCCTTTGACTTGTTTTGATCAAAATGATGAATTAAGATACTAGGGAGGCATATTTGATGGATGAGAGCTTTGGGAACCATTACCATGCTTGCTCTCATCTTTTCTTGGCCATGTCATTGCACAAAGGATCTCCTAGAAGCTTTTGACCTTGTGATTGCTCAAGCTACAAACAAAAGATGTTAGTGACATATTTTTGTGCTTTTGGTTAGTAAAAAAAATGAGAAAAGAAATGATATACAATTCAAGCATGCTTGGTGATCTCAAACCACTCACAAAGAGTCCCACCCAAAGGCAAGGGGAACCAAGATGCTTATGATCCTTAAGGCTTTTTGCAAATGCAATGTTATGATATCATGAGGGATCTTAGGGACAAATTTGGGGTCTTACACTTACCTCATTTCCTGATTAAATTATTCAGTGGACCCTTCGTGTGCATATTTTCATCTGTTTGATTCATCTGTTATCTTTTATACTTGTTTCTCTCATTCATGCTTCTATTGTTTGATTATTTAACATATTCATACTCACATGCATTGTTTAATGTTCCATTATTTCATTGTTTGATTCTTTGATTTGATTATATACATGTTTATTTATCTGCTTTGTTTGATAACTGTTGCCTACTTGTATGATGTATGAGGCATATATTCTTATTGTTTGTTTGCCATGAATAATCCCCATTCATAACAAATGTACCCCTCTCCCATAAAGTGTATAATATTTATTTCTTTATTTCTTTAGTCACCTGTTAATACAAGAATTAAAACGAATATCCGATAACCATTTCAAAATAAGATCAAAAGCTCGATCCAACGTCGAGTAATCATTTTCAAAACTTAACAAAACCAGCACGCGTTCATCCATCCTCTTGTAAGTCGATTGCCTCAGGCATCACCATCTACCTGTAAGTCGATCGCCTCCGGCATCTCCATCTACCCTTATCCATAACTCCTCTCCGCGTTCCATCCGTCGACTCTTGTTCCGTTTAGGTAGCACCCATTAGGTAGAACCCTTTGTATGATAACATAGGTAGAATTTCCTTATTCTTTGCATGCTAACATTAGGTAAATGTTCCCCTTTGTAAATCCTAACACATAGGTCCATATTGCATGACAACTCTAGAGCAGAGCTTCCCCACTTTTAGACCTTCTGTGCGTCTCCGATCTTGTGGCATGTCAGACCGTTCTATTGCAAAGAGGTAACTGCCTAAGACTCGATTCAGCGAGCTGCGACACCTACTGCTAGGATGTGAACACACTTCCCACCCTCATTTGACACAGCTGGTGTCCTCTTTTGTAAGTCCATGTTCAGATAGAAATCCTTAACCCCTAGTTATCTGAACTACATTTTGCTCTGATTCTCATTCCAGATGAGATACGTAGGCATAAGACGCGACGTCTTAGCGAGCACACATCTCTTTAGCCCATAGGTAGCCGAGCTACGAAGACTCTGATTCTCATACTCAGATGAGATACGTAGGCAGTGGATGTGACATCCTTGCGAGTCATTTTCTTTTGACCTTCTCTTAGTAAATAGTACCTTAGATATACCAACACCCTTTAGACGAGAACAACAAGAGTGGATTCCGTAGAGTACTACGGATGCGTAGGGGTGCTAATACCTTCCCTTCGCATAATCGACTCCCGAACCCTAGATTTGGTTGCGAGACCTTGTCTTTTCCTTCTCTTCAGGTTTTCTTCGATCATTTCCTTTCCCTCCTTTGGGATAAATAACGAACGGTGGAGACTCTTTTGTTTCTTTTCCTTCGTCGGTTGTTTTTCGCCTGGTTGCGACAGCTGGCGACTCTGCTGGGGAGTATCATTTGCCTAGTGGGTTTTGCCTACTTTTCATATTTGTTGTATTGTATGGTATCTTGCTTTATGACATATTTTTGTGCAATTTGGGATTACTGTATTGTATGTAATGATTGAATTGCTTGAATATTAATTCCTTGCATGCTTGGTGATCTTCGTGAGATGAGTTCTATACCCGAACTCGAGTGCACTTAGGATAGGAGAATGGCATAGTCTTGTTGACTTGTGTGGAGTTATTCCTTAGCAAGTTGACTTGCAAGCCCATTCACTTGGTGGAGGTTATGTTGGGATCAATAATGTCACACGAGTAGTCGTGGTTAGGCATTACTCTTTCCAATATATGCCTTAGAAGCCAAGGACCTTAGTTTACCACGCCCATCTTGGCCTATTTTTAGGACGTAGTGCGAAGATCGTTCAAGTGTAAGATTTGATACGATTGTTACGCGATACTACACTCATAAGAGTATCTCTTGAGAATATTTTTGGAATACGAGTAGTCATTTATCCGATAATATCCGAAAGATGGGATGATGACTATGGGAACCTCTTGCAGAACATGATTGTCAGGTTTAACCATAGTACACTTCCTTTGTGTGGTTCTTAACCAAGACTCCATGCGCGCGACTCGCAACAAACCCTTGATTCGTGGTTGATCCGTTCTTGTGTATCCTTAATATTAATGGAACTTGGGTGTTGATAAGGTGTAAACCATAATCCACCAAAATGGATGATTGATATTAAGGATGACTTGATCCATCCCATGACCTTTGTGTGGTGTGATTTGCTTGATCCTTGAGTGTGATTGTTGCATCCATGCATCCATGCATTCATACACATCCATATCATCAACAATGAGAAAACTTTAAAGGAACTTAAGAGGTCTATTTGCAAATTTTCAGACATGGATAAGCAAAGAAGGAATACGAAGAAGTACAGTTTCAGACAACCAGACTTGAAAGAGCTAAGGAATTTGACATCCTATGTACTAGACCCCTTGGGTTTCAAGGCACGTTTTGGGAAGCTTCTATCTATACTGACTACTCAGGTGGACGAAGGATTGATGAGCGTATTGGTGCAGTTCTATGATCCCTTGTAACGTTGCTTTACTTTTCCGGATTTCCAGCTTTTGCCCACGCTTGAGGAGTATGCCTATCTTGTGGGCATACCTATCCTAGACCAGTTGCCGTTCAGTGGCTTGGAGAGAGTTCCTTCTTCTCAAGAGATTGCTGATCTGTTGCGTATAGATGAATCTATTATTGATGCTCATATGACTACCAAAGGTGGAAGTCAAGGTCTCCCGTCTGATTTCCTCATTGATCAAGCTACTATGTTTGGGAAGGCCATGAGTGAGGACGCCTTTGAGGTCATATTTGTACTTCTCATCTATGGGCTAGTGTTATTCCCCAACATCGACAAGTTTGTGGATGTGAACGCCATTAGGATTTTCTCTACTCTTAATCTCGTTCCTACTCTGTTGGGTGACACTTATTTCTCTTTGCATATGAGGAATGCAAAGGGCGGTGGTACCATTGTGTGTTGTTTGCCTCTGTTGTACAAGTGGTTTATTTCGCACTTGCCTCAAACGCTCGCCTTCAAGGAGAACAAAGGATGTCTATGGTGGTCCACGAGACTTATGTCTCTCACTAATGATGATATCTTTTGGTACAACCGTGTATATGATGGTGTGCAGATTATCGACTCTTGTGGTGAATTCTCCAATGTACCTCTTCTTGGTACATGCGGTAGAATTAACTACAACCCTATTTTGGCACGTCGTCAGCTTGGGTTCCCCCTAAAGGATAAACCCAATAACATTCTGTTAGAGGGTGTGTTCTTTTAGGAGGGTAAAGATCCCCAAGGCTGGAAGGGCAGGATGGTCCGCGCTTGGCGCAAGATCCATAAGAAAGGAAGGAAGGAGCCAGGTCCGAAGAACTGTATCGCTTTGGAACCCTATACCTCTTGGGTTAGGAGGAGAGCTTCCGAGTACCTCATGCCTTATGAGTATCCAAGACCCACACCTTTGGTTGTGGCTGAGCCTTTAACCCTCCCTAGCCAAGGAGTAGAGGAGTTGAGAGACAAAGACTGTTCGCGTGCTTGGATCCGTGAACGAGAGGAGTTGCTTCAGCAGATCAGAGAGAAGGATGCTTTGATAGAGTTCCTTGAGCACCGGGTTATTGATGATCCTGATGACGCATTGACTTCTCTACTTCCTTAGTCTTCCAAGTTTTGGAAGAGGAAGTATGATCGACTCGCTAAAGAGAAGGCAGATGTGGAGGCAACCTATGAGAGGGAATTGAAGAGGCTTCGTGCAGCTTATCTTTCGGTCTCGAGGGCTTTGGACGATTGCTTCTAGGGATCCATAGGATGTTCATTTTCCTTCTCTCTTGTATTGTATTTGGTTACCAAGACTATACTTCTTTGGCGTAAAAACATTTCCAAAATTTTCAAATAAGACTCTAAAGTTCCTCTGATATAAAAATTAAATCAGAAGCATTGCATGCATCATGTTTATCTATTCCTAGGGGTTTATATCTTCTTCTTGATTCTAGTCGGGGTTTTCTTACACTGTTTATCTAATGTGAGACTGGAATCAAGGGGTAGAATACCCTTTGAAATTGATAAACATGTCATTGCATTTGCATATTCATTAGCATGTCTTACATAACAGGTATCGCCGCAGTGTTCTCATCTTGTTTGGTATTCTATTATTAGGAAAGCTGACTCAGGCATTCACCGATACGATACCCGAAGGAACCAACAGAGAGCAATGGAAGGTTTACAAGCAGAGCTCGCTGAGATGAGGATTCACATGAATCAGTTCATGGAAGTGGTCCAAGGAGTGGCTCAGGGACAATAGGAGATTAGATTGTTGGTACAGGGGAATCCCCCTACTACTCAACCGGAGGTTGTGGCTGATCCTCCCGCTGGAGAGGCTAATGGACCCAATGGACCGGGGCCTATCCCAATCCTACATGGCAACCTTGGTCAACAACCCATCCATGATGATCAGGAGGATCAATTCCCCCTGCTTTAGGAGGACTTTGGCATGGCCATGGTATGGACCCTATGTTTCGGAGACTGGAAGAGAGGTTGAAAGTTGTTGAAGGGCATAATGCTCTTTGTGTGGATGTTGCTGACTTGGAGTTGGTCCCAGGCGTGAGAGTTCCGCCAAAATTCAAAGTCCCTGTGTTTGATAAGTACAATGGCAACTCTTGCCTGAAGACTCATGTACAAGCTTACTTCCGCAAGATGATCGCGTATTCTGATGATGAGAAGCTGCTCATGTACTTCTTCCAGGACAGCCTAGCTGGGGCATCCTTGGAGTGGTATATGAGGTTGGACAGAGCCCATATTCGCTGCTGGAGAGACTTGGTTGAGGCCTTTGTGAAGCAATATCAGTACAATGCGGATATGGCACCTGACAGGACTCAGCTCCAGAATCTGTCTCTCAAGAGCAACGAGTGCTTCAAAGAGTATGCTCAACCCTGGAGAGAGTTGGCTTCCCGTGTTCAGCCTCTGATGTTGGAAACAGAGATGGCCAACATGTTTATGAACACACTACCTGGATCTTATTTGGAGCGTCTGGTGGGTTGCAACGCCTCGAATTTTACTGATGTGGTCTCTACCGGTGAGAGGGTGGAGAACTACTTGAAGACATGTAAGATCCAAAATGGGGTTGGATCATCTTCGAGGTCAAAGAAGCCGTTCTTAGGAGGACAGAAGAAGAGAGAAGGGGATGCAAATGTTGTGTCTTCTTATCAGAGCAGAGGTAACCGAAGGAGCAGTTTTCAGAATTACCATCAACAACCTTATGTTGCAGCAGTGACCATTCCGGCTGCAGCACCAGTGCAACAACAACAACCTCAACGTCAACAAAATCAATACCAACATCAATAGGGTAACATACCTTCTTATCAACAGAGACAGCGGATGATGGATAGGCGTTTCGACACTCTTCCGATGTCGTATGCCCAGTTGCTTCCCAACCTTCAACATTTGTAACTTGTGCAGTTACGCACTTTGGCTCCTCCCGTTGGCAGGCTTCCAGTGGGTTATGATGCTAATACTAGGTTTAATTTCCACTCTGGGGCACCTGGCTACACTATTGAGAACTGCAATGCTTTTAAGCACGTAGTTCAGGACCTTATTGATTCAAAGGCCATTAACTTTGCATCGGCTCCTAATGTTGTCAACAATCCTATGCCGCAGCATGGTGGAGCAAGTGTTAACATGGTAGAAGATGAGGATAGTGATTGCAACATTGACAACTGGGTGCGTTCAAGGGTCCCGGGTGAAGTTCTCCGCAACTGGTCTTCTGAAGAGATTATCCAAGTCACTCTTCTTGAAGAGTAATTTTCTTTGTTTATTCATGCATATCCAAGTCTTACGTTCCGCCCAGGGCGTAATGACTCATTGTAGGGCTCATCTATGTGGATACCTGCATTTTTTATCATAAATGAAGGACGTCTTTTTGCATTCAAATATTTTGTTCATTGTCTTTCTATTTTTGCAGTTTTCAAAAATCAAAAATAAAAAAAAAATATACATTTGGCAATGTTATGTTTAGTTTCCACTTCTTGTTCACACTCATAAGCACATACCATCACTCATGCAGATGCACGTCACCAGATCCTATTGATAACATTTTTGCTATGGCTCGCTTCGACTTTGAAAATCCAATCTTTCAAGCTGAAGAAGAGGGTGATGAAGACTGTGAACTCCCTGAAAAACTTGTCAGGTTATTAAAACAGGAGGAAAGGGCCATTCAGCCGCATCAAGAGTTTGTTGAAGTGATTAATCTCGGCACCGAGGACGTCAAGAGAGAGATCAAGATAGGGGTTGCTTTGGAAGATAATGTGAAGAAGGGGCTGATTGAATTGCTGCAAGAGTATGTTGACATCTTCGCTTGGTCTTATCAGGACATGCCAGGGCTTGACACAGACATTGTGGTACACCGTTTGCCTCTCAAAGAGGATTGTCCTCCGGTCAAGCAGAAGCTCAGAAGAACAAGACCAGAGATGGCTGTCAAGATAAAGGAAGAAGTGCAAAAACAGTTGGATGCAGGATTTCTAGCAGTTACAAATTATCCTCCATGGGTTGCAAATATTGTTCCAGTACCTAAGAAGGATGGAAAGGTACGAATGTGTGTTGACTACCGGGATCTGAACAGAGCTAGTCCTAAAGATGATTTCCCATTACCTCCACATTGACGTTTTGGTGGATAACACGGCTCAGTTCTCGGTATTCTCCTTCATGGATGGCTTTTTTGGCTATAACCAAATTAAGATGGCACCAAAAGACATGGAGAAGACAACTTTCATAACCCCATGGGGCACCTTCTACTACAAGGTGATGCCTTTTTGGTTTGAAGAATGTTGGGGCAACATATCAACGAGCTATGGTGACTCTTTTCCATGATATGATTCATCATGAAATCGAGGTTTATGTTGATGATATAATTGCCAAATCTCAGACGGAAGAAGAACATTTGGTGAATTTGCAGAAACTGTTTGAGCGTTTGAGGAAATTCAAGCTGAGGCTTAATCCGAACAAGTGTATTTTTAGGGTGAGATCTGGAAAACTGTTGGGTTTTATGGTTAGTGAAAAAGGGATTGAGGTGGATCCTGCCAAAGTGAAAGCGATACAAGAAATGTCTGAGCCAAGAACAGAAAAACAAGTTCGTGGTTTCTTAGGAAGGTTGAACTACATTGCAAGGTTCATCTCTCACCTAACAGCCACGTGGGAGCCAATGTTCAAATTGTTGAGAAAAGATCAGGCCATCAGGTGGAATGATGATTGCCAAAGGGCTTTCGAGAAGATAAAAGGGTATTTGCAGAATCCTTCAATCCTTATGCCTCCAATCCCAGGGAGACCGCTGATTATGTATTTGACAGTACTTGATAATTCCATGGGTTGTATTCTCGGTCAACACGACGAGACAGGTAGGAAAGAGCATGTCATCTACTACCTGAGTAAAAAATTCACAGATTGCAAGTTGAGATACTCAATGCTTGAGAAGACATGTTGTGCACTTGCATGGGCTGCTAAGCGATTGAGACAATACATGATGACTCACACAACCTTACTGATCTCCAAAATGGATCCAGTCAAGTATATATTTGAGAAGTCAGCTCTCACCAGAAGGGTTGCTCGTTGGGAAATGGTACTGACAGAGTACGACATCCAGTATACATCCCAGAAAGCCATCAAAGGGAGTATTCTATCAGACTATCTTGCTCAGCAGCCGATTGATGATTATGAGCCGATGAAGTTTGATTTTCCAAATGAAGACATCATGTTCCTCAAGATGAAAGACTGTGAAGAGCCAGTTGTTAAGGAGGGACCTGATCCAGATGAAAAGTGGACTTTAATGTTAGATGGGGCCGTCAATGCCAAAGGAAGTGGAATTGGTGCTGTCATTACCACTCCGAAAGGTGCCCACATGCCTTTCACCGCTCGTCTGACTTTTGAGTGCACCAATAATGAAGCTGAGTATGAAGCCTGTATCTTGGGTATTGAGCAAGCCATTGATTTGAGAATCAAGACTCTGGACATCGCCGGAGATTCAACTCTAGTGATCAATCAAGTGAATGGTGATTGGAATGCTCTCCAGCCTAATCTGGTCCCCTACAAAGATTACACGAGAAGACTGTTGACTTTCTTCACAACAGTAAGGTTGTATCATATACCTCGTGATGAGAACCAGATGGCAGATGCTCTTGCTACTCTGTCCTCCATGATCAAGGTGATTTGGTGGAACTATGCTCCCAGGGTCGATGTTATGTGCCTTGATAGGGCCGCGTATATGTTTATTGCTGAACTGGTAGTTGATGACAAGCCCTGGTACCACGACATCAAGTGCTTTCTGAAGAATCAACAGTACCCTGCAGGGGAATCCAACAATGATAGAAAGACTTTGAGAAGATTGGCAGGAAGTTTCTTCTTGAACAAAGACGATGTGTTGTAAAGAGGAACTTCAACATGGTTTTGCTCAGATGTGTGGATAGACACGAAGCAGACATGTTAATGCAGGAAGTTCATGAAGGCTCCTTCGGTACTCATGCCGGCGGACATGCAATGGCTAAGAAATTGTTGAGAGCGGGTTATTACTGGATGACCATGGAATCTGATTGTTTCAAATATGCTCGGAAGTGTCATAAATGCCAGATTTATGCCGATAAGGTGCATGTGCCGCCAAATCCTCTGAATGTGATGTCTTCGCCATGGCCGTTTGCTATGTGGGGCATTGATATGATTGGAAAGATTGAGCCGACTGCTTCCAATGGGCATCGCTTCATCCTTGTTGCCATCGACTATTTCACCAAGTGGGTCGAAGCAGCGTCGTTTGCGAAGATCACCAGACATGTGGTTGCCCGATTCATCAAGAAAGAAATCATTTGTCGTTATGGGATTCCCGAAAGAATCATTATTGATAATGGTTCTAATCTCAATAGCAAAATGATGAAAGAGTTATGCAAGAACTTCAACATTCAACATTCAACATCATAACTCTTCCCCTTATCGTCCTAAGATGAACGGTGTTGTTGAGGCCGCAAATAAGAACATAAAGAAGATTGTGCAGAAGATGGTCGTTACGTACAGAGATTGGCATGAGATGCTACCCTTCGCCTTGCATGGGTACCGTACTTCAGTACGTACATTGATCGGGGCAACCCCTTATTCCCTTGTGTATGGTATGGAAGCAGTCCTACCTGTTGAAGTGGAGATTCCTTCTCTAATAGTCATGTTGGATGTTAAGTTAGACGAAGCTGAATGGGTTCGGACAAGGTTCAATGATTTGAGTCTTATCAAAGAGAAGTGGATGTCAGCCATTTGTCATGGGCAGTTGTATCAAAGTCGGATGAAGAGAGCCTTTGATCAGAAAGTGCGTCCTCGATGCTTCCAAGTCGGAGATTTGGTGTTGAAAAGGATCCTTCCTCCTCAGACAGATCACAGGGGCAAGTGGACTCCTAACTATGATGGACCATATATTGTCACCAAGGTTTTTGATGGTGAAGCCTTAATGCTTGCAACTATGGATGGTGAAAACTTCACTTCCCCTATGAACTCAGACGTAGTTAAAAAATACTTCACATAAAATAGACCCGCTGGACGATAAAAAGAATAGTCCAGGCAAAAAAATGGGCATCCCGGCGAACCAAGGAAATGAAAAAGGTTCGCGAAAAAGTTAGGGATTAAAAAATGAAAAGATTGTACACCCGGTAAGTTGAAAACCTGAAAGGGCAACTTAGGCAAAAATGGGTATCCCAGTGGATTGAAAACTCGAAAGGGCGATCCAGGCAAAAGTTAGGGATTAAGCGAATGGCTGCATTCTGAGTAGTTCTGAATATCATCTCGTGTCGATAACCGGAAACTTCCGAAGGATAGGAAACAGTCCAATCACCTTTTTCGGAAAGCTGATCATCTGGAGGATCTTTAAGACGAGCGAATCATAGCAGAATTGGAACCCGATAGAAATCCATTTCACATTGCCATTAGATTAATTTCTGTTTTTATTTGTTGTGCAATTACCTCTTTCCAGGGATTTCTTCCTGATGTAAATACCTATTCAGAGGCCACTCAATCAATAAAATCATGTTATTCAGTACATCTCTGTGTTCATTTTCATTTTACTGTTTTGTTTGCAAAAATGACGTCCGAATTTTTGATAAACATTGCATCATGAAACATAAGAGCTTTACAGGTACGTGCTTAATAAACATTGAAAATTGTTGTAAATTTTAAGTGCTTTGGATCGTCTATTCAGAACAGGTACACTCAGGGCATTTCCTTAAGGTCCCCATCAAATGATCGCGGATGTTTTTCCTCAACAGTTGGAATTTGGTATCTTATCCCTGCAGAGCTGGTCCGAGCGTTGGATTCTTCAATCCCCAACAGGCTCTCACTGCTGTACTTCCCCAAGCATTTGTTTCAGATTATAAATTCACCAGTAGAGTCGACAGTGTCTGACTGTATATCCCCAGCGGAGTTGACAGTGCCAAACTGTATCTTCCCAGCAGAAGCGGCTGCTCCTCAGAGTTCGATGCCAAATCGATGATCTCGACGCTAGACCCATGGTCTCTTTCCTTGAAGCAGAATCTCGGTACCGTCTCGGTGTTTGCTTCCCCTGCTGAGTCGTCTCTCTCACAGATTATGGTTGCCAGAACCACTGTCGCTTTCCTCGGCAGCAAGTTTTCAGTGTCATTCTCTCCCTAGTTAGAGCCTCGATATTTTGTTATTTGCCAGAACACCGTGTGGCGGGTCATTTCCCCACAGAGTTCTTTGTGTTGTGCATCTCCAGCAGCCTTACCAGGGTCCAGAAGATGGTGATCATTTCCCCAGCAGAATTCCTTGCCTCAACTTGGCGTTCTCTCTAATCAAGCATTTCGCATCCCTGCATGTAGAATCATATTGCATTGCATCCTCCCAAATTGCGTAGCATTTCCATTTTCATGGAGAATTACGCCATTGAAAAATTCAAACATACGCATGTAAAGCATAAGGCATTCTCGGTATCCCAAGTGATAAGCCAGAAGTTGTTTCCAGTACTCAGACTAAAGATTGTTCATGACTTATCTTTATTATTCCCAGCAGGGGTCGTTGGCCCACGCGCCGCCTCAATTATCATTTTCCCTATTTCTGTCGATGCTGACAGGCATGAAAGTTTCTGGTATTCAGACCGAAATGGCATTCAGGCCAGTTTTCCGATGTTCAGATCGAAGAAGTTTCCGACATTCAGGTCGATGCAACTTGTGGCATTCAGGCCAGTTTTCCGGTATTCATACCGAAGTGGCATTCAGGCCAGTTTTCCGATGTTCAGATCGAAGAAGTTTCCGACATTCAGGTCGATGCAACTTGTGGCATTCAGGCCAGTTTTCCGGTATTCAGACCAAACTGGCACTCAGGCCAGTTTTCCGGTGTTCAGACCGATGTTTGATAATCAAGTATCGTCCGATGCTCAGATCGAAGTCATTTCCAGTATTCAGATTGATGAGCGGCATTCAGGCCATGGTTATTTCTGTGTTACCATTTATTTTGGAATTTAGGCTAACATTCCTTGTTTCGGTGCTCAGACCGACTCTCACCGTACCAGACATATTCTTTCTTTTTCAAGACCACCTCTTGGCCGATTCTGACAGGCATTATTACTTCATTTTTTCACTTCAGTGTAAATTTTCGGGCTTTTATCGTATTCAATCACTTGATACCTCGAAAGTACGAAAGTCGTTGCTATCTTCCTTTCGGGTTTCCAGTTGATTGAATAGGGGCAGCTGTAATACCCCAAAATTTACCCTTCATTTTTCTTGGAAGCATGGGATTATGTTTTACACTTCATTAGCATCATATTAGGTCATACTCATTGCATACTGCATTAGTGACAGGGAGATTAGGTTTTGATCGATAACTCCTTAACAAAAGGAGCCCGCACAAAGAAAGATTGAGAATTAGACTTCATTTTGTAAGTATACAAGTCCCAAGGGTCTCAAGGGGGTCCAAGTATCTTATTATGGTCCTCAGTTCATCAGTGAAGGATTCAAAGCTATCAGAGTGTTCATCTGGATTTAATAAGAAATTAGGGTTTCATGGCTACCTGCAACATGTAATGTTTGGTTGAAAGTAGAGGAGCTCATCCATGTAATGATTAGAGAGGCATCTTGGCCTAGGAAGATTCACAATTATCTCAGAAAGATCCATTGGCAATCAGTGCAATCAGTTCCTGATCATTTTGCCCTAAAACTAGGGTTTGGTATAAAATCAGTTTATTTATGATTCCTTGGGTGAAACTCTTTTCCATGACCCTTCATATGTCCACACGGGTCTACATACAAAAAATCAGCTCTTTATTTGAGCTAGAGGTGCTTCAATTGATCACTGGAATCGGGAATCAGGCAGTTTGGGAAAAGTCAACTGTGGGGCCAAAAAAGTCAACTCCTAACTTTTTGAGAGTGGAATCTCAAAATCCATGCCTAGGGAATCCTACATATGAAATTTGATCAAGTTTGAATCATGGATTCATCATTTAATCAGAAATTGGAAAAGTTACTTAATTTGGAAATGGTTGACTTTCCATTTAGGGCAAGTTTTCATGATTGTTGCATTCACTTTAAGCCCATTTTGCATCAAGATAAAAGCTCCATTTGAAAATTTCTCCAACCTGAAAGTTGTTCCTCTTGTTCCAAGATTTCTAGAGATATAAAGTTTTCTCCATTTGGATTAGAATTGAGAAAGTTATGCTTAGTCAGAGCGAGACATTTTTTTAGGACACTTAGAAAAATTTCTAAGTCCAAAATCTTCAAAATTTGTCAAGACTTCTTGGCCAGTTTTCTTGCACTTCAAGGAATTATTTGAAAATACTTTCTTCACAATAATTGTATCTTGCCATGTACTCTTTCACATCCTTTTGGAATCATATCATTTGGATCCATGGTTTGAGAGATACATTCATTTAAAGTGGGCACCATGACTTGATTTTCTAGGCAGATTTTGGGCCTGGTTGACCCAATCAGATTTTCTAAGCATGCTGCACAAACCAGTCACGTTTTTTTTAACTCTTTTGGCCATGCATTCGACATCCATTCACTTAAGTTTGGCCCAAAATAACAATATTTTACACCTCACTTCACACTTTTATTCTTATGGATAAATCACTTATTAAAAAAGCCCATGAGAACACCTAATCCACTCTATTTAAGAAGATGAAACCCTAACCCTAAAAGGCATTGGAATTTGGTGGCAAGGAGGCAAAACTTCATCACATATCAGATTCCATTCCACTTCTATTTTCCATTAGATAATCATCTCTTCCATGTCCATGTTTTGATATATCTACGCTTGCTTACCATGTTCACCATCATTAATCCTTCCATTTTCATATTTCTTTTTCTTATTCAAAATATTTTCTTCGTCTATAAAATTACCCAAAAATATTTTTCACTTTTCTTAACGTTTTATTTAATTTTATATAATTTTTATTTTTGTCTTTTTTAATTTTAAAATTTCATTTTAATTATTAATTATAAATGGTCCATTTTAACACACTTTTTTTATTGATTTTATTTTTATTACTTAAACTTATTGTTAGAATTTGATTTTTGGGATAAAGGTTGACCACTGTCTCATGGTCAACCTGACCTTTTCTTGGAATTTTATTTCGCATTTTCAATTTATTTTGGATTTACTTTTGACCTAGTTTGGTTGGTTGACTTTTAATTTGACTTCTGTTTTATTTTAATTAATTCACGTACCAATTTTCGTTATTTTTAAAATCTTTTTGGGGGATGATGATGCTCTGACCCCACCATATTTAGTTTAATTTTTCATAATTTTATTGATTAATTTACTATTTATTCTTGATTTATTTATAACCTAGTCTTATTAATTGAATTTTGGTTTGACCTATGTTTTATTTTAATTAATTAACGTACCAATTTTCGTTATTTTTAAAATAATTTTGGGGGATGATGATGTCTTGACCCCACCTTATTAATTTTAATTTTTCATAATTTTCTTGATTAATTTTCTATTTATTTGTTATTTTTTAAGTTGACTTGAATTTTCAGTTGACTTCTTTATGATCGATATTTGACTTAGGGATTGCTTATGGCAATTGAAGAGATCTTTTGGTCCTCCCTTGTTCATCTCATATGACATGTATTAGAGGACTTTTACCTTGATTTTATTTGGTCCTTACCTTATTTCCTGATTAAATTATTCAGTGGACGCTTCGTGTGCATATTTTCATCTGTTTGATTCATCTGTTATCTTTTATACTTGTTTCTCTCATTCATGCTTCTATTGTTTGATTATTTAACATATTCATACTCACATGCATTGTTTAATGTTCCATTATTTCATTGTTTGATTCTTTGATTTGATTATATACATGTTTATTTATCTGCTATGTTTGATAACTGTTGCCTACTTGTATGATGTATGAGGCATATATTCTTATTGTTTGTTTGCCATGAACAATCCCCATTCATAACAAATGTACCCCTCTCCCATAAAGTGTATAATATTTATTTATTTATTTCTTTAGTCACCTGTTAATACACGAATTAAAACGAATATCCGATAACCATTTCAAAATAAGATCAAAAGCTCGATCCAACGTCGAGTAATCATTTTCAAAACATAACAGAACCAGCACGTGTTCATCCATCCTCTTGTAAGTCGATTGCCTCAGGCATCGCCATCTACCTGTAAGTCGATTGCCTCCGGCATCTCCATCTACCCTTATCCGTAACTCCTCTCCGCGTTCCATCCGTTGACTCTTGTTCCGTTTAGGTAGCACCCATTAGGTAGAACCCTTTGTATGATAACATAGGTAGAATTCCCTTATTCTTTGCATGCTAACATTAGATAAATGTTCCCCTTTGTAAATCCTAACACATAGGTCCATATTGCATGACAACTCTAGAGCAGAGCTTCCCCACTTTTAGACCTTCCCTGCGTCTCCGATCTTTTGGTATGTCAGTTCATTCTATTGCAAAGAGGTAACTGCCTAAGACTCGATTCAGCGAGCTGCGACACCTACTACTAGGACGTGAACACACTGCCCACCCTCCTTTGACACATCTGGTGTCCTCTTTTGTAAGTCCATGTTCAGATAGCAATCCTTAACCCCTAGTTAGCTGAACTACGTTTTGCTCTGATTCTCATTCCAGATGAGATACGTAGACATAAGACGCGACGTCTTAGCGAGCACACATCTCTTTAGCCCATAGGTAGCCGAGCTACGAAGACTCTGATTCTCATACTCATATGAGATACGTAGGCAGTGGATGCGACATCCTTGCGAGTCATTTTATTTTGACCTTCTCTTAGTAAATAGTACCTTAGATATACCAACACCCTTTAGACGAGAACAACAAGAGTGGATCCCGTAGAGTACTACGGATGCGTAGGGGTGCTAATACCTTCCCTTTGCATAATCGACTCCCGAACCCTAGATTTGGTTGCGAGACCTTGTCTTTTCCTTCTCTTCAGGTTTTCTTCGATCGTTTCCTTTCCCTCTTTTGGGATAAATAACGAACGATGGCGACTCTTCTATTTCTTTTCCTTCGCCGGTTGTTTTTCGCCTGGTTGCGACACATATGAAAATGATTCTAAGAGCAACGTTACTCTAAATGACATTCCAAACAACTTTCATGTTGAGACCTAGAGCTAGTGTTGCTAGGAAAATCATTTTCTATGTTGAAACATTATAGGTCATTTTATCTAAACCCTAATTTGAAAGTCAACTTCCCAAGGCCATAACTTCCTCAATTTTTATGAGATGAAAGATTTCCAAGTTGCACAATCAAATTCAAGATGTCTACTTCAACTTTTATATTTGTAGTGAGAACTAATTCAACTTTTATCAGCGTGTGATATGAGGTTACATTATAGGTCACTTTTGACCTATACCATTGAACAATTGATTTTTCCAAACTTTAAAAATGCATAACTCTATCATTTAAAATCCAAATGACATGAAATTGGTGACCATTTTGAAGGTCTTTGAAATCCCTACAACTTTGATGAAGACACTTTTCTCATTTGAAGCTCACATAAAAATTTAAGCAAGGTGGAATATTAAGATATATGGATTGACATGTTGAAATTTCCAAACTTCCACCTCAAAATTCTTCATATTCCAAGCTCCAAATGAAAAAGTGTTGAACATGAAAGTTGTTCCTCTTGATCTAACCTTTCCAAAAAGTCCAATTTCTTCAATTTTGGACAAGAATTGTTAGGGCTGCGCATGGCATGAACATTGCATCATCAAGTGGCAAAGATCAAACTTCAAATCTTCATATACATTTGCCTTGCATCCCAAATTGATTTCATACTTAATCACACTTAATTATGGATCAAATGGAATGATTTCATGGGCCTGTACATGCCCATGCACCCATGCATCACTCATTGCCAATTTTGGAAAGTCATTTGGAAGATGCAAATATCACATGATCCAGCTATAAATAGAGCTCCAAATGCTCAGAATTCAACACACATTTATGCCAGCTTTGATCCTAAACCCCTAACCCTTCCATTTGAGAGGATAAACCTGAGAATTTCCTTTGGAAATTGAGTTGAATTCTCATTGTTTTGAGATTCAAAACTCCAAGGGTCCAAGACCTTTTGTGCATTCTAATCCACTTCTGCAAGCATACTGAGCAAGATCAAGCACAAGCCAAAGCAAGAACAGTTGAATCCTGACCTACATTGAAGGTATTTTCCAGAAAATTTGATCTCTTTGATTCTCTCTTAATTCCACTATATTCTCTTGGATCTTTGTTTGTCTGAAGTCCTACCAATGTAGGCAAGAAGATTGAGTTGCTTAGAGGTCAAATCGAAGCAACTCAATTGACACACCTCAAAATTCAACTCATCATATCTTTCTATATATGTGAAGTTAGTTAAAATTGAGGTCAGATTCGTGCTCTACGCCATTTTTTCTTTCAGACCATGTCCTCCTTTTTCATTTTTTTTGATGGTGATGAGTGAACCAGTCCGGCCAGGGTCACCGGAGAAGATGACCGACCTTTGGACGCCGGTGATGTGTTGGCATGGTTCAGAGTCATTGATCCTTTTCAAATTGTTTTAATCTTGTGCATTGCTTTTAAATACCGAGCCTATGTCATGTTGACTCAAGTCCACCATGAAACGTGCGCTGGTGGCCACTTGATCTGCCACCTCAATTAATGAGGGAGATCAAGTGGTCCACGTTTTTTTTGATTATTTGAATTTCATTTTAATTTCTTTATTTTCATTAATTCATATTAATTTTAATATTGATCCAAAAAATATATGAGTTTCACCAAATAATTTCAAATAATTTCCTCTTTCATATTCTGAATTTAAATTATTTTTTGGATCATTATTGATATTTTTCATGATTTAATTGATTTTTCATTTGTTTTTAATTGTTTAAAAATACTTTTAAGTCTTCAAAAATTCTGAATTTTTTTCTCCAAGGTCCTTTGACCTTGTTTGACCTATGATAAATCTCATCGCCATTTATTTGGTGTTTTGATGAGGTTTTAGGAATTTGACAAACCATATTTAATTTAAATGTATTATTTTAGTATTTTTAATCTGAATAAATGCTAATTAATTTTGTTGACCAATTGTGATGACTTGTTTGAGTTTGACTCTTGTTGTTGGGCCTTGATCAAGGTTGATTTGACTTTGTCAAGTTAATATCATTAGATTTAGGGGATTGATGGAATGTACATTCCATCTCCCAAAATGAATGGATGATATTAGTTTGGTAAAAGTCCTCCTTTGATCAATTTGAGTTTTGATCCATTCCCCTCCCTCTTCATCTCATTCCCCTTCTTTATGCATTCATCTCATTTAGCCTATGATATCTCAAAGTCCTAAGCCTAGTTGATTGAAAAATCAACATGAGTATGGATGAGATTAGGCCACCTCTTTTGCATATTCTTTTTGTGTGTGGTATGTTTCATGAGCATAGTCCATAATATTATGTCTCTAACATGCATTAACACCAAAATTCTATTGCCTGGACTCAAATAGTTGTGACTTCTATATAAGTCCAATTACGATTGCTTAACATAGCGCTAAATTTGTGACATAAAAGGCATAGCATTCTAGTTAGTGAGATTGTAAGTCTCCCCTCTTTCATGGTATTGTGTGGAAACTTAGCCTTTTTTTCTTCCTTTGGAAGATGTCTTGGCTCAAGGATCCATGCTTGTGATAAGTGGGTTGAGTGTTCTCCAAAGAATGTGTAAAAATGAAAAGCAAAAGCAAAACAATACTAACTTCTAACCTATTAACAACTAACTTTTAATTTCAAGCCGTTTATTTTAATGTCATTTAATTCTAGCTTTTATACATTTGCCATTGTGCATATCATTCTAATTGTTTATGTTAATGCAATTTTCACTTTGTCCACTTGGACCATATTGTGTGATATATCTTGTTTGTGTATACTTTTCTTGTTTGTGTGGTCTTTGACCATTAATGTACATAATAACAACAAAAACCCTAAAAAACTTTTGTGTGGACTGTTGGCTTGATCGTGGACAAATGGACTTAGAATTTAGGTAACATTCCTATGCTAAAGGACTTGGCCAATGACAACTTATTGAGAAACTAAGTGCTTGCAATTTGAAACTTCATCTGATACATCATTCAAGATCCCTCTGAGTTCATCTGCAACATGATCATTATGTAGCTGTCCTTTTGAACCTGTGACTTGTGGAATTCATCTGCTACATGGGCTAAGTTTGAAGAAGATCATGGAATGGCTAAAGCTTGGATGTGGCTATCTTTATTTGATGCCTTTACTCTTCAAGATAATATAATTGTGCATTTGTGTGTTGCTTGATTCTAAAAGTCCAAGGGAATTCTGGGTTTCTATTGACATTCTTGTCTATTAGATTGCTACCCATTTGGTCAGATCTTTTCAACTCTCAACTTTTAATTTTGTGCATAGAATTAGTCTCTTCATCTTCTCCCCATTTCTTTAATTTCAAAATCTCTCCCTCCCTTTTCAAAATCTTCTTTGATTGAACTTATTTTGTTCTAAACTTTGACCACTTTGTAAAAAGATAGAAACTTTGGCCTTACGCCATTGCATTTTCAAACTTCTTTTCTTAAATCAAATTTGTAAATAAACTTAACCATACTTGACTTAAACTTTCAAAAAACCAAAAAGAACTAACTCATTCAAACCATTTTTAGGCCTTTGTGCCTTTCAAACTTAATTTTTATTAAAAGGAATGCATCCACTTTGAAATTTGTATCACGAACTACGAGGTTTTGATCCCTCATTTTTAAGTTGGTACGTAGGCACAAGACCGAAGGTCTTGCCAAACACAAAAATATAATTAATGAATTCTTTTCTCATCCCCTCATTCTATTTATTTGTGAACATCATTGTTGTACCAAATACATATGCACACAAAAAGGGCTCCCTATGAGTACCTAAGACACTTTGGGTGCTAACACCTTCCCTCTGTGTAACCAACCCCCTTACTTGTAATCTCTGATATTTTATTAGTTTTGATTTGAAAACTTCTTACTTTTGGGTTTTGTTCGTACTTTTTCCCTTTTCCCTTGGAAACAATAAAAGCGCGGTGGCGACTCTTGTTATTTGATCTCTAGCTTATCAATAGCTTGATGATCATGAATTTACCGCTACACTCTCTCAATTCCACTCAATTCTCTTGGATCCTTGGTTATCTGAAGTCCTACAAATGTGGGCAAGAAGATTGAGTTGCTTAGAGGTCAAATCGAAGCAACTCAGTTGACACACCTCAAAATTCAACTCCTCATATCTTTCAATATATGTGGAGTTAGTTAAAATTGAGGTCAGATTCATGCTCTACGCCATTTTCTTTCAGATCATGTCCTTCTTTTTCATTTTCTTGATGGTGATGAGTGAACCAGTCTGGTGGACCTCGTCTGAGAAGGTGACCAGAGGTCCAGCGCCGGTGGTGCGTTGTAAGTGTTCAGAGCCATTGATCTGGTTCAAATTGTTTTAATCTCGTGCGTTGCTTTTAAATACCAAACCTATGCCGCGTTGATTGCGGTGCATCATGGAACGCGCGCTTCTCACCACTTGATCTGCCACCTCAATTAATGAGGGAGATCAAGTGGTCCACGTTTTTTTGTTATTTTCTTATTTTCTTTTATTCCTTTTATTTTCATTAATTCATATTAATTTTAATATTGATCCAAAAAATATGAGAGTTTCACCAAAAATTTCAAATAATTTCCTCTTTCATATTCTGAATTAAAATAATTTTTGGGATCATTATTAATATTTTTCATGATTTAATTGATTTTTATGTTTATTTTTAATTGTTTAAAAATACTTTGAAGTCTTCAAAAAATTTGAAATTTTTTCTCCAAGGTCCTTTGACCTTATTTGACCTATGATAAATCTCATGGCCATTTATTTGGTGTTTTGATGAGGTTTTAGGAATTTGACAAACCATAATTAATTTAAATGCTTTATTTTAGTATTTTTTTTAATTTGAATAAATGCCAAATAATTTTGTTGACCAATTGTGATGACGTGTTTGTGTTTGACTCTTGTTGTTGGGCCTTGGTCAAGGTTGATTTGACTTTGTCAAGTTAATATCATTGGATTTAGGGGATTGATGGAATGTACATTCCATCTCGCAAAATGAATGGATGATATTAATTTGGTAAAAGTCCTCCTTTGAAAAATTTGAGTTTTGATCCATTCCCCTCCCTCTTCATCTCATTCCCCTTCTTTATGCATTCATATCATTTGGCCTATGACATCTCAAAGTCCTAAAGCTAGTTGATTGAAAAATTAACATGAGTATGGATGAGATTAGGCCACTTCTTTTGAATATTTCTTTTTGTGTGTGGTATGTTTCATGAGCATAGTCCATTATACTATGTCTCTAACATGCATTAACACCAAAATTCTATTGCACAACCTCAAATAGTTGTGACTTCTACATAAGTCCAATTACGATTGCTTAACATAGCGCTAAATTTGTGACACAAAAGACATAGCATTCTAGTTAGTGAGATTGTAAGTCTCCCCTCTTTCATGGTATTGTGTGGAAACTTGGCCTTTTTTCCTTCCTTTGGAAGATGTCTTGGCTCAAGGATCCATGCTTGTGATAAGTGGGTTGAGTGTTCTCCAAAGAATGTCTTAAAATGAAAAGCAAAAGCAAAACAATACTAACTTCTAACTCATTAACAACTAACTTTTAATTTCAAGCCATTTACTTTAATGTCATTTAATTCTAGCCTTTATTCATTTGCCATTGTTCATATCATTCTAATTGTTTATGTTAATGCAATTTTCACTTTGTCCACTTGGACCATGTTATGTGGTATGTCTTGTTTGTATATACTTTGCTTGTTTGTGTGGTCTTAGACCATTAACGTACATAATAATAACAAAAATCCTAAAAAACTTTTGTGTGGACTGTTGGCTTGATCTTGGACAAATGGACTTAGAACTTAGGCAACATTCATATGCTAAAGGATTTGAGCAATGCCAACTTATTGAGAAACCAAGTGCTTGTAATTTGAAACTTCATCTGATACATCATTCAATATCCCTCTGAGTTCATCTGCAACATGATCATTGCGAAGCTATTATTTTGAACCTGTGACTTGTGGAATTCATCTGTTACATGGGCTAATTTTGAAGAAGATCATGGAGTGGCTAAAGCTTGAATGTGGCTATCTTTATTTGATGCCTTTTCTCTTCAAGATAATATAATTGTGCATTTGTGTGTTGCTTGATTCTAAATGTCCAAGGGAATTCTGGGTTTCTGTTGACATTCTTGTCTATTGGATTGCTACCCATTTGGTCAGATCTTTTCAACTCTTAACTTTTAATTTTGTGCATAGGATTAGTGTCTTCATCTTCTCCCCATTTCTTTAATTTCAAAACCTCTCCCTCCCTTTTCGAAGTCTTCTTTGATTGAACTTGTTTTGTTCTAAACTTTGACCATTATGACATTGCATTTTCAAACTTCTTTTCTTAAATCAAACTTGTAAATAAACTTAACTATACTCGACTTAAACTTTCAAAAAGCCAAAAAGAACTAACTCATTCAAACCATTTTTAGGTCTTTGTGCCTTTCAAACTTAATTTTTGTTAAAAGCAATACATCCAGTTTGAAATTTATATCACGAACTACGAGGTTTTGACCCCTCATTTTTATGTTGGTACGTAGGCACAAGTCCGAAGGGCTTGTCAAACACAAAAAAAAATTATTAAATTCTTTTCTCATCCCCCCATTCTATTTGTTTGTAAACATCATTTTTGTACCAAATACATATGCATACAAAAAGGGCTCCCTAGGAGTACCTAGGACACTTTGGGTGCTAACACCTTCCCTCTGTGTAACCAACCCCCTTACCTGTAATCTCTGACATTTAATTAGTTTTGATTTGAAAACTTCTTACTTTTTGGGTTTTGTTCGTACTTTTTCCCTTTTCCCTTGGAAATAATAAAAGCGCGGTGGCGACTCTTGTTATTTGATCTCTAGCTTATCAATAGCTTGATGATCATGAATTTACCGCTACAACTGGCTTGTAGGAACTATAGGCACTAGTGAAGAAACAACTTCAGAGATAATAGTCCTTTGAGGAGGAGTTGCAGGAGGCGGAGATGGTTGATTCTGAGCAGAAATGACAGATTCCATCAAAGCAGTGAGTCTCATAATCTCTTCCTTGAGATATCGGTTCTCATTTTCTAGTTTATCCATTCTTCTCTAGTGATTAGCTTGAGTATTATAGTGATAAGTCAACTTGTCTGATACAAAGAAGAAGAACCATAAGACATCTGGCCGAAGGCTGGAACTCAAGAAACCTGTTGTGCAAATGATGCATGAAATGCAATGTTTTTTTTAATTTCAAAGAACATACAAAGTCCTATTTGCAAATATTTCAATTAATAATAACAACAATTTGACCATTAAAGTCTCCTTTTATTTATAAAATTTTGGAAGGATTACATTGAGTACAAATTCAGACACCAAAAAGTACAAATACAAGAGAAAAGGAAAGTATCATCCTAAAGATTCCTAGCAACTAAATCAGCTGAATTGGCCAAAGGTGCATACTTTCTTCGGATGCGTCTGATCTCTGACTTAAAAGTTGTCTTCATCTGAGCTTTTTCGAGGAGGAGACGATCAACAATATTCTTCCAAGCACCGGAAGGTTGAGGCATGCTAGAGGAAAATAAATCCTCTGGCTCTCTTTGTCTTTTCACTGCATGCTCTTCAAGCACCTCGATGAGTGCATCCTTGTTTTTCGACTCAAGTTGCAACTCCACATGCTTGTGGTCAAATAATGGAACTGCTCTTCCCATAGGTCCCTTTCTTGCTTCATCTTGGCAAGTGCATCTTCCAACTCCTCTACATCTTGGTTAGGGAGAATTTATGGCTCAGCCATAACTGTAGCGGGGTATTCGTTACCTTTAGATTTATTGACTAAATCAAAAGTAAATCATACAATTCGAGTCGCCATCACACTTCTATTTATCCAAAGGAAAGGTTAGAAAGCGAACAAAAACCGAGAAGTTTTATCAAATCAAAAACTAATAAAAATGTCAGAGATCTAGGTAAGGGGTGGTTATGCAATGGGAAGGTTTTAAGCACCCAAAACATCCTTAGTACTCTGAGGGAGCCCTTTTTACAAATGTTGTAAGGTAGGTTGGTATTTGTGAAAAATATTTGTGCAAACATGATTGGGGAGATGAGAGAAGAATATACAAATTATTTACAATTTTGTATTTGAATGGATAAACCCATTGCCTACGTACCATCTTAATAAAGAATAGGATCAAAACCTCGTAGTTCGGGGTAAAAATCTCAAAAGAAGTTGGTGGATTGATTGGTCAAAATCCTTAAGGTCTTTTGTTATCAAAGGGAGAAAACTCAACCTAAAACCACAAATCCACCATGTGAGGAGAGCTTCAACATGCTAGTGAGGGGTTATCCCTATAATAAGCATGGAAGTCTTATAGTCCATCACTAAGGATACAGGTGAGTATTATATCAACCTCTAGGATAACTCAAACATAATAGCTAATGTTTATGAAAAGCTTTAACACAAATGGTTATTGGAACCATAAAAACAATTGAGTGGGTTATATTTACAAATGAAAAGTATTCACAAAATAAGGTCAAAGTTGACTTAGGGTTCAATTCAAAATAAGTATTATGAAAAGAGTTTGGAAAATTAAAAGCATAGTGCTTAGGTTTCTAATTTTTGAAAACAATGTTAATGTTTGCACAAAAGTTTGACTTGGGTTAGAGTGGAGAGAAGAAGAGAATGGCTAGGTCCTAAACATGTAAAGATAAGGGAAGAGAAATAAAACCACATTGGAGCTCCCTTCTTGAGATCATGAATATGATCCAAGTTGTTCCATTCCTTTGGACTTAGCAAGCAATAACCAAATAACTCAAGCAATCAAGGAAATATCAATCAAGCTTCTAGGAATATTCCAATTGCCTTTTGTATCTCTTATCTTGAATGGTCAATGACAATGGTTCTTCTAATTGGCTCAAGTTTGGGATCCCTAGCACACAAGAACACACAAATCAAAAAGTTCCACAATGCAATAGAAAGAATGGACAAGAGTGAGTTTAGAATCAGGGGTCCTTTCAATGTTATCTTCAAGATTAAGCATTCTAAAGGCATGAGGTCTAGTTGCTCTTTGACAATTTTAGCACTCTAAAGGCATGAGGCCTAGTTGCTCTTCAAACTCCATTAGCATAGATAAGGTCCTAAAATCTAAGTCCTTTCTCCATTTGCATTGGGTTCACACAAACACAATAGTATATACACAATAATGTGCTCAAGTGAGCAAAAGGCAAATTGCATTAACATAAACATGAGCTCAAGTGAGCAAAGGGCAAATGACAAATGAATTAATGAGCAAGAAATTAAATTGCATTAAAGTAAATTGCAAGTATTAAATGCTTGAATTAAAAGTTAGTCATTAGTAGTTAGTGTTAGTGTGCCATAAGGCAATTTAGCGCTATGTTAAGCAATCGTAAGTGGACTAATGTAGTAGTCACACCTATCTGAG
Source organism: Lathyrus oleraceus (assembly GCF_024323335.1). Lineage (NCBI taxonomy): Eukaryota > Viridiplantae > Streptophyta > Magnoliopsida > Fabales > Fabaceae > Lathyrus > Lathyrus oleraceus. The sequence goes on along the minus strand of NC_066583.1, from coordinate 368,947,248 downwards.
GTCGGTTAATAAAACTATAGGCAACAAACACAAGTTAGAGACCATGACTAGTAAGCCAAGCTCCTACAACTTGCCATGCCAAAAGAAAAGAAAGAATGATCTTGTATTGATTTAGGTTTTTTGCTTGACCAAGAAGCAACTTATCTCTAATGCAAAGCAATTCACTTGATCTTTGATCAAGATGAATTTGATTTGAATCAAAGAAGTTTAAGCCCCTCATATGTCAAGGCTAACCACCAATCATTAACTCATTGATCAAAAAGAAAAAAGAAGAAGAAGAAGAAGAAATGGAAATGCACATAATCGAAATTCAAATGACATAAGCAAAATACATTGACCAAATATGAAATGAATCAACATCAATCAATGGTAAACAGAAGCGAGATGAAGCTTAGAAGTCAAGAAACAATAAAAATATTTTTGGTATTTTTTGGAATTAAAATAATACTTGAATTAAAATAAACAAATAAAGGTCAAACTTCAAATCCAATTCAAATTAACTTGGAAAAGTCCAATTGGATCATCATAAGTTCAACATGGTCAAACAAGATTTGACAAAAAATTTCATCATTTTTTGAAAACAGAAACTAATTTTAAACAATTAAAAATGAAGAAAATATAACATAATTGAATTAAAATCTCAAATAAATCTCAAATCAATTAAGAAATTGATGAGAATATTTTTCATAGATTCATCATCATTCAAAGATGTTAAGAAAATATTTTTGGCATTTTTGAATATTGGAAACTATTTTAAATGAATTAAAAATAACCAGAAATGAGAAAATTCACAAAAAATATTAAATGGAAACATAAAAAATATTAAAAATCATTTTCAAAAACTAGAATTTAAAAGGGAAATAATGCAATTGGTCCCATATTTTTTGGATTAAAAATGAAGAAGTTATGAATTTTTGAAAATAATTGAAATAAAAGAAAATAAAATCAGAAATTAAAAATAACAAAAAAATCTGGAGCACTTGATGGCTTCATTAATTGACGTGGCAACATCTAATGGACTAGAAGCGCACGCGTACCATAGTCATCAGTCAATGCGCCACATGCTGAATTTAAAAAAGTCATAACACGCAATGGCCAAGATTAGATATGGGAAGCTTGATCCAAAGGCTGAAACTCATCCACGTGGGGACGGTGGTGGAAACCTCCGTCTTCTCCGGTGAACATCACAGTTTCCGGCCAGAATTGCAGGTTTTCAAAACTTCATGAAAATGCACGATCCACACGTCATTGGAAAGCTAGGGTGATGTACATCACCCCTGTGCCATTGATTTCCACTCAAGATCACTATATGAAGAGAAATATGAGAGGGAAATTTATGGTGTTCAAACTGAACGTACTCAATTCATGAAATTAAATGCACAGATCAATTGCTTCTCACATGAGGACTTCAGAGGTACCAACAAACACAAGAAATGATCAGTATTCAAGGAGTTTCGAATGAAAACAGTTTGAGGGAAAACCTTTGAAGAGCAGCTTTCAAACACTTGATCTACTCCAATTCTCTGATGCAGCTTGTTCTTGAGATGGCAAGGAAGCAAGGTCTAGGAATTGAAGTTCAATGATCAACCAATGAAGTTGAAAATTGAACTTGAAAATTGAAAGAGAAAAGCAAAATTCCTTTTAATGGAGGTTGGGATTTTACTTCTGCAGCAATTCAGGCTCCTTAAGGTTGTTTTTGAATGAAGCTAGGCATGTGTATTTATAGCAAGAGATGATGCAAGCAATGGAAAACTCGTGTGTGCATGAGTTTGGGTCTTCCATGCATGGGCCTGCACAGGCGCATGGGAGGCCCAAACTTGATTGGTTTTGCATGCTGATGATGAAACAAATGAAATTGGGTGTGTACATGGCAAGGCAATGTGGTGTACAAGCAATTTAATCATCTTATGCATAAATGAACACAAATCTTCTCCTCTTCGAAAATGCCCTTTGCCAAATTGAAACATAGCCATGTGGGTAATGGTTGGAAGGGTCTTGATATGAGGAACAAATGTTATGTTGAACAAAAATACATTTGGAGTTGGTAAATTTATGAAAATTGATCATGAAGTTCAATGTGCAAAACATGTGTATGAGAATTTTGCCAAAATTGACCAACTTCAAGCCCTTCTCTTTAAATTATGCAAGCCTCAAATGACAAAACCTTCAACATAAAAGTTGTAAATATTTTCAAGAAAATCAATTTGGACTTTTATTTTGCATCATTTGGATTTTTGATGAGGAAGTTATGGGCACTTGAAGTTGGACTTTTTCACATTTCAATGGCTTTGGTCCAAAGTGACCTATAATGTTTTATATTATCACATGTGTTTCTTTTAGGATTATGAAATTTTGTCCAACATAACAATTGAAGTATACATCTTAAAATTTCCAATTCACTTGATCCCACCTCAAAATCATAAAATTTGAAGGAGTTAGGTCCTTGGTAAGTTTACCCAAAATTAGGGTTTCAGTCAAAATGACCTATAATGTTTTGAAATGGATGATGACCTTCCAAGATTCAAAACAATTTTTGATGAACATGAAAGTTGTTCATATGGTTATTAAGAACATTATTTATCTTGAGGTCATCATCATTTGACAAACACATCAAAATTTAGGTCTCAGTGGATTTCAAAATAGTCAGATGAATTGACTGATCAGCTTCTCAAGTCCAAACTTCAAATCTTGATGAATGGATGATTGAGGACACTCAAATAAGCTCATATATGCATAAAATGATGAATTAAAGAACTTCCCTTGATTTTATTTGATCATAGGTTGAGGTTGCTTCATGAGTAATGCACAGTCAATGCACAGATGAATTAGGGTTTCCTGGGAAGAAATCCCCAAGCCCTTTGGTTTATCTTGATCAAATTGACAAATTGAGATAATTGGGAGGCATATATGATGATTGAGAGCTTTGGGAACCATTGTCATTCTTGCTTTCAACTTCATCTGGCTACATCATTGAGTATAGGGGCCTCCTAGGAGCCTTGGATCTCATGCTTGCTCAAGCTACAAAACAAACAAAGTCAGTGACATATTTTTTGTGCTTTTGGTTAGTGAAAAAAATAAGAAAAGCAATAATATACAATTCAAGCATGCTTGGTGGTCTCAAACCAACCCACACAAGTCCCAACCCTAGGGTTAAAGAGCCAAGATGCTATGATCCTTGAGGCAAATGCAATATGCTATGATGTGATGCCATGAGGGATCTTAGGGTCAAAATTAGGGTCTTACAATAACCATATACATAGGTATTTCGCAGGAATACAACATCTTAAGCTCTAAATCTCTCTTCTTCACCCAAGTAGTGTAAGCTTCAAAAGCTACACAATTGCATAGACCAAGCTTGACTCTTCCATTCATATGAATATTATGCCAAGCGTGCACCATTCTACCTTTAAAATTTTGGGGATCTTTACCCTCTTGGTATAATAGACCTTCTAACTGAATGTTATTAGGTTTATCTCTCAAGGGTAACCCGAGCTGATGACGAGCCAAAGCAGGATTGTAGTTGATTCATCCTTGTGTACCAATAAGAGGCACATTAGAAAACTCACCACAACTATCGATAATCTCCAAGCCATCAAATGCAGAATCATACCAAGTAATATCATCATTAGTGAGAGACATAAGTCTCTGAGACCACCGTAGACATTGCTTGTTCTCTAAGAAGCCTGGTGTCTAAGGTAAGTGCAAAATAAACCACATGTACAAAAGAGGAATGCAACACACAACGGTTCCACCACCCTTAGAATTCCTTAAGTGCAAAGAGAAATATGTGTCACCCAACAAAGTTGGAACGTGATTCCCAATCAAGAAGATTCTAATGGTGTTAACATCAACAAAGTTTTCAATGTTAGGGAACAATGCTAAACCATAGATGAGCAATACAAAGATGGCTTCAAAAGAGTCCATGCTATAAGCTTAAGCAAAAGCAGTAGCTCTACTAATGAGAAACTCATAAGTCAACCCTTGAATCCCTTCTTTCTTCGTCATATTAACATATATCTCAGATTTATTCAAATGAAAAGCCTCGGTTATGACGTGAGATCTTGGAATCTCCTCCAACCCACTAAAAGGTACGTTGTCAGATATGGGCATACCCAAGAGATGGGCATACTCTTCTAACATAGGCATGAACTGATAATCAGGAAAAGTGAAGCACCGATAAAGAGGATCATAGAACTAGACCAAGACACTTAAGAGTCCTTCAACCACTTTGATAGACAACACAGATAAAAGCTTCCAATGACGTTGCTTGAAATCCAAGGAATCTAATACAAAGGATGATAACTTCCTTAGCTCTTTCAAGTCGGGACATCTGAAACTGTACTTTTTTGTAATCCTTCGCCCATAATCCATGGTCTGTAAATATTTGTAAACATGACCTTAGTTCCTTGAAAATTATTACTATGATGAATGTTATGATGTGCATGTATGCATGAATGCAACAATCACACACAAGGAAAACACAAACAAAGGTCAATGGATGGATCAAGTCATCATCAAGATCAATCATCCATTTTGGTGGATTATGGTTTTCACCTTATCAACACCCAAGTTCCATTAATATTGATGAGACCGACCGGATCAACCGAGAATCAATGGGTTTGTTGTGAGTCATGAGCATGAATACGGGTTAAGAACTATCCCAAAGGAGTGTACTAAGGATAAAAACCTGCAGAGCAGGTTCTAAGAAGTTCCCAGAGTCGTGATCCCATCTATCAGATACTATAGGTTTAGATGACTAACTCATCAACCCATAGTATTCTCAAGAGAAACTCGTCTGAGTGTAGTATCATGTAACAACTGTTATCAAGTCTACACTTGAACAGTCTCTGCACTACATCCTAAATAGGCCAATTTGGGTTAAATGTTCTACGGTCCTCAGCTTCTCAGACTCCCAGGTCAGAAAAAGTAATGCCTATCCATGACTTACTCGTGTGACATCAGTAATTCCAAGGGGGTCTCCACTGAGTAGATGGATCTCAAACCAACTCGTTAAGGGCTACTCCATACGAGTCAAACATGACTATACGATCCTCCTATTTTAATTACACTCAAGTTCGGGTTAGAACTTATTTTACCACTCAAAGATCACCAAGCATAAAAGACAGAGAGTATCACACATATATACAAACAAACATCAAATATCAAAAAATATAATACACAAAAATTAGGCTAAACCCATTGAGGACTACGCCCCAGCATAGTCGCCACTTTCTTTCTGTAGCAGTAAATTCATGACCACTGAGTTATTGGTTAGCTCAACATCAATAAAACCAGAGTCGCCACCATGCTTTTATTGTTTCCAAAGGAAAAGGGAAAAGTACAAACAAACCCAAAGATAATAAGTTCTCAAATCAAAACTAATAAAATATCATAGATTATAGGTAAGGGGGTTGGTTACACAGACGGAAGGTATTAGCACCCAAAGTATCCTAGGTACTCCTAGGGATCCCTTTTTGTGTGCAAGTGTTTTAGTTGGAAAACATGTTTGCTAAAATATAGAATGGGGGATGAGAAAAAGAATTCATTAATTATATTTTTGGGTTTGACAAGACCTTCGGTTTTATACCTACGTACCAACATAGAAATGAGAGATCAAAACCCCGTAGTTCGTGGTAAAAATTTCAAAGATTGGTGAATTGGTTTTAACAAAAGCTTAAAGATATTTTGTTATTAATGGGAGAATACTCAACCAAACATCCACTGATAATGAGTGCTTTATAACATTTAAGAGGGAGGGCTCCAACTTGGATTCAATTAACAAGTATGTCACTTACCCCTAATAAATGGAAAGGCTTATGATCAATATATCATGGAATGGGAGAATCATACCTCAACCAAAGATAACTCAAATCTAGATGCTCTCTTTTCAAAATTTTAAAAGAAAAAGGAAAAAGATAGCCAAAAGGTTTTGATGAGGTTGTTAGTTATTTTTGTATTTTTGAAAGTTAAGTCAATATGATTAAGTTTATTCACAAGTTTGATTAAGAAAATGGTTTGAAAATCAACAGAATGAGGCCAAAGTTTCTACTTATTAAAACAAGTCTTAGTTGAAAACACAAACAAATAAGGTTTTAAAATGAGGGAGAGATTTTGAAATTTAAAAAAGAAAGGAGAAGATGAAGGGACTATCCTAGACAAAATTTAAAAGTTTAGAGTTGAAAAGATCTGACCAATGGGATGCAATCCACAATACAAGAATGTCAGATAGAAACTCATTTCCTTTGGACTATTGAGCAAGCAACAAGCATAAGCATCCAAGCAATTAATATGAAGACCAAATGGCATCAAATAAAGATAGCCAAAATCCAAGCAAGCATTCTGAAAGCAAACAATCTTCAATGTCTCAAAATATATCAGATGAAATATTCCTTGTGGCAAACTCATAAAAATAATCATCAGATATAAAAAATAAGATCAAGATAACAACTTAAGCACAAAGACAACATAACCGATGAACCAAAGGGTGCCTTCAAGGCTCATATCAGATGAATGGCATTGGCCAAGATAACTCAGTCTCAAATAATGGCATTGGCCAAGTCCTTCGAAACATGGGGATGTTGCCTACTATAAGTCCAAAACTTCAGATCAAGTCAAGGGCAAAGGTCCAACAGTCCACCAACATATTTTTTAGGGTTTGTTGTTGTTATTAGGTATTTTAAGGTCCTAAGACCACAAACAGAACAAAATCACAAGAACACAATATATGCATGCACAAAGATATGGCTCAAGTGAGCAAAGTGAAGATGACTGAAACATAAACAAGTTGTATGAAATGTAAATGACAATGAATGATAAAGATACTAAAATTAAATTACATTGAGTAAATTATATTGAAATTAAAGCAATAATAAAGAGAAGTTAGTCAAATGTTAGTGAAGAAAACAATTGTTTAAGACATTCTTTGGAGAACACTCAACCATCCACTCACAAGCATGAAGATGTGAACCAAGACATCATCCATGAGAAGGGCTCAAACTTGGATAAATCAACAAGTATTCCACTATCTCTCACAAATGTAAAAAAGATTAAGTCTTCACACAATACCATTAGGAATTGGATACTTACAATCTCACTTACAAAAATGTTATGCCTTTCGGTCAAAGTTTAGCTCTATGTTAAGCAATCGTAATTGGACTTATGTAGAAGTCACAACTATCTGAGGCCAAGCAATAAGAATATTGGTGTTAATGCATGCTAGAGACATGATATAAATAACCAAGCTCCTAAAGCATACCACACACAAAAAATAAAATGGGATAGACCTATCTCAATCAAACTCATGTTGATACATTTGACACAAGGTCATTGATGAATAAACTAGCTTTTTGATTTATTAAGAAATCATTGGTCAATGATGGATTGGGAAATAAGGAGATGAAGATGAAGAGATGAAGTCAAAATGGAAATGAAATCCAAAATTGATCAAGGGAGGAATTTCATCTAATCAATATTATCCATTCATTTTGAGGGATGAAGTTCACACTTCATCAACCCCCTAAATCCAATAGTATTAATCAAATGGAAGTTCAAATCAACCATGATCAAGGCCAAATAGAAGATGAAACAACACAAGGTCAACCAAATGTCTCAACATAATTTTAAAATAATTAATCAATTTAAAAACAATTTTAAATGAATAAAAAATTCATTTCAAAAGGGGAAAAACCTCAAATCCCTTCAAATCACCATATAAATGGCCAAGGCTTTTATCCTGGGTCAAACAAGGTCAAAGGACCCTAGACAAAAAATTTGGGAATTTTTGGAATGTCATAAGTATTTAAAATTAATTAAAAATAAGTCAAAAAACATTAAATTCACTAAAAATATCAAATCTAATCCAAAAAATTATTTTAATTCAAAATATGGAAGAGGAAATTATTTAAAGATTTTTGGTGAAAGTCTCATATTTTTTGGATTAAAATTGAAATTATTATCAATAAGAAATGGGTATTTAAAATATTAAAACGAGGGTCATCAGATCTCCCTCATTAATTGAGGTGGCAAATCTAATGGCCCCTCACATGAGGCCTATGGTGGACCAAAGTCAATGCGCAACAAACAGGGTAATCAGAACCAAGGGCCAAGATTAGAAGCTATGGACCAAATCAGATGGCCTGGACATTCCAGTGCACAACCGGAGCCCTAGCTCCGGCCATCTTCTCCGGTGACCTTCACCGGACTGGTCCAACCAAAATTTTCACAAAAATGAAAGATCCACACATGGTTTTAAATAGAAAATCACGAGGAGCACGAATCTAACCTCCATTTCTTCCAATTCTCACTATATAGAAATATATGTGGAATTGAAAAATGAGGTATGCAAACTGAGTTGCTTCAATTTGATCTTAAAGCAACTCAATCTTGTTGCCTACATTTGTAGGACTTCGGTCAACCACAAATCAAGTAAAATTATGGAGAATTGAAAGAGAATCAAAGACTTGAAGTTTGTGAAAAATCAACTTCGGGTGGTGAATTATGAGCTAGATTTCAATGTAAATGATGTTGGCCTTGCTTCCTCTTTCTTACAAGATATGATTGGGACACAAAAGGCTTTGAATTTTTGGAGTTTTTGTTCAAAAATAGAAAGAGAACTAAAACTCGATTTCAATTGAAACCTTCAAGGTATTCTATCAAAGGGGATTTGGAATTAATGATCAAAGCTTGGGCAAGGATCCTCTCCTCATGCTAAGGCTAATGAGTTCATTATATAGGCAAGGCAAAGTGATATTCACACCATTTCAAATTGAATCCAAAAATAGCAACTCATGTGCATGGTTGCATGGGCGCATGACCATGCATTAAGGCTCAAATTTTGATTGCAATAGGTCCAAATTCGTGCACATTTGATGCTGAGATCACTTCATGAAGCCATGCAAAGTTGTGTGAAAATTGAGTTCAAAAGATGCCAAATAGGGCCACGCAAAGGAACCATGCACAAGTCCCTCAATTTTCATCCATGTGCCATGATCTTGGATTCTTTGGAAAGCTATCATGAAGGGGAACAACTTTTATGTTGAAACGTTTTCCATTTGGAGCCTGGATCATGATGAATTTTGGTGTGGAAGTTGGAGGAATCAAACATAGTTGAAAATTTTCTAAGTTAAAAGTCAAATGACCCCTTTTTCCACCTTACATAACTTTTTCTATGAGCTTCAAATGACTTTGTTTCCTTCTTCAAAGTTGTATATATTCCAATTATATTCAACATGGTCATAAATTTGACACCATTTGGATATATCATGATGGATTTATGGTTTTTAGAAGTTGAGGAAAATTGTTTGTTCAATGGTGATGACCCAAAATGACCGATAATTTGTCCTCTTAGTATATGTCCTTGCAAGTGAAATTTGACCTTTACCAAAAAAGAAAAGTTGTATAAGACATCTTGAAATTAATCATTAAACTTGGATGATATTCATATCACAAAAATTGAGCAAGTTATGGTTCTTGGAAGTTGACCTTCTATCTAAGGCACAGACAAAATGACCTATAATCTTTCACCATAAAAAATGAATTTCCAAGAAAAGTTAGCTCTTGATGACAACATAAGAGTTGTTTGGAATGTCATAAATAGTAAAGTTTCTCTTGGAATCATTTTCATATGACAAATATTGAAGGATATGGGGTCTAGGGAACCCTAGATTTGACCAGTTGACTTTTTTGGTAACCTCCTTGAACCAACTTACAAACTTGAAGTTATTTTTATCTTTGGGTCTCATGTAGGATCATATATGTTTATGATGAATTATAATGGAGTATTCCTTGATAATATTTGATCAAATGTTGAAGAAACTTGTTGAGGTAGGCACACAAGATACCCAGATGAATTAGGGCTTCCATGACAAACAAGCTTCAAACTCTTGATGAATTCTTGATCAAAATGACAAATAAAGAACATGGGGATCCATATATGATGCTTAGAACCAATGTGAATCTTTATTTGATTGACCTCTTTCACTGAGAGTCTCAAACCCTAGATGTGAACTTGATGAGGAATAGGTGGATGCACACACTGCCTACAAAAGAAACAACACAACACTAAACATATTTTTGGTATTTTGGTTGGTAAAACAAAGAGAAATAAAGTATGATACAATCACAAATTCTTGGTGACCTCTCCCAATGCAAACCCAATGAATTATAGGTGAGGAGGATACCAAGGTGTGATCCAAATGCTAATGCAAATGATGAGATGGCATGAGGGATCTTAGGGTCAAAATTGGGGTCTTACACCCCATTAAAACATTTAAATTGATTTGGTGAAGCTAGTGACCTTTAAAGAGAAATCTTTGGGAAGCAACCCACTGGTCTTTGATTACTAATTTTGTTTTGTTCTTGTTTTGTGTTTGTTTCATATTTTTAGGTAAATAAAGAACCTCATAAGATAATGGAGGGGGATTCAATTGTCAAAGAAAGAGGAAAGTATGGAAAAAAAGACTTAAAAATACCAAAGATTCACAGTGTCATACAAAAATAGAAGGGACTACAGCCTGATCGTAGCCCCAACATACCCCAATCCATATGCCCCATAATACTCAACTATGACTCATAGAAAAAACCAGTGGGGACTATGGTTTTCCTGTAGCGCATGCTACTAGCCATAGCCCTTCCCATATCAAATGCCCCCATAGAAAAAGTCGAGAGCATTATTACATGCCCATAGCAGAGGTTACGACCTATAGTGATGGACACACAAAAAATTCCTTTCCCTCAACTTAGTTGTGAGATCCACCCACAAAATTTTCACACATCCCATACAAAAAAAAAATCTACTTTTTAACCCCCCCAAAAAATATTTTTTTATCACTTTCAACCTCACACACTCTCTCTCTCTAACTCATCCCAACTTCCTCTTCTTCCATCATTCTCTCTAAAAACCCTAAAATCCTCCAATTACATACACCATAAACCTTAATTTAAACATACACCCACACCATAAAAAACCTCACTCACTCAAAACTTCGATCATCACCCTCTTAAACCTTTAACCATCATCAAAATCTCTAAAAACCCAAAAATCCAAATTTCACATTTTTCTTAAAAGCTTGCATCAATGGCTTCAAGAAGGGCATATAAGGAAAAAAAATACTAGCCTCATTAAAACCAAGTTCCACTATATGGAAAAATAAAAAGCGGAAGCAATTCTAATGTCAACCCTTATTGGATTATCTTCAACGACTCCACACAACAATAAGGGTACAATAAGTTGACCAATAGAAAGGTAGTTCTAACAAGGTACAAAAAGGATGATACCCTTTTTACCTTATATCTAAAATTAGAAGTATAAATATTTTTTAGGAAAATATGCTTGACACATTCTGTCTCCATAAAGTATTTCACTTTTGAAGGAATAACCTTAGAGTTCTTAAGTTCTCCAAAGGTGTTGTTTAGTAAGTCATGGGATGGTTACTTTGGTACTTTAATTTTTCATCTGTTTAATAATGACCATTCTCTTACTATCTAAGAGCTTGGGGAAATTTTCCAATTGTCTACTGAAGGGCACAAAAAGGTCCCAAAAGATTTTAGTTATGCTCAATGTTCGGGTACCATAAGTGGGGCTGAAGAGATTTATGATTATGTTAGGTATCATTCAACAGGTATTTAAAACCCTGATTTTTATACATTCAAAATCTTTTAGCTTATTCCATGTTTGCAATCCAGAGAGAATTATTTTTCATTCATGCCATGGTCCATGATGAATTGTTGCATACAATCTATTATCTTTATAACTCTTTTGAAAAAGTGTCTAAAGATTCTATGGGAAACATAGGTATTGGGAAATTGATTACTCCCATTGATGGAAACTTTTGATATGAGTTTAATGCAACATACCACTATTATATCTAAGGAACCACAAGAATTAATTTATAAGGGATAATAGCCCATAGGTCGATCATTTGCTCAGGAGAGGGTTACACCTTACTGACAATAAATGAGAGGGAACTAATTGAACTTCCAAACCCAAGAAGAGTAATAGTAAGCAATAGAAACAATTGTCTGTTAGATCGTGGCATATTGTACCCAAAATATTTGATTGAAGAGAAATAATTTTTCCCAAAAGAACCCCAAGACGAATCTGCTATGCCAACCTCTCTGCCTACCCAACATGAAATCAGACATTTAGATCCATATCAGGCATGGAAAGAGAGAATGGAGGCATAACTAATAAGGCAAGGTGTTGAGAAGTTAAGATATGGGTAGATGTTACCGACCTCCAATCCATGATACAAAAATTCATGTTTCATTTTCCTCCTCCACAATAGATCCTGTGAATTTCGTCTTCCCCTTCTTCCATTTTTTGATAAATTATTAGGGATAATGATTTTTTTAAGTACGAGGGTAAGTTTTATATACTTTATAGTTTTTGCTTGTTTGATTTATTTTGTTGTTGTTGTGTTTGCCATACCGCTATGAAAAATCCATTTTCAACCCTGAGTCAAAATTGAATTTTTTATTGAACAGTCTTGATTGTATTTGTATTAAAAGTATATTGAGTCTATGGAAAAGAGAGGCTTAAGGTTAAGGACCTTTAGAAAGTTTGATAAATCGATCTTGTCCTAACACCTAGAGTCTCACAATTAAATATCAATTTGAGTTGTAGTCTTTGTAACCTATGAGTACTTTCTCAGTAATTTGCATAGTTCAGTCTATCATTATTTTTATTCTTGTTCACTGTGTTGATTGGATGAGGAAAACAAAAATGAAAAAAATTAAAATAATGGGCAGTAAAAGGCAATTGCACCTACTAAGTTGGGTAACCCTCATCCGAATATTCAACCCAATAGTGGTTGGTCCCCAATGCCGCAAAAAAAATGAAAAATTATGGAATTTTTCATATGTGTGTGCAAAATAAATAATTTATAATAAGAGTAAGTTGGGTACACCTTAAAAAGGTCGCTCTCCCCAAACATTAATTTGTTCAAATTATTGTGAATTATACTTCTTCGATCTAAGCTTATCAATGTGTAATACTTCCTCAGTTCAGTCTTATTGATATGTCATGATATACACATTTATAAGGCCTTAATTTGATTTCTTTATGTATTTGAAAATAAAATAAAATTAGGCATAGAGACTTATAGTCAAATCCATGGTGTAATTAGTGTTTTTGAGGGATACTCTAGTTTGTGTTCTTATAAGACCCTTAAGATTAAGCGAGTCTCGGAAGAATTAACATCTAGTAATTCATAATATAAATTCTCGTATGCGTATCTTCACTTTACAATTTTGAACTATTATTAAAAAAAACCATTGCTTCTTAAAATTCTTTCAATGCAAACAAAATTTCTTGAGGACAAACAATGATTCAAGTATTAAGGGATTTGATCAGTGCCACTTTGACTACTTTTTCTTAAGAACTTTTAGTTTGAATTTAAGTATTTTGATCTCTAACTTTGTGCATTTTAATTTTGTGTTTTATGTTTTCTCCATGTTTCAGGTATTTTAGAAGAAATAAGAAAACTGAAAGTAATGCAGGGTATAACACGCAAAGATTGCACAAGAAAATGACATATGGTAGAAAAACCAGAGGCCACTACGGTCTTCCCATAAGACAATCTATGATCGGAAGTGGTCCCAAGTGCCTCTCCTAATTTTGGCTCCCATATAGATGGCCAGAGGCTGCTATGGTTTGTCCATAGCACCTGCTATGGGATATAGCAGACCAGTAGTCAACCTCATATTCCCTTTTTTCGAGTTGTTTCCTTCCATCCTTTCGAGTCCCAACTGTTTGCAAAAATTATAAAACTTAAATGAAGGGCTATTGTCATACCCTAAATTTTTACTCAAATAGTTTCACCTATTAACTACATCTAGTTCATATGCATCATCATGTTATGACCATTTCATCTGGTCATTAAGTCTCAGGCGCATCCATCAGTCAAAATACAAAACAATATATACATAGGAATCAAAAGAAGAAAAGTCAACAATTTGACTTATTCATCTGGTCATTTGCATCTTTGCATCATGCACTTATTTTTGATCATTTACTTTATATCCTTATCTCATTACCTATTTGTGATGATTTAAGAGTTAAGATCCATGACCTCAAGTCTCATTTATCCACTGCATTGCATTTTCAATATCATTTTGAATGATCATTCACATATTTCTCATATTATGGTTTTCATTTCTTCATTCCAATTAATTTCATTCCATTTTACTATGCACCCTTAATAAGTTAATAGGGTGATTCACCTTCATTTTTGTCACCTTATGTCCATGTCATTCATGCATTGTTTATTTTATTATTGAAGTAGTTTCAATTATATGTTGCATTGAATTTACAAAGGAATTTGAATTCCATTCCAAATATGAATCAATTTTAAAAACAAAGTACATTGTTGGCACAAAGATACAAAGGCCATGCCAATGACATTTTCAAATTACAAATATTGGTGCAAAGACACAATGGCACAAGCCGTGACAGATTCAAGATAACAAGTACTAAAAAAAGGCTTACAAAAAAATGAATGAAGTACAAAGGTAATAAAAAGGACTTGTCTACTTGATATCCAAATATGTAAAATTACACACTTGGTAGTTCAATAGGCCAAATCTTAAAAAAAAACAAAATCTTCTCCATCATGTCCTAAAGCTCTCAAGCTAATCACGCATATGAGCAAGTCCTATTTAAAAACGTCATCAAAAGGAAAAATGATCCATTAGAATTAGGCCCTCTTTGATGTCACATGTGCATAACCCTAATTGAATAAAAGAAAAGAGAGCAAAGCAAAATAACTTGAACAATAAGTCTCAATGGCTACAATAATTTATAGCAGCGAAAAAAGAAGAATCATGAGTTAATTTACCACAAACATCACCAGTTAAACAAAGAAAGAAAAAGGAAAAGTTCTTGCACATGATGTAACTGCACCTCACTCAATTCCTTCAATTCCACTCACTAAAAAATCCCACTAAATAAGAGATTGTTTGGTCCCCTCTAACAGCTCAATCCTGATCAAATGAGTTCATACTTTTCCCACACGAGTTGTATCAATCCCTCACAAAATATCTTCTTTGATTCTTTCCCTTCACACATATCCCATTTTGTTTCTCACATACACAATTTCTATAAATCACTCCATTCATTATTACTCTGGACAGGAAAAAAAAACCTAATTCTAAGCATCTTAAACAATCTTCATTCTCTTCTAATCACCTTCCCTAATCCCACTTAGAGCTCTATTCCTAAAATTACTTAGAGCTTCACATTAAATCTCTAAATGGTGAGCTAAAACCCATATTTTCCACACTCACAATGTCACCACAAGCAAACAAGGAAAGGTTGATTATAAGAAGAGTAAAGAAGAAGAAGAAGAAGAAGAAGAAGAAGAAGAAGAAGAAGAAGAAGAAGAGAGAGAGAGAGAGAGAGAGAGAGAGAGAGAGAGAGAGAGAGAGAGAGTAAAATGATAAAAAAAAAGGAAAAATGAGGTACCTTTTTCTTGCTCGCTGGAAATCGCACCGTCGTGCTGGAGTTCAGGGACCCGCCGAAGACACCTTTGGTAGCTTTTCATTTGTTTTTCCTCACTCCTTTGTTATTAATTGTTTCTTTTAGATCCTTTCATGCTTGTAAATATATAAATCGGACTGAACATAATGAATTTGAGGTTAGGGTTTTGTGGGACTGAGGGTCTTTAATCTGTGTGATTATTTACGTTTTTGTTGATTTTATATTTGGATTTGTGTTTAGGGTAGCAGATTTGAGGGGGGGTATGGTTTGTTATTTCGTTATTTGGTTTGAACTTAGGGATTATGGGTTTTGACCTCAAGAACATTTAAATGTTTTCGAGGTATGTTCATGGTGTTCTTGGACAAAAGTAAGTTTTGATCAGTTTTGTTAAGAAAAAATGAATATTTGTGTGTTAGTAGTAAGAGAGTCTGAGAGAGAAGTAAAAGGATGAGAGATTAGTTTTTTTCCCCTGAAATGAGAGAGTTCCAAGCAGATACTCTCTTTTGTCCTTTCCCTCCGCCCATGCACTGGAGCCCACGTGGCTCTCTCTAGGTCGTTGGATACATTAACCTAATTGCTGACTTAGGGCCCCTGTACAGGGAGCTATACCATAACATGTGTGTGCCTTATTTTCCATCCATTGATTATGGTTAACCCTTTAGGTCCTTTGATCTAATGTGGTAGAGTGAGTCAAGTTGTCTGACTCCACTTGTGGGCCTTGGTACTAGTTGGGCTTCGCCCATTTTGGCTTTTTATCTGCTTATTTATTCCTGCACCCCCATTCAGTAAAGGAAAACCCCTGTGCCTTTGCTGATAGGCCCAAGAGTTTCTCATTGTTTTTCTTTGCGTACATTTTACTTCTTTTCCCTTTTTGGTTTCACTTTTGTTTATTTTTATGCATATTTTATGGGTCATGGGCCGAAATATTTTTATCATCACACATATTACCCCATGTTAATATTGCACCCCACTTTATTATTTTATTTACTTAATTATGTAATTAGTCAAATAATAAATCAATCTTTCAAAAGAAAAAGTGCTTGATCAACATCAAGCGAATTTCCAAAAAATAATTCACTAACATTCCATAATTTTAAAACCATTTCAAAACCAAATCAAATCATTTCATAAGCCATTTTCAAACTAATGCGAATCAAAATTCTTGATCAATATCAAGTTTCTTTGTCGCTTACTCAAAGCACATTTGGAATCTTTTTTAATAAAATCGGATGAAAAAGGATATTGGGGTACACACTCCTTGAAACCTCGAACAATCGACCCCGAGGCACACATATTAGACTTGTCGAACGATAGTCTTCAGTCATAAAACACTTAACAGAATTAGGATGAAAAAGAACATTGGAGTACACACTCCTCAAATCCTAGAATAATCGGCCCTAAGACACACGTCTTGGTCTTACCTAGAATTCGTCTTCCACAAATAATTATCTTTAATCAAATGGATGAAAAAGGACATTGAGGTACACACTCCTTGAAACCTCGAACAATCGTCCCCGAGACACACGTCTTGGACTTACCGGACATTCGTCTTCCATCATAAAACACTTAACTAAATTATGATGAAAAAGGACATTGGAGTACACACTCCCTGAAACCTCGAATAATCGGCCCTGAGGCACATGTCTTGGTCTTATCTGGCATTCATCTTCCGCAAATAATTTTCTTTAATCAAATGGATGAAAAAGGACATTGGGGTACACACTCTTTGAAACCCCAAATGATTGGCCCCGAGGCACAAATCTTGGTCTTACCGGATATTCATCATCCACCTATAATTAACTTAACCAATAAAAGTATCTTTTCCGCCTTAGCGCAATGTCAAAACCTTTTCATAAACGAAAGATGTTTTTTCCATTTCGAGACGATGCAAACAATGATTTGTTCCTATCATGCGCAAGAAGTAAGAATGCCTTCCCCTCGAATGCGATGAGAACATAAATCTGTGAGAATCTGAATTATGTTGTCAATTTTGATGCATGCAAATGTTCACTTCTCCATGTTTTGGGCTGCAAGCAATTTTTTCCGTTCAAATGCGACTAAGTACCTTTTTCGCTAAAATCGACCAACCAACAATACCTAGAACTACGTAGTCTTTATTTTCCATCGCACTTGGAGATACATAGGAGCGAGATTCAACGTCTCATCATGCAACCTAATAAAAAACTTATTTGTAGCTCTTTTTAACTTTTTCCTCTCAAACTTTTAATAATTAGAAGAAAATAATAACGAAAGCTAACACTCTTATTCGCGAAGCTAGCTAAATGGTTCTCATTGAGTACAACGGATGTGAGAGGTGCTAATACCTACCCCTTGTATAACCGACTTCCGAATCCAAATTTGGTTGCGATGACCATTTTCTTTTTATTTTTAGGGTTTTATCAATATTTTCCCTTTCCTTTTGGAATGAATAAACTTTGGTGACGACTCTGTTATTATTGCGAGTGTGCGAACGCCTGTGATATTTTTCGTGTCGGGACAACTAATACGCGAACTTAGTGTCATATTTATGTGATATAGACTATAAATAACTAGATATTGTGAGATAAAAAACAACACTTTACATAATTTAACTTTATATTATTATTGTTTTCTTATTTTTTTTTTTTTAATTTTTCATTCAAAGCATTATTGTATGGTTAAAGACTCCTTGGAGCATTTCTATTATATATTATTTGTCTGCATTATTCTGGTTCTATTATTACTTTATTTTGTTATTATTGAGAAAACTTATGAATACTATGGGTGTGTTGCTTTATAGTTAGCCATGTCCGAGTAGATAATATTAAGTCTAAGACTTGAGGGTCATCATACCGAGAGACTTCATGCAAGTTTCATGAATATTGAAAATAAGGAGAATAATTATTTTGATTTGATTTTTCTGCGCTTAAAGAAAAATATTCGCTATAAAATTAGGAACATGAAGACGTTATTTATACGTCGAAAGGATATAAACAATGTCTAATTTGGAAAATTGAGCAATGGACTTTGAGATTGCGAAAGTGTCTCGGAGTCTACTGAAAAAACACTTTCCTATTAAAAGGGTTTCTAAATAGATGAAACATGTTGCGAAACCAAATATATCATGGATTTAGAATTCGGTAATGTGCCGACGAAAGTGAGCATTATCACTGGTTTTAGCATTTTCTATAAAACCAAAGCTCTCGTTAAAAAACGGTTTAAAACTTATATGTGATGTTGGGAGATGGAATCAAGGTCTCAGACCTTTGTTTTAATTATTAAGAAAATCAAGTTTTCCATTTTTTTATCGTAAAACAAATTGAACCAATTACCGTCTTAGATATATACAAAAACTATAGAACTCGGTAATTCGACTTTTGGTCTATGTGGATGATATTTTTACTACTTCTTTATTATCGCACACTTGCGGCGTATCACCTACTTAGATACCATTTCCAAGCGAGGAATACACTCTTATCTTCCACTTTCTTCATTGTAGTATAGACTTACATGTAAAGACAATATTGTTCCAGGATTTCTAAATAGATCATATAATAAAATGTTAAATCATGAAAAGATCACCCATAATTCTATACATAAAAGGAAAAGCTCATAAAAAGATGAAATGTCCTTAGAGAGAACCAAAAGTCATCCTAACCATCTTAAAATCGTATACCACAAAGAAGCAACCAACTCATAGGCGACAAACAAATGATAAATCAACTGAATTGAACATCTATGCAAAACATACAAAACCCCATTTAAATCAACGATGATTGTCCACTTAAAAAGGTTCATCCTAATATAAATTATATCTCGTAGAAGTTGCCAAGAGTTTACAACGACCACACATTATATTTCTAGATTCATTAGCAAAATATGAATAAAAATCACAATGAAGCCTGCCAAATTTTCCCATGGTTAGCCATCAACAAGATACCTTAATCATCCTTTGAGTCATTTTCTTCATGCCATCTCATTATAATTTAAGCATTTAACCACATAATAATTAAACTAATAATAGAAAAGATATGTCTATTTATAATAAAAAATATATAAATGTTGTTAAATAAAAATTAGATATGATAAAAATAAATTTAAATTAATATTCTATGACAATTTATGTAAATTTATTTAGTATTATTTTATTTAATAATGAAAAATATTTTTTTGTCAAAAAAAGTAATGGCCACATAGTTATACCGTTAAAAAATTAAACATATTATAAAAAAATGAAATCTAATTTTAAATATAAATATTGAGATTTATTTTGATAATTATACGTTCAAAGTTAATTGTAGTCTAAACTATTCAAACAACATGAATGAGTAAAAGAAATGAATATTAGTATATATAAATATTAATAATTTCAACTAAAATCGTTTTTAGTTAAAATAGCTATATTAAAATTAATTTTGTTAAAATTAAATCTAATAGCACACAACCAAACACATGTGTAAGTAGTGATTGTTAAAATTAAAATCGTAAAGAGGCCTATAAGAAAACAGTCGCAACTAGTCTGTGGGCTATGATACGAGAATGAGGAGAACTTATTTCACCACCCTAAAATTTAATTTAACACCCCGCTCCCCAATTTTCGATAATAACCGCATTATTTTTTATCATTTTTTTAAAAAAAGACGTGCACGAATAAATTAAAAATCTAATAGGAAATGAAATAGTATATTTAAAAGTTCGGTATGAATTAAAAAATTGAATAGTATATTTAAAAAAATTCATATATATTTTTATTGATTTTCAGAAAAGTGAATTTATTATTTTTGAATTTTTTAATAAATCTAGTATTTTTGTAATTTTGTGAATTTTTAAAAATTTTGATAGTTCATAATTGATAAGTAAACAAAATTTAACACTATCGACTTTTTTGAAAAATATAATATATTTTTATAGTTTTCCAGCATATTTGAAACAATTGATAAGAAATCATTTTTTTATCATATAATTTTATATTCGAATTTTTGAAAAATCGCGTGATAAAATATGATTTTATATTAATTTTTTTTAACAATCATAGATTTATAGAAACATATATGATTTCACACCTGTTTTTTTTTATAAAATAATACGTTACACATATTTTTCAAAAATTCGATAAAAATTTAAAGACTTTTCAAAAATTTGATAAAAACTAGAAGACTCTTCAAAAATTTGATATAAATTCATAAACTCTCAAAAAATTTGATAAAATCTCATTATTTTTTTTCAAAAATTTGATAAACACAATTTTTTATAAAAACATAAAATTAATACTATTTCAAAGGATGTCTGCCAATTAAATTTGGAGGGTGACATAATAAATCGGCGACAATGAGTAAGATTGCAAATAAAATCAAGCTAGTTATTTATATATTGTTTATTATAATTTTATACTCATTTAGTTATAAATTAATCAAAAACAATAATTAAAAGTAATCTTTTATTAGAATTTAATTTTTTTGTCAATTTAATAATTCATTATAATTAATTAATTCATTGTAATTGATTAATTATGGATATTTTATGAAATATTACGATGGACTATTTAATAAATACAGAAGTCACAGTCCAATCACTCCATTCATGTAGCTAAGCATTTTCTTGCCTAAACATTAATTAGATAGAGACTGACATGGAAACTTGTCAATGCAATGTTGAATATTGCTTGCTCTGCCATGAATATTTAAGGTAACTTTTACGTATTGTTGACAAGTCTATTTTCTTAATGTTGTTAAAGTTAGTTGTTATTTTCAAATTTTCTTTTGAATAAAAAACATAACTTCACATAACCAATCTAATTTAATAAAAAATTATTTAAAGATAAAATCTGATTCAAAGATATATTTTCCCTTTTTGATTTTGAAAAATTTATTATTCAATTGTATTTTTGTATCATTAATCTATAATATATATCATTATTGAAAGAGAGTAGTCTTGTTTACGTCCATCATATCATAGCAATTATATAATTTAAGTTGGTTTCTTAATCTTTTACAAAAATAAAATAGAATATCTCATGTCCAACTCTTTCTAATAATATCTCATGTAATTCTACTTTGTTTTATATTGTCATAATTCAATATATAATATTAGCCTCATTTGAAGTTCAAAACTATCTGAAAGTAAGATTCTATTTATTTAAGTATTTCTTCGGACCTTATTTATTTATAAGTAATTTTTTTTATCTTAAACATAAATAAATGTTATCAAATCTAAACTTGTTTAATGTATTTATTCTAAAATTATCTTTGCATTAATTATTTAATATTGTTAGTGGATGATACTTTAATTAAAAATATATTAGTAAGTGTGTTATCTCTTTTATATGAAATTAAGAAAATTAAATGCACTTAAATATCATTTTTAATAAGCCTGAAAATTGTCTATTTTGCTTACAAATCAAATCCGTGTAGTATCAAATTTCAATTGCACCTCGATGATACTCCCTCCGTCCCACACTGAGTTACTTAGTTGACTATTTCACGTCAATTAAGAAAAATAAACAAATGAAAGAGAGAGAATATATTTTTACTAAAGTACCTCTTATCAAGTATTGAGAATGATGAAAATAATATTAATTAGATGGTAAAATTGGAAAAAAGTGCATTGAAATTGAAATGAATAATTCATTTTAAGAGACACTTTTATTCCAAATGAATCACTCATTGTGGGATGGAGGAAGTAATAACAAGGGGCAATTCGGTAATGATGAAACTATTAATTTTTGGACTGACAAATTATTACATGAATCTTTGATCCATATGTACACCAGTACATCTCAACTCGGATACCAGACCCGAAAGCGCATAATAGGGGCAAAACCTCTCACCAACCAAGGCCCTGACCCTCTAGATCCACCAATCATCAAGCTACCTGGTCAACACATCCGAGAAAAAATATCCAATATACACTTGTACCCGATCGTTAGATTTCATTAATGTATTTGTAAATTAATTATATAATAGTGAAATTATATAGAGGTGTGTCCCAAAAGAGAGGAATGGGTCAAAACCAAGAGAAAAGGGGGTTAACCATAGAGGTGTGTCCCAAAAGAGAGAAAATTGCAATGATGTTTAAAACAAAAGGAAGTATAAGAGGAACCACATAACTAGTTGCAAACTTGATAGTGAATTGATTGAAATTACACTAAAGTCTATGAATAGAGATGAATACTCTAAGCAATTGGGTCATTCGTCCTATACCAAAAATATTCAGAATGAGGATAGGAATTCTCCCTATCACCCCTTCTCTGTTGCTTAAGGCTCATGAAATGCAATCCTTGTCAATGTCTAACAAGTTATTGAAACAGGTTCACAAGGATAATATGTGGGGATGTGGCAGACGACTAATGTTTGACTGGTGCTTGAGATCTTGTGCTTGTTGAGAGGCTAAAGCTCCAAAGTAATAGAGACAAGTCCTATCAAGTGACAAAGGGACTTATGGTCATATAACAGATATAAATGGCATATGTGCAAAGTTAAAGGATCTAGTTGATAAATGGAACATGATCAAGCTAAATCAGAGGGAAAGAGATGGATAGAAAAACACAATGCATGATCAGACAAAGACTAGCATATGGTATCATTCTTAGGTAGCCCAAGAGAAAGCCATGTGTATGCAAGAGTGTACTAAGCCTAGTCTCATTGTTAGGTAGCCCAAGAGAAATTCATGTGTGTGTTAATGTGTGTTAACCTAAACAAATGAATGTGATAAGCAGAAGCATAAAGAAAATGAACAAAAAACAAAATCATAAGTTCAAGAGTTAAACAAGAGAACAAAGTGCAAAGTCAAAATTTCCACAAGGTCCAAGGGTCCAAGGTCACTCCAAGTTAAGAAAAAGGTTTAAGGCTAATGTTTAGAGTCCAAAGTCCAAAGTATACACCATCACTCCAAGTCAAGCATAGGTCTTTAAAGATCAAGTCAACTTATTTTATCATGTTATGATTCATTGAAGTTTATCAAGCAAGCTAAAAACAAGATAGGAAGTAAAATATGAATAAGACAAGATGGTCAATATAATATGAGAAATGTATGAAATAAGATGATGAATGAGACATAAAAGTAAATTGCATAAAAGTAAATGACTTGAATTTAAATGATAGGAATTAAATGACAATAAAGTAAAGCCAATGGTTAATAGTGAGAGTTAGTGATTAACTGAGTGTGTCGGGACAATTTAGTGTTATGTTAAGCAATCATAAGTAGGCTTATGTAGAAGCCACACCTACCTGAGATCGGTCAATAACAATCTATGTGTCAGACATGTTAGAGGATAAACACAAGTTAACCTCCTAAAACATGTAACACAGTGGTCAAAGTAAAAGAAGAAGGTAGATGAATAAAGTCAAAGGGAGACATAACTCAAGTACTTGACCTAGGATATACTATCAAGCAAATCAAGGGACCAAAACATATGACTCAATAAGGGATAATCTATCATTGATTCAGAGTATCAAAATTGATCCAATGATCATTTATCAACATGTTTGAAACAAAGAAGATTGAATCAACCTCAAGTTCATCTATAAATGGCTTGAAATGAAGAGACATTGATCAACCAAGTCAATAACTCAAGTCAAAAGCATCAAGTGTATCAAAAGTCAAACAAAAATGTAATTAAAAATGATTAATATGGAAATTGAAGAGAAAATCTCAAACTATGATCAAAATAATTCAAAAATGGTTGCAAAAATTACACAAAGTCCCAAATATTATGCATGAATAGATCTCAAAGGTTGGATGCAAAAAGGTTTTGAAATGCTTGAAAAATAAATTGGAGAAGGAAATTAAAAAGGAAATGAAATAAAAATGACAATAAATGCAAAAATTATTTTAAAAATTGAGAGAAAAATGTAGATGATGCAAAATATTTTTAAAGATTTTGTGTAAAATAATTGGATCAAAATGAATTAAAATGAGTGAGAAATTAAATGAAAAGAAAAGGAATAAAAGAAAAAGAAAAGAAAATAGAATAAGGCGCCAATGGCTAGGAGGTTCAAAAAAATGCGCGGACGCAATATGATTGGATGGAATTTGAATCTTGGAACCAAAGCGTGCGCTGATTCACATTATCTTCAACCTTGGATTCGATTTCTGCAATTCATGAACTCGTGTTTTTAACAACACCCAAGCATGACATTAGCTTCACAACACATCATCGTTCATGTCTCCCTCCATCAGAGCCATTGATTGGCTCTGAGAAAGGAGAATTTGCTCAAGAAAACGAATAACCCTAGTTCTTCAAAGTAAAATTAAATGCTAAATACACAAGATAAATTCCAGGTAAGTGAGGGTTTTTGATCAACGGAGTAAGGTGAAGAGTGTGGTAACTTGCTTGCTAAAGAATTTTACTCGTAACTACATTTCCAATTGGAGCTTCGAAGGTCAACAATGGTGGATTTGGATATTTGGTTTCAAGGAGTTCCAAGCTAAAGCAATGCTTTAGTTAGCTTCAGAAGGTGCCGATGAGTGATTCTGGGTGGAGATTCGAAGTTAAAAGAGTTTGATTCGAAGAAATGGTTAACTGGTTTTTTGAGGTATCAGACTCAAATGGTTTCAGAGTTTCTTTGACTCTCAAATATTACCAATGAAGTCAAAATCTTACTCTATTTATAGGGAAAGCGTTGAGCAGCTCACACATGTGAAATGGATTTGAAATCGTGTGAATGGAGTTGAAAATTTCGTGTTTGCAATCTGTGTGAAATGAGACATGAAATGCGTGAATTAACACTTGGTACCTATCGTTTTGTGTTTGTTTGCATGCATTTTGGAGTCACAAAAGGTTTGCACATGTGTAGGTGGTCCCAATATACAAAATGACTTATAATTGCAACTTCTGGGCATCAGGCAAAACAGAGATCAACATGCCATGTTTGAAGCTAGGCCAAATGGAATCCACTCGTGTGTTTTGTGATTTTCTTTATGCCTATTCTTCATCTCATTGAAATGAATTGAATGCAAAAAGAACAAAATAAGAATTGGGCTTGAGGTGAAAATGACAAGTGTTAAAAGTTGAGGTCGTGACATGCTTTTTAGGTCAGACATTTAGTCAAGCAGTCTTGGCACATTTTAAGCATCTTGGAGCCCAACGTTCATGACACCATAACTTTTGATTCCCTCATTAATTTTGAGCGAAACTTAGGACAAATAATATTTGACATAAGCTTAATAACATGCAAAAGGAATGGAATCAAAAGGGTACTTGAGCTGAAAATGGTATGGCTGCCAAGTGGGGGTCATGGCAAGGTTTTGACCTAGTTTGACAACTGAGCCCTTTCCAGAATTGAGGTCCTCAGAGGTTGAATTTATGATTGAGCCTTGAATAAAATTTGTATCGGAACTCATTAGGAACATTTGGCTCAAAGAAGCTTGTCAATTGGTTAAAAATTGAAGAAGTTATGAGGTTTGGACCAAAAGTGAGCCATTCTTGCAAATTAGGTCAACCAAAGTTGTGGCAACTTGTGCAAACTTGAAGGTTTATTGCATCCCAAGCCAAAATAATGATAGAACAAACATCCCTTGAAGAAATTTAGTAGGTCTTGAATGATCTTTAGGATGGCTTGAAGAATGAGTGAAATGGCATGGAAATAAACACATGAACCACTCTTGAATCAATGAACCACAACTTGCATATTCCTTGACTACAATGACCATTGTTTAGGCTTGATTTTAATCAAGATCACCTACATGGACAAGGGAATAAACAAGTACCATTTTTCTAATGATTCTTGGTTAGTTGATAAACAAAAGTAAAAAAACCCTAATGTTAAGATTAAACCAAGAATATGGCCATGCTTGTGAGCCAATGGCCAAATGTAATGGTCATAATGATACATGATATGATGATATGTATGAAAATGATGCAAAGCAAAAGGTAATAAATGAAGGGTAAACTTCGGGGTAGTACACATACCTTGTGGGATGGTTGTCACCCTGTCCACCCGACTCCATGCTCGTGATGTTAAACCTTTGAAACCCCCATGTTTGTGATTTTGGCATAATCATACATTCATGCATTCATGAACATATTTTTGTTCACCTGGTTTTCAGGTAACTTAGGAACTTTATTTGAAAATATCGCATGTAATTTGAGTATGGATTCTGAAAGGAGAAACACTCATCAGTTTCTTTTCAAACATCCTGAATTGACAGAGTTAAGGAAGCTGGGATCTTTGGTGGCTAGTCCTCCCGATTTCAAAGACCAGTTCAAGAGACTTTTGACTGTGTTGAACACTGATGTAGAAGACGGAGTTGTGAACACCTTGGTCCAGTGTTATGATTCGACGCATAGGTGTTTCACTTTCCCTATTTTTATCAGCTTGCACATACTTTGGAGGAGTATTCCTATTATATAGACTTACCTATATCAGATCATATATCGTTTAGTGGTTTAGAGGAGATTTCTAAGTCTCATGTCATTGGAGAGTCTGTGCATATGAGAAAAGGGGAAATTGATGCTAATCTTATGACTAAATGAGGTATTCTTGGTCTATGTAGCGGGGTATTCGTTACCATTAGAGATATTGACTAAATCCAAGGTAAATCATACAAGTCGAGTCGCCACCGCACTTCTATTTATCCAAAGGAATGGTTAGAAAGCGAACAAAAACCTAAAAGTTTTATCGAATAAAAAACTAGTAAAAATGTCAGAGATCTGGGTAAGGGGGTTGGTTATGCAATGGGAAGGTATTAGGCACCCAAAGCATCCTAGGTACTCCTAGGGAGCCATTTTCACATTTGTTGCAAAGGTTGTTGTTTTTTGTGAAAATTTATTTGTGCAAACATGATTGAAGGGATGAGAAAAGCGTGTATGTTTATCTAATGTACTACTTATTGAAAGAAGGGTCAAAAGAAAATGACTCGCACGGACGTCGCATCCACTGCATACGTATCTCATCTGAATCTGAGAATCAGAGTCTTCGTAGCTCGGCTACCTATGGGTTAAAGAGGAGTGTGCTCGCTAAGACATCGCGTCTTATGCCTATGTATCTCATCTGGGATGAAAATCAGAGCAAAACGTAGTTCGACCACCTATGGGGTAAGGGTTGTGTTTTGGGGTGAACGACGTTACTACGCAATCTACCGGATGCTCGACCTTTGGAGACTTACTCGCCTGTAGTAGAAGGAGATAACGTGTTCTTAGGAGAAGAAAAATCAATGAGTTAGGGGTGTTTAGGGATGCTCATGCAAAAAGGCAGTCCTAGATGAAGGAACCGCGCTACCTTAAATGACATGCCACGAGAGGCTATACGAAACCTAAGAAATCGGTAACATGCAGGAAAAGTAAAGGGATCGAGAGATCTACCGTACGGATAAAGATCCGAAGTAACATCAATTAAAGAGATAAGAAACCCAGAGATCTCTCAACCTAGCACCATCAAAGAAAGTGAGTCAGTACAGGTAATCGGAATAAACCTCCAGGTGGTATCCCACAAATAAAGTGGAACACCAGGCAAGCCATCTCTACAAGAGTCATATGAGCCCTCACAAAACAAAACTCAACAAACAGGTTAGAGAAACAAGATAGGGTAATCAAGAGTTGCCCCCAAATGTAACCACATGAATCATGCCATTAAAATTCACAAAAAGCTCACAAAAAGCAACCAAGGGTAGGAGGCCTAAACCTCTTGTCAAACACATGCATCAAAAGGGTATCAAATTCACCCATAATACCTCATACATTAAGAGCATTCCAATTAAAAGCATAAAGTAATGGGAATAAGGCAAACCTGACTAGAGAGATCGAATGAAATTGAATTGCCCGGTTGGGTTTGCAAAGCACTCTTAGGGTTTATATGAGAGGGAATTGGTTCTTTGCAGATGAGTTCCCTTCAGTCTCTGGAGGTTCCTCTGCACTCTGTTAGCTCTTCTCTCACTATCTTTTTCCTGCCAGGGTAATAGGAATAGAATTGCTTTTTGTTTCACTGAAACTCTGAATTTGTAACCTGATTTTTGTGGACCTGTGGGCTCAAATGAGAGAGGCCCAAGTCCAAAAAATTTCTGTTATATTTTATTTATTTATTTATTCGTTTTTTTTTCTTTTCGTTTTTCGTTCTTTCTTTTTTTTTCGTTTTCGTTCTTTTTTTTTAAACACGTGGGCTTCGCCTAGCGAGCATGACAGTTCAAGAAATTCATCTGAGCGTAGGTGATTCTGGTGGCTTTTCTTGGGACTCGCTAGGCGGCCCATTCTGCTCGCCTAGCGAGCATGAAAGCTCATGAACAAACTTTTGCTCCTTCAAGATTAACGTTTTGACTGACGAATAGACCCCATTTGAACCTGTTGGAAGTATCTCAAGCCATTCCCTTGTGTTGACTGATCATCTAAATAGAACCCACAAAGTGTCTTGGATGATACTCAAGCTTCAAACAAAAGATGTTAGTGACACATTTTTGTGCTTTTGGTTAGTAAACAAAAGTAAGAGAAACAATGATGTATAATTCAAGCATGCTTGGTGATCTCAAACCAATCACAAGGAGTCCCACCCAAAGGCAAAGGGAACCAAGATGCTAAAGATCCTTGAGGCAATGCAAATGCAATGTTATGATGCCATGAGGGATCTTAGGGTCAAAATTGGGGTCTTACAGTCTACCTGCTAAGTTCTTGATGGAAAAGGATGTTACACTTGTTAGTGTTGGGAGTATGGTTGCTTTCGAGGCTGTTTTCGTTTTGCTTATCTATGGCATAATCTTGTTCCCTAATATTGAAAACTTTGTGGACATCAATGTTATCTGTATCTTTCTGATTCAGTTACCAGTTTCCTACTTTGCTCGTAAATACCTACCATTTTATCCATCACAGAACTGAGAAGAACGGAGGAATTGTTATGTGTTGTGCATCTTTACTGTACAAGTGGTTTATTTTGCACTTACCGCAGTCCAACTTATTCAAGGATAACAAGGAATGTTTGAGGTGGTCTTAGAGGATCATGTCTCTTACCAATGCAAATGTGACTTGGTATTCTAGAGTTTATGATGACGTGAAGATTATTGAAAGTTGTGGTAAATTCCCTAATGCACCTCTTCTTTGTACAAAAGGAGGTATCAACTACAATTTGATTTTGGCTCGACGTCATCTTGGGCATGCTATGAAGGATAAACTAAGCAATATTATTTTGGAAGGACTCTTCATTCAAGAAGGTGTTAATAACAATGGATTAAAGGAGAAGATAGTCCACGCTTGGCATAAGATTCACTGAAAAGGAAGGGATGAATTAGAAAACAAAGATTGTGTTACCTTGGAGCCTTACACTCACTGGGTGCAAGCAAGAGATGCTAAGATCAAGATGCCTTATCCTCCTGAAGAACCTATGTTCCCTAAAGTCATATGACCCATTCCTATTATAGTTGAAGATCTGAAAGGACTCCAAGTATCTTTATCTCGGATGAAGCCAGAAAGAGATTCTTGGGAAAGCAAGTTTCATGTTTCAAATGCGGAGAGGTTAGAATTAGAAAGTCAATTGAAGGAGAAAGATGATCAACTTCACTGAAAGGACAACTTAATTGAACAACATGGAAAGAAAAGGAAGGGGGATCAAAAGGCTAGGTTTGGTGCCTGGAAAAGTGTTATCGACAAGATCTTGGAAGAAAAGACCGATATGAAGACTGATTTTGAAGCTCAGGTCAGAAATCTCAAGAGGAAGTTACAACATGAATGAGGAAACACAAGTTAATACAATGAATATTTCTGACACAGTAATGAGCAAAAACTATTGCGTGTTTACAAAACTATACATATAAATAATATGACTTCAGCAATAGCGTGTGTAATAGTGTAGTTATGAGCGTAGTTGTAGCGGTAAATTCATGATCATCAAGCTATGGATAAGTTAGACATCAAATAATAAGAGTCGCCACCGCGCTTTTATTGTTTCCAAGGGAAAAGGGAAAAGTACGAACAAAACCCAAAAACAAGAAGTTTTCAAATCAAAACTAATAAAATGCCAGAGATTACAGGTGAGGGGGTTGGTTACATAGAGGGAAGGTGTTAGCATCCAAAGTATCCTAGGGAGCCCTTTTTTGCGTGCATATGTATTTTGTACAAAATGATGTTTACAAACAAATAGAATTGGGGGATAAGAAAAGAATTCATTAATTATATTTTTGTGTTTGACAAGACCTTCGGACTTGTGCCTACGTACCAACATAAAAATGAGGGATCAAAACCTCGTAGTTCATGGTATAAATTTCAAAGTGGATGCATTGCTTTTTTAACAAAAAATTAAGTTTGAAATGCACAAAAGCCTAAAATGGTTTGAATGAGTTAGTTCTTTTTGGCTTTTGAAAATTTTAAGTCAAGTATATTTAAGTTTATTTACAATTTTTGATTAAGAAAAGAAGTTTAAAAATGCAACAGCATAAGGCCAAAGTTTCTAGTTTACAATATGGTCTAAGTTTAGAAAAAAACACAATAAAATAAGTTTTTTTAAAAGGAGGGAGAGATTTTGAAATTAAAGAAGTCGGGAGGAGATGAAGAGACTAATCCTAAGCATAAATTTAAAATTTGAGAGTTGAAAAGATCTGACCAATGGTCTGTAATCCAATAGACAAAAATGTCATATAGAAACCCAAATTCTCTTGGACATTAGAATTAAGCAACCAACAATGCACAAAATATCAACTTGAAGAGCAAGGCATCAAATAAAGATAGCCACATCGAAGCTTAGCAACTCCACGATCTTCTTCAAATTTGCCCATGTAGCAGATGAATTTGAACAAGCCACAAGTTCAAAGTAACAGCTTCACAATGATCAAGTTGCAGATGAACTCAAATGGGTCTTCAATGATGTATCAGATGAAGTTTCACATTACAAGAACTTGGTTACATGAAAGTTGGCATTGGCCAAGTCCTTTTGCATAAGGAGTGTTGCCTAAATTCTAAGTCCAATTGTCTCAGATCAAACCAACAGTCCACACAAGATTCTTTTAAGGTTTTTGTTCTTATTATGTACATTAATGATCCAAGACCATACAAACAAACACAAGATACACAAACAAGATATATCACACAATATGGTCCAAGTGGACAAAGTGAAAATGGCATTAACATAAACAATTAAAATTGTATGAATAATGGAAAATTAATAAGGCTTAAAAGTAAAGTGCATTAAAGTAAATGACTTGAAATTAAATGCTAGTTGTTAATAAGTTAGAAGTTAGTATTGTTTTTGCTTTTTATTTTAAGTCATTCTTTGGAGAACACTCAACCCACTTATCACAAGCATGGATCCTTGAACCAAGACATCTTCCAAAGGAAGGAAAAAAATCAAGTTTCCATACAATACCATGAAAGAGGGGAGACTTACAATCTCACTAACTAGAATGCTATGCCTTTTTGTGTCAAAATTTAGCGCTGTGTTAAGCAATCGTAATTGGACTTATGTAGAAGTCACAACTATTTGAGGTCGGGCAATAGAATTTTAGTGTTAATATATGTTAGAGGCATAGTATAATAGACTATGCTCATGAAACATACCACACACAAAAAGAACATGCAAAAGTGGTGGCCTAATCTCATTCATACTTATGTTGATTTTGCAATCAACTAGCCTTAGGATATAGAGATATCATAGGTCCATGACATGAATGCATAAAGAAGGGGAATGAGATGAAGAGGGAGGGGAAGTGAATCAAACTCAAATTTGACAAAGGAGGACTTTTACCAAATTAAGATCATTCATTCATTTTGGGAGATGGAATGTACATTCCATCAATCCCCTAAATCCAATGATCTCAACCTAGCAAAGTCAAATCAACATTGACCAAGGCCCAACAACACAAGTCAAACTTACAAAGTCAATCAAAATGGCTCAACATAATTATTTGGCATTTATTCAATTTAAAAATACTAAAAATAATGCATTAAATTAAATATGGTTTGTCAAATTCCTAAAACCTCATCCAAACACCAAAGAAATGACAATGAGATTTATCATAGGTCAAACAAGGTCAAAGGACCTTGGAGAAAAAATTTCAGAATTATTAAAAACTTAAAAGTATTTTTAAACAATTAAAAATATTCACAAAACCAATTAAATCATGAAAAATATTAATAATGATCTAAAAAATAATTTTAATTCAAAATATGAAAGAGGATTTTATTTAAATTTTTTTGGTGAAACTCTCATATTTTTTGGATCAATATTAAAATTAATATGAATTAATGAAAATCAAAGGAATAAAATGAAAATTAGAAAATGCAAAAAAACGTGGACCACTTGATCTCCCTCATTAATTGAGGTGGCAAATCAAGTGGCCATAAGCGCGTGTTCCATGATGGAACTTAGTGAGCGCACTGCACAGGTGGTCATCCAAACCAACGTGTGAGATTAAAACAATTTAAACTAAGTCAAGGGCTCAGAACCTTGCCACCTCGCCGCCGGAGCAAATGGTCGGTCATCTTCTCAGGCGAACCTCGCCGGACTGGTTCCGTCATCACCATGATCAAAATGAAAAAAAAGGACATGATCTGAAAGAGAAAATGGCATAAAGTACAAATCTGACCTTAATTTTAACTAACTCCAAATATATGGAAAGATGTGAGGAGTTGAATTTTCAGATATGTCAACTGATTTGCTTCAATTTGACCTCAAAGCAACTCAATCTTCTTGCCTATATTGGTAGGACTTCATACAACTAAAGATCCAAGAGAATTGATGAGAATTAAAGAGAAGAAAAATTCTGGAAAATACCTTTAATGCTATGCAGAACTTGCTCTTCCTTGCTTCAATTCTTGTTTAATCTTGCTCCAATGACTTGCAAAAGTGGATTAGGAACGGTAAGAAGCTTTGGATCCTGGAGTTTTTGAATCTCCAAACAGTGAGATTCAAACTCAATTTTCAAGTGAAAATTATCAGGTTTTCCTTTGAATTGTGAGGGTTAGAAGAGAGGGAGCAAAGTTGGCGTGCCAGGGTCCCCTGAAATGAGCTCAGAGGGTCTTTATTTATAGCAATTTGAAGTGTTATTTTCACACTTGAAGTTTCTTCCAAAATTGGCAATGTCATGCACAAGCTTGCATGGGCATGTACATGCCCATGAAGCAATCCAATTAGGTCCAAATGCAACTGTTCTAAAGTTGGAATGAAGCTTGAATGGCAAGGCAATGTTATGTGATCATTTGAACTTTTGATTTTCACCAATGATGCAAGCCTGTTAACACCATGAGCAACCCTAGCAAACCTCATCCAAAATGAATGAATTAGGACTCTTTGGAAAGCTTAGATCAATAGGAACAACTCTTATGTTGAACAATTTTCCATTTTGAACTTGGATAATGGTAAATTTTGAAGTGGAAGTTTGGAAATTTCAACATGTTGAAATTTTTTCTAAGTGTCAAGTCATATACTTCAAAGTTCCACCTTACTAAACTTTTTATGTGAGCTCCAAATGAGAAACGTGTCTTCATCAAAGTTGTATAACTTTCAAATACATTAAAAATGGTCACCAATTTGACATAATTTGGATTTAGAATGAGAGAGTTATGCATTTTTGAAGTTGAGGAAAATCACTTGTTCAATGGTATTGGTCCAAAATGACCTATAATGTATCCTCATATCACATGCTCATAAAAGTTGACTTAGATTTTACTAAAAACATCAAAGTTGAAATATACAACTTGAATTTGATTATGAAACTTGTAAATCTTTCATCTCATAAAAATTGAGCAAGTTATGGCCTTGGGAAGTTGACTTTCAAATTAGGATTTAGAAAAAATGATCTATAATGTTTCAACATAGAAAATGACTTTCCAAGCAAAATTAGCT
The DNA here is from genome assembly GCF_024323335.1 of Lathyrus oleraceus. NCBI lineage: Eukaryota > Viridiplantae > Streptophyta > Magnoliopsida > Fabales > Fabaceae > Lathyrus > Lathyrus oleraceus. The sequence goes on along the minus strand of NC_066583.1, from coordinate 368,913,039 downwards.
CTAGACCTAAACATGAAAGTTGTTTTTAATGTCATTTAGAGTAACATTTATCTTGGAATAATTTTCATATGGTGAAAATTGTATGAGATAGGGTCTAGGGAGACCCGGTTTTGATTAGATGAATTCATCTGACCAACCACCATCAACCATCTTGCTAACTTGCAACTCTCTTGACTTTTTAGGCTAATGGTAGATCATATATGCATAAGATGATGAATTTTAAAGTATCCCTTGAGAAGTTTGATCAATTGGTGAGGAAGCTTGTTGAAGAAGTTACACGAGATACCCAGACAAACTAGGGTTTCCAAGGCAAACCAACTCCAAACTCTTGAAGAAATATTGATCAAAATAACATGTAAAGATCATTGGGACTCATATATGAGTCTTAGAAACATTGTGGACCATTCTTTGGTTGTGCTCTTAGCCATGAGGGTCTTAAACCCTAAATGTGAATTTGATAGATCAATGGGGATCATGCCCTACCTACAAAAGAGTTAGGCAAATGCAAAGACATATTTTTGGTATTTTTGTTAGTGAAATGATAATATACAAGTATGATACAATCACATGGTGCTTGGTGATCTCTCCCAAAATTAACCCAATGAAATAGGGGTAAGGAGGATGTCAAGGTATGATCCCAATGCTAATGCATATGATGAAATTGCATGAGGGATCTTAGGATCAAAATTGGGGTCTTACAGTAGTGAATTAGCATGAGCTAACAACTTCTTGCAATCTTCAACTCTCATTTATATAGGCATATAAAAGAACCGTTGGAGGGCATAATTGGAATAATGAATTGCATCTATCTCTTTCATAACGATTTACATATAGGAGGCAAAATGGTATAAATAATACTGTCCTTACCCTACAAAATCAGCATAATAGAGGGAACGGTGGTCTTGTACTTTGTACTATTTTCCTGACGTAAAACCTTTTGATCTTATATTTTAATCATTAGAGGCTTTTTATGAAATGATGTTGAAGAATTCATAGAAGGATCAAGAGACAAGTTGAGAGAATCTTCAGAACCTTGGTATTCAGAGTCTTGATACAATTCCTCAAAACTTGGTCTCCAGAGTCTTCAGATCTTGTTCTTTAGAATCTTCAGAACCTGAGTGCAAAATTTTGAAGGCAGACAAACCTTTAAAGGCTATTCAATCAGAGTCGGAGTCAGAAGCTTTAACATGAGGTTCATCGAAACTGTTTCCTAAGAGCTTTCAAAACTTGACAACATCTTGTAAAACACCTATATCTCCTCAATCTCAGAGTGTGTTGATTCTAGAATCTGATGATGTCACACGTTATTTCTTCAGAGTAAGAACCTGTTAGCAAAAGCTACACACTAGAAAAAAATTATTCTCTAATAAATAATGCATTGTTATCATAAAAACTAAATGCCAGATGCATAACCAAATCTTATTTTAACATTTTCCTTCTTGGAAGGTGCATCTTCATTGAGCTTCATCTCATGACTCTAGAGATTGCTGATAAGACTTTCAAGACTTGATGTTTTCAAGTCTTTAGCCTCCTGGTTGTTATTACGTTGGGTCTTCAGAGTCTTCAAATCTTGTTCTTTAGAATCTTTAGAACCTGAGCGCAGAATTTTGAAGGCAAACAAACCTTTAGAGTCTATTCAATCAGAGTCGGAGTCAACAACTTTAGCATGAAGGTTCATCGAAACTGTTTCCTAAGAGCTTTCAGAACTTAACAACATCTTTTAAAGCATTTGTATCTCCTCAATATCAGAGTGTGTTGATTCTAGAATCTGATGATGTCACACGTTATTTCTTTAAAGTCAGAACCTGTTAGCAAAAGCTACACACTAATTAAAAAATATTCTCTAATAAATAATGCATTGTTATCATCAAAACTAAATGCCAGATGCAGAACCAAATCTTGTTTTAACATTTTCCTTCTTGGAAGGTGCATCTCTGTAAGACCTTAATTTTGACCCTAAGATCCCTCATGGCATCATATCATTTGCTCAATGCGTTGCCTCAAGGATCATAGCATGTTTGGTTCCTTTACCCTAGGGTTGGGACTTGTGTGAGTTGGTTTGAGATCACCAAGCATGCTTGTATTGTATATTATTGCTTTTCTTACTTGTTTACTAACCAAAAGCACACAAATATGTCACTAACTTTTTTTGTTTTGAAACTCAAGTGATCATGTGCTCCCATGCTCCTAAGAGGCTCCTAAGCTCAATGAAGTGGCTAAGATGAAGATGAGAAAAAGCATGACAATGGTCCACAAAGCTCCCAATTATCATATATGTCTCCCAAGTATCTCAATTTTCCAATTTTATCAAGATAACCCAAAAGTCTTGGGGATTGTTTCCCAAGGAAACCCTAATTCAATTGTGCTTCAATTGTGCCTTGCTCATGAAGCAACCTCAACCTATGATCAAGTTTAATCAATGGAAGTTCTTTAATTCATTATTTTATGCATATATGAGCCTATTTGAGGTTCCTCAATCATTCATTCATCAAGATTGGAGGTTTGGCCTTGAAAAGTTGACCAGTCAAGTCATCTGACTAAACTAAAGTCCACTGAGACACAACTTGTGATGTGTTTGTCAAATGAAGATGACCCCAAGAGAAAAAATGTTCTAAAGACCCGTATGAAAAACTTTCATGTTCATCAAAAATAAATTTGAAACTTGTAAGGTCATCATTCATTTCAAAACAATATAGGTCATTTTGACTGAAACCCTAATTTTGAGTCAACTTCCCAAGGATCTAACTTCTTTAATTTTTATGATTGTGAGGTGAGACAAAATGCATTGGAAAGATTACGATGTCTAGCTCAAATGTTATGTTGGACAAAATTTCATAATCCTAAAAGAAACACATGTGATAATACAAAACATTATAGGTCACTTTGGACCTAAGTCATTGAATTTGAAAAATGTCCAACTTCAAGTGCCCATAACTTTCTCATGAAAAATCCAAATGATGCAAAATATGAGTCTAAATTGATCATCTTGAAAATATCTACAACTTTTATGTTCTAGGTTTTTCCATTTGAGGCTTGAATCATTGAAATAGAGGGGCTTGAAAGTGCTTGCTTTTGTTGGAAATTTTCAAAGGGAACCTAGACATGTTTTGTACCCAAACCTTCACAGCCAGTTTTCATAAATTTCAAATTGCCAAATTAATTTTTTCCCAACATGACTTTTGTTCCTTATTTCAAGGACTTTCCAACCATTACTCACATTATGTTTTTTGCACTTTCCATGTGGGAGTTTCTAAGAGCTTTATGTTTATGTTCATTTTTGCATTTCACATTATAACTTGGCGTGCAAGCTTGTGCAGTCCCTTGTGCACGTCCAATTCACTTCCATTTGATCTCAACATGGATCTTGGGCCTCATATGCGCCTGTACATGCCCATGCAAGGAGGATTCAAACTTCATGCACACGAGGGAAGCATTGCCTTGCATCACATTTCAGCTATAAATAAGAGTGCATTCTCATTCAAATGGCAACCAAGTGGAGATCTGAATTGCTGCTGAATTGAAATCCAAACCCTCACTAAAGGAATTTTCAGTTTTCTATTTCTCTTTCAAGCTTGAATTTCAACATCATTAGTTGATCTTCAAAGCTCAATTCCTTAACCTAGCATCACCATCACACTTCCAGATCAAAAGTAGATCAAGAGTTTGGAGAATTCGTGTTGTTTGAAGCTGCATTTCAGAGGTAAAACACCAAACTTTCTTGATCTAGATCTTGCAATACAATGTGAATTCCTTTGGTTTATGCTGTTTTCTGAAGTCCTCATGCATGAGGCAGGCCAATGGTGGTCTTAATTTTGCAAATCGTGCCATTTCAGTTCATGTACCATGATCTTCAAGCTCATGTTTCTCTCTAAATAAGAACTGTGAGGATGATCCATGGTTACAGGGGTGATGTACATCACCCCAACTTCATTTTGATATCCTCAGTTTTCATTTTCATTAAACTTTAATTTCCTGCGCATGGTGGCCGGATCTGGTTAGATCGCCGGAGAAGATGGTGGTTTCCACCACCATCCCCACATGGGAGCTTCAGAGCCTTTGGATCATGATGAAACGTTTTAATCTTAGCCATTGCATATGTTGACTTGTTTTAATGCAAGGTATAGTGCACTTGACTCAAGTATTTCGTGCATCCGCGCCTTAGAACCACATGATCATTGCCACGTCAATTAATGAGATGATCCTGTGGCTGCGCATTTTTGCTATTTTCTTATTTTTTATTAATTCCATTTAATTCCTTTTATTTTCAAAAATTCATAAATATTTTATTTGAAGTCACAAAAATATGAGACCAATGCCAAAAAATTTCTTGAAAAATCTAGTTTCATATTTTGATTTTTAATTATTTTTGTGACTTCATTTAATATTTTTTGTGAATTATTTGTTTTTTAATAGTTTTAATTCATTTTAAAATACTTTCTGATATTTGAAAAATCCAAAAATATTTTCCTAACACCTATGGATCATGATAAGTCAATGAAAAATAGTCTCATCAATTTCTTAATTGATTTGAGATTTATTTGAGATTTTAATTCATATTGTGTTATTTTTAATTGTTTTTTTAAATAGTTTCTGATTTCAAAATTGTTGAGAAAATTTTTCAAAGCTTGTTTGACCATGTTAGACCTATGAGAATTTAATTGGACTTGTTGAAGTTGATTTGAATTAAATTAGAGGTTTGACCATATTTTGTTCATTTTATTTTGCATTTTATTTTAATTCCAAAAATACCAAAAAAATATGTTTGACTTGTTGACTTGTAATCCTCATTTCTCTTTTGTTTAGCATTGATTAATGATGATTTGATTCACATTTGATCATTTATGTTTGATGCTTGAATTATCTTTCTATCCATTTCATCTTCATCCCTTTCTTTTCATAATTTGGCCAATGAGTTAATGTCTTATGGCTGGTCTTGACAAATGAGAGGTTTAACCTTCTTTGATCCAAACCAAACTCAACTTGATCCAAGATCAAGTGAGTTGTTTTGTGTCCAAGATAGGTTGCTTCTTGGTCAAGCAAAAAACCTAAAGTCCATACAAGGTCATTCCCCTTTTGTTTTGGCATGGCAAGTTTTAGGAGCTTGAATCTAATGATTGAATTGTTTGAATATTAATTCCTTGTATGCTTGGTGATCTTCGTGAGATGAGTTCTATACCCGAACTCGAGTGCACTTATGATAGGAGAATGGCATAGTCTTGTTGACTTGTGTAGAGTTATTCCTTAGCAAGTTGACTTGCAAGCCCATTCACTTGGTGGAGGTCTTATTGGGATCAATAATGTCACACGAGTAGTCGTGGTTAGGCATTACTCTTTCCAATATAAACCTTAGAAGCCAAGGACCTTAGATACCTAGACCATCTTGGCCTATTTTTAGGATTTAGTGCGAAGGTCGTTCAAGTGTAAGATTTGATACGATTGTTACGCGATACTACACTCATAAGAGTCTCTCTTGAGAATATTTTTGGAATACGAGTAGTCGTTTTATCCGATAACATCCGAAAGATGAGATGATGACTATGGGGACCCCTTTTAGAACATGATTGTCAGGTTTAACCATAGTACACTCCCATTGGGTGGTTCTTAACCAAGACTCCATGCTTGTGACTTACAATAAACCCTTGATTCGCGGTTGATTCGTTCTCGTATATCCTCAATATCAATGGAACTTGGGTGTTGATAAGGTGTAAACCATAATCCACGAAAATGGATTATTGATATTGACGATAACTTGAGTCATCCCACGACCTTTGTATGGTGTGGCTTGCTTGATCCTTGAGTGTGATTGTTGCATCCATGCATTCATGCATTCATTTGCATCCATATCATCAACAATGAAAATTTTAAAGGAACTTAAGAGGTCTATTTGCAAATTTTCAGACATGGATAAGCAAAGAAGGAATACGAAGAAGTACAGTTTCAGACAACCCTACTTGAAAGAGTTAAGGAGTTTGACATCTTATGTATTAGAGCCATTGGAGTTCAAAGCTCGCCATGGGAAGCTCCTGTCTATTCTTTCTACCAAGGTGGATGAGGGTCTGATGAGTGTGTTGGTGCAGTTCTACGATCCTCTGTATCGTTGCTTCACTTTTCTGGATTTCCAGCTCTTGCCTACATTGGAGGAGTATGCCTATCATGTGGGTATACCTATTCTTGATCAGTTGTCGTTCAGTGGCTTGGAGAAGGTTCCATCTTCTCAAGAGATTGCTGACATGCTTCACATAGATGTATCTGACATTGTTGCTCATACGACTACCAAAGGTGGAATTCAAGGTCTCCCATCTGATTTTCTCATTGCCCAAGCTACCTTGTTTGGGAAGGCCATGAGTGAGGACGCCTTTGAAACCATATTTGTAATTCTCATCTATGGGCTAGTGTTATTTCCCAACATCGACAATTTTGTGGATGTGAACGCTATTAGGATTTTCTCTTCTCTTAATCCCGTTCTGACTCTATTGGGTGACACTTATTTCTCTTTGCATGTGAGGAATGCAAAGGGTGGTGGATCCATTGTGTGCTGTCTGCCTCTATTGTACAAGTGGTTTATTTTGCACTTGCCTCAGACGCTTGCCTTCAAGAAGAATAAGGGATATCTACGGTGGTCTGCGAGACTTATGTCTCTCACTAATGATGATATCTCTTGGCATAACCGTGTTTATGATGGCGTTCAGATTATTGACTCTTGTGGTGAGTTCTCCAATGTGCCTCTTCTTGGTACATGTGGTGGAATTAACTACAATCTTGCTTTGGCTCGCCGTCAGCTTGGGTTCCCCTTAAAGGATAAACCTAATAACATTTTGTTGGAAAGTGTATTCTTTCAAGAGGGTAAAGATCCCCAGAACTTGAAGGGTAGAATGGTCTACACCTGGCGCAAAGTTCATAAGAAAGGGAGGAATGAGCTTGGTCCGAAGAATTGTATTGCTTTGGAACCTTACACCGCTTGGGTGAGGAAGAGAGCTCTCGAGTATCGCATGCCATACGATTATCCGAGACCTACCCCTATGGTTATGGTTAGGCCTTTAACCCTCCCTAACCAAGGAGTAAAGGAGTTGAGAGATGAAGACCAGTCGCGTGCATGGGTTCGTGAGCGTGAGGAACTTCTTCAGCAGCTCAAAGATAAGGATGCAGTGATAGAATTTCTAGAGCATCAGGTTATCGATGAACCTGATGATGTGGTTACTTTTCTTCTTCCTCACTCATCTAGGTTTTGGAAGAGGAAGTATGATCAGCTCGCCAAGGAGAAGGCCAATATGGAAGCAGCTTATGAGAGAGAGGTGAAGAGGCTTCGTGCAGCTTATCTTCCGATCTCGAGGGCTTTGAACGATTGTTTCTAGGGCTCCATAGGATGTTCATTCTCCTTTCCTCTTGTATTGTATTTGGTTACCAAAACTGTACTACTTCTTTGGTGTAAAATGTTTTCCAAATGTTATTACTATGAGTATTCCATATATGTCTTAAAAGTTAAATATTTGCAAATAGATCTCTGTAAAGTTCCTCAAATAAAAAACAAACCATGTGCACAAACATTGCATACATCATATGCATAAGCAGGTTTTGTTCTGAGCTCTTGATCAGCGGTCTAACTCTTTGCTCTTCATTTATTTTGAAGACAAGCTGACGCACCGGTATAATACCAGTGCCAATCATCCGAAGATAATGGAGCATTTATAGCAAGAGAGCAGGGACCTGAAGGAAGAGATTGCTAGGTTGACTGCCATGATGGAGTCAGTTCTAGCCTCCGAGAGCCAAGCTTCGCCAACTCCTGCAACTCCTCCCGCGAGGACTGTCATATCTGAGATAGCATCTTCAACTGTGCCTGCTGCAACATCCCACTTCGCTTCGACTATGCCAGCTGGGTTCCCTTGGGGAATGCCTGCTAATTTTGTTCCAGAGGGTTTTGCTCCTACTCTCGCTTCTTTGCCGGCATCTAGCCCGGTCCTATCTGTGTCACCTCCCATTGTGCACACCTTACCCCGTGTTGAAGACACCATCTATCATTCCGAGCCATCTGAGGGCTTGGAAGTTTATGAGAAGATGGATGAAATGAAAGATCAATTCCTTGAGCTGTGCAAGGAACTGAAGACTTTGAGGCGGAGGGACCTCTTTGGTAAAAGTGCTACTGAGTTGTGCTTAGTGCCCAACATGAAGATCCCTGTTAAATTCAAAGTGCCTGACTTTGAGAAGTATAAGGGAAACACATGCCCGCTCAGCCATCTTGTGATGTATGCTCGCAAGATGTCAACACAGACTGACAATGATCAACTGTCGATCCACTACTTTCAGGATAGCCTGATAGGTGCTGCGCTCTGGTGGTATATGGGGCTAGAAAGTGCAAGCATCCGCTCTTTCAACGACCTAGGTGAGGCCTTCGTCAAGCAGTATAAATATAATGTGGATATGGCTCCAGACAGGGACCAATTGAGGGCGATGTCGCAGAAGGATAAGGAGACCTTCAAGGAGTACACCCAGAGATGGTGAGAACTGGAAGCTCAGATAGTGCCACCCCTAGAAGAGAAGGAGATGACAAAGATCTTCTTGAAGACTCTAAGCTCTTTCTATTATGAAAGAATGATTGTCAGTGCCCCCTCAGACTTCACCGAAATGGTGAATATGGGGATGAGATTAGAAGAAGGGGTCCGTGAAGGACGATTATCTAGAGATGACAGTTCCTCAGCAAAGAAGTATGGAGGCTTTGCTAGGAAGAAGGAGGGAGAGACCCATGTTGTGTCCTCCCATGTTAAAAGAAGGCCCTCTGTAAGGAGGAAGGATGTGCGTTCTGCTGTCAACCAACACCAAGTGGCTCATATAGCACCTGCTTTTCGAGAAGTTCATCATCAACAACAACAACAACGTCAATAACAACAGGCCTACCAGCCTCGCAACAATAATAACACCAGCACCAGCAACTACGAGAGGAAAATGGTAACTTTTGACCCGATTCCGATGACATATGCTGAGCTTTATCCTTCCTTGATTGATAGGAAGCTGATAACTCCACGAGACCCTCCTTCTGTACCAACCAACCCTCAGTGGTGGTATAAAGCTGAGCTTCATTGTGTATATCTGATCGGAAAAATAACAAGTGTACTATTTTTCCTTTTATAGTAATAATGGGGAAATTCCCCGAATGTCGATCTCAAGGACTGCACGTTAATATTGAGTTTAAATTATCATTCAATTAAACAAAAAGTATTAATTTGGTTTTTGAGTGTAAAAATGTAATAATAAAAGTAAAGGTTAAGAAATAAGGGTTTATAGAGAAAAAGGAACAATGCCAGGGAAGGTGTATGATTTATCCCTGTAACAACTCTGAGTTACTATTGCATCAACAAATATCAATTACTACCAGTTCTCAAGGGTATTTTCTCCCAAGTCCTTGGTGAGAAAACCTTTAATCAATCTACTCTAATTCCTATGTCCATATCCAATTAGGGTGAAGTTAAGCTGTATAATATCAAGAATGCTCTGGTTCATACAGGGTATCCCTAGTCCTAGGTGATATCTACTGTAGAGTAACCTGATGAAAACCTTATCAATGACGGTCCAGCCTAATTGATAACCACAAATCAATCTCAATTGGTGCGAAAGAGAAAGCAATGAACACATCAAAAGGTTACCGTAAACAAAATATTATAAATGCAAATGTAAATTCAAACTCATTACAATTCTAAATCAGGGACACCCCCTAACATTGGGGGGTTTAGCTACTCATATTGTTTAAAACCAATTCAAGATAAAAATTACACATTACAAGTAATTGGATGACTTTGATCTTCAATCGCTCCCGCTCATGAATCTCTTCAGCTCTTCGAATGCCTTGATCTCTGTAATACTTGATTGCTTCACAATACTGTATTTTGCTGTATTCCCAGATGATTTTTCCTTTGGCAGAAGACCTCTTTTTATAGTGAAAGTTCCCAGCAGCAGTTGGACAGGTCCAAAGATGTCTCCAAAAAGCCCGAAGAATGAAAAGCCCGAGAAAATTGGAAATTTTGGGCCTGGGTTGACACGGCCCGTGTCAGCTGACACGGGTGGCCTTGTCAGTCTACTGTTTAAGCTGACACGCCCATGGTAGGGGTGACACGGTTGGAGTTTCTGCCTGACATGGCCCGTGTCAGCTGACACGGGTGGCCGTGTCAGGCTATTGTTTTCTTCCTTTGCTTCCCTTGCCCTGACATGGCCCGTGTCAGATGACATGGGTGGCCGTGTCAGGCCTCCTATACCGGGGTTTTCTGCTCTTTTGTCTGCCGGAATCTCGCACTGTCATGTTTTGAGTTCTCTGGTTCTTCTACCTGGATCTGTCGGACAAAAACATAGCTCTCCTACGCATAAAATCAAGATAAAAAAGGTAAAACATAACAAAGATTAAAAACGCGTAAATAAAATAACGGAAGTAAAACTAACTCGAAATGTACCATAAATGCTTGCACAGTGTGTCAAATGTCTTTGTTTTGCATCGGATCAGTAATGAAAACTCAATATAAATGGTGACTGATCACAACCCCAAACTTAGCTCATTGCTTGTCCCAAGTAATGTTTCATTATCACTCCCCAGAATTCTTTATGCTTTCCACCACTGCTGAGATCATTCGCGAATGTCTTCCCTTTTCCTTCCACAAGTCCTGCATATCCTCGTAAGTCATCATTCACACTTCCACTTTAAAGCAGCGTTTCACCTGTCAGCTTATTTCACATTCTCACCAATTCTCTTGGGGTAAGTTGTTTACACTCATAATTCAAAGTATGCAATATTACTCACAAGTTTGAATAGTCTCTCTTTTCTCATCACCTACACATAACACACACACTTTTTGAGGTCTTTCGGGTTGTAGTTTGGCTTGGGTTAGGGCATGGATTCAAAAAGGAAAACAAGGGGCTTTTGGTTCATAGTCGATTATACTTGTTTCTCTTATTTCCTCGGTTTTCTTTTCTTATTTCCTTTTTTACCGACTGCCATTTTCCATGCTTTTTCTTTTGAATCTTCGAGTAATCGATTTTTGTTTTTATTTCTTTTTCTCGATTCATCAATTTTTCTTTTTCTTTTGTTTTTGCACTTTTTTGGGCTTTGAGAGCTTTTGGGGTTTTTACCCCAAACTTAGCTTTTCAACACAGCTTTGAATGCATTCTCATGACTCTGAACAGGGTGAGGAAGTGTTTTGGCCAATGGTTACATTTATGGTGTTTTAAACAAAAAAATGGATATAGGCTCAAAGGGGGTTAACGAGGGATATAATAATTTGGGATGGCTAGAAAGGCTCGGGGTTAATTACAAACAACGTGCCTCAATGTGTGTCTCATGCAGTGACAGTCCCAGAGAGTCTATGCAAATTTAGAGTGATAAAGACAAACCTGAATGACGCTCATGATGAATAATGTGTTTGGATTTTTATGACTCACTTGGTTTGGTTCAACTTTGACAGGATCCACAGTGCTCCTTAATTTGGTGCGATTTCTTTCTTACTTCGGAATATGCAGGATACTCGTGTCGGTTAAGCTGTATACGTTGCGTCCGATCTTTACTTTCAGCAGTGATACTTTCTGGGGAGATCCTTCACAACAAGCCATAGTGA